>NW_006290680.1:2088827-2093384 GCF_000327345.1 Myotis davidii | reverse complement strand
TAGTTCTATTTGTTCCACCAGGTAGGGGAAGTTTTCTGTCATTATTTCTTCAAATAGGTTTTCAGTATCTTGCTCTCTCTCATCTTCTGGCACCCCTGTAATTCTGATGTTGGTACGCTTGAAGCTGTCCCAGAGGCTCCTTACACTATCTTCGTATTTTTGGATTTTTTTTTCATTTTGCTTTTCCGGTTGGGTGTTTTTTGCTTCTTCGTATTTCAAATCTTTGACTTGATTCTCGCGATCCTCTAGTCTGCTGTTGGGAGTCTGTATAATATTATTTATTTCAGTCAGTGTATGCTTAATTTCTAGTTGGTCCTTTTTCATAACCTCGAGGGTCTTACTAGGTTTCTTGAGGGTCTCACTAATTTTATCGGCAGTTTCTAGAAAATTCTTGAAAAACCCTAAAATTGTGGTTTTGAACTCCTATATCCAGTAGTTTGCTCTCCTCCATTTCTGTCATTTGTGACCTGTTTCTTTGTCTCTGCATTTTGGCTGCTTCCCTGTGTTGATAGAGTGGCCTTCTATGCTCGCTTCCCTGTGTTGATAGAGTGGCCTTCTGTGCTCGGTGCCCTATAGGGCTCAGTGGCTCAGCCTCCACAATTACCAGAGGTGGACACTCTTGGTGCACCCCTTTGTGGGCTTTGTGCACAGTCTTGTTGTAGTTAAGCCTTGATTGTTGTAGGTATCACTGGGAGGAACTGTCCACCAGGCCAATTGGCTGTGAGAATCAGCTATGTCTGCAATGGGAGAACTTCTGTGCTGGAGACACCCTTCTGGGGCAAGACTTGCTTCAGTGGGGCTTTGGTGCTCACTGAGTCTACCCCCTGAGTGTGTCCCTTATGGATCTGAGGAGTTGTAATCTGGATGGTCCCACTCAGACCACTGGGTACACTGGCTCTTAGATCTCTAAGGAGGTGCTAATTTAGCCTCTGCCTGAGGCTACCCAGCAGGATCCCAGCTGTGAAGCAATGCAAGCTGCTGTGGGGCCTTGGGCCTTCTTTTGGAAGTTCTGGGTTTCTCTGACCCAGCTGCAGCTTGTTAGGTAATTTTCAGATTGCAAAGGGCCAGGCCTTTCATATGCAAAAGCCTCTGCACACAGCTTGGGTGGGGCGGGGTCTCAAGAGATCAACAGGGCTCCTCAGTCCTACCCTAAGAGGCCTCGCTTCTCAGTGTCTCGGCAATCGCTGCAAGTATCCCTGAGAGAAAGCCGCCCTCGAGTTTCGCCCAATGCCAGACAGTCCAGTTTTTCCCGTATGAGTCTGGGTCTCCAGAGACTCGCTCTGAACTCCAGTTCAGAGCAGTCCGGAGCTTGAGACTCCCTCCCATTGAAAAAGACAACCGTGTCCTCAGTTGTCAGCCCTTTCTGCATGCGCAGTGTCCTCAGTTGCCAGCTCTTTCCGTGTGCACCTCCGTACCTCTGCACTTTACTTCTGCACCTCCTCTGAGTCTCAGTGTGCTTTTCTCTTTCCTTCTAGTTGTAGAATTTCCACTCAGCCAGCCTTCCTATGGTTCTGGATGATGTCCGTTTTGTCTTTTAGTTATATTTTTGAAGTGGTTGTGCGAGGCAGCAATTTCCGGTGTTTACCTATGCCGCCATCTTGGTGTCTCTCCCCATGCTTTTTATTAACACAACTTGTCCTGAGGCGAGGCAGAGATATACACTTCAAAGGGTCAGGGTTTAGTACAGAGTCCATTGTCAGAATGGGGGTATTAGCCTACGGCTGTTCAGGTGTTTGGCCAGGAGGAGGCAATAACGTGGATTAAGATGCCCTTTAACTGTCTGGCAGCCACAATCAGTTTAATGTATCCTATTCAGGTTTGGGGAAATGCCTTTAGCTATTCCCAACAGGTGACTACATATGTGTGACTCAACCCTGTTAAGTCCCCAAGTCTCATCAACCTTTTGATGAAACTCTTGAAATTATGACATGCTGGAATTGCTTTCTGGCAGGACACCTCTATCCAGGAGGAAGGTCAGCCTTTGCGGATCTTTCCTATTTATTCTTCCCATGTACATAATAATAACTCTTTGAAGTGCTTTTTTTTATTTCTAAGATATTTCCCCTATGCTTCATTGGTTAAAGCTCATTGGTGTCACTTGTTCCCAGGATACTCAACATTAACACGTCTATGGCCTCCAGCCCAGTCAGTATTTCACAGGAGGTGCTACTATTCTACCTTCACAAAGAACGCATAGCCAAAAATACATTCTACACACACTGCCAATCCTACCCCAATTTCAAGTATCCATATATAGTTACCATATAGTTAAAAAGTAAATCACAACTTAGCACATTTAAAAGCACACAATTCTTAGTATAATGAACACATTTTTACTAACTTTCAACTTTTGAACAAGCATGCTTAATCTAATCTTAAAATTCCCTCTGGGCTTAAATAAAAAGCAACTTTATAGTTCTGAATTCATTCTTAGGTTTTAGAAACCATTGGCATATTTGAGTTCTGGGCCTAGCATTTCATAGCTTCATAACAGACTGACAACTTAAACCCTTATAGGATATTTCTGTGTAATCTTTCCTTTCACTAAAATCAGAAGCTTTTAAAATTCCTACTTAAAATGTAGACAAGAGAAAGCATCAAATACCTTCTGATTACTCCCTCTCAATTTTCTTGCCCATATTTTCTTTGGACAAATTCAGAGAAGTGAAGACAAAGGAGAATGGACAACATTCATTCATTCATTCATTCAACAAATTTTTTTTTGAGTGGCCACTGGGTATCAGGCACTGTGCTGAGTGCCGAATGCTGGGAGAGCAAAACAGATTCCCTCTGCCCTCGTGAGATTTATAGTCTAGTACAGAGGTCAGCAAACAACAGCCTGTAGGCCAAATCTGGCCCACCACTTCATTTTGTATAGCCTGCAAGCTAAGAATGGAGGTTTTGTTATGTTTTTATTGGTTTTAGAGAGAGAAGAAAGGAGAAGGAAAGAGAGAAACATCAATGAGAGCTGCCTCCTGCAAACCTCTTATTGGGGATCAAGCCCACAACCTGGGTATGTGCCCTGATGGGGACTTGAACCCAGCAACTTCACTTGGTGCATGGGATGATACTCAATCAACTGAGCCACAGTGCTACAGCAAGAATGTTTTTTATACTTTTAAATTGTTGGGGGGAAAAATCAATAGAAGAATATTTTGTGATACATGAAAATTATGTTAAGTTCAGATTTTGGTGTCCATAAAGTTTTATTGGAACACAGCCATGCCCATTCACTTAAGCATCATCTTTGGTTGCTTTCACACAGTGGCAGAGTTGCAGAGTTACAACAGCGGCCGTATGAATGGCAAAGACTAAAATATTTACTGCCTGGCCCTTTCAGAAAACATTTACCAACGCTTGGTCTAGCGTGAGAAGGGCATGGCTACCTCCTCGCTGTGGATGGAGTAAGTGTCCCAGCTAACAGGTGGAGATGCCACCCACTACCCTCATTCTTGCAGTCTAAGGTCCCATACCACTCATTTTTCAGTCAAGGGCTTTACTGGCTTTAACCTGACTTGACCATCTGATCAGGCTTTTTTTTTCTTGCTATTGTGTTGTATGAGTTATTTATATTATTAACCCCTTATCAGACATATGATTAGCAAATATTTTCTCCCATTCCACAGGCTGCATCTTTATTTTGTTGACTGTTTCTTTTGCAGTGCAGACACTGTTTAGTTTGATGTAGTCCCACTTATTAATTTTGGCTTTTATTGCTTGTGCTTTTGGTGTCATATCCAAAAAATTATTGGTAAGGACAGTGTCAAGGAGCTTTTTCCCTATGTTTTCTTCCAGGGGTTTACAGTTTCAGGTCTTATGCTTCAGTATTTAATCCATTTTGGGTTCATTTCATCATTTGAAAGCCACTCCTTTCTTGTCCCTTTGCTAATCAAACACTGACCATCTCTGCCCCCAGCTACTTATCCCCATTGTCCTTACAGGCCTAAGAGCCACCTATTTCTGGAGATAGCTGATCAGAGTTTTAGCAACCTGAGGCACTTTGAACAACTCCAGAGAGCACAGTTCACAAGGAGTCCAGTGCACACTCAGCTCTTTCTTCTCTGAAATCCTATGACATTGATCATGATGTCACTTGACACTTAATTGCTACTGTTTCCTGCCTTATCTTCTTAAGAGAGTAAGTTCAGGAAGCTTATCTTACCTGTTGGCATGTCTTCTACAAAAGCACAGAGTGGAAGCACAGTGCCTTGGTTCATTAGTTATATGAATGAGCCAGAATGATGTCTGGAATAAGTATTTGTCCTCAAGACAGAATAATTCAATCCATGGTCTTGCTACTTCACAACTGTGTAACATCCTCTCAGCCTCTGTTTCCATAGCTCTCAAGTGGGGACAAGGGCTCCTATTTCACTGGTTTATGCTATGGCTAAGAGCAATGGTTCCCATTCTAAAGGGCATGTTAAAACACAGATCACTGGGCTCCATGCCCAGAATTTCTGACTCTATTGTTTTGGGGTAAGGCCTGAGAATTTATGTTTGCCAAGGCTGCTGGTTCATGGGCCACATGCTAAAAAAAAACAAAACTCTGTCTCAGAA
>NW_006290680.1:2086838-2088666 GCF_000327345.1 Myotis davidii | reverse complement strand
GGAGAGAGAGAGAAAGAGAGAGAGAGAGAGAGAGAGAGAGAGAGAGAGAGAAACATCAATGTGTGAGAGAAATATTGATTAGTTGCCTTCTGTTTATGTCCTGATCAGGGATCAGACCCACAACCCAGGTATGTGCCCTGACTGGGAATTGAACTGGCAACCTTTCAGTGCACAGGATGACACTCAACCAACTGGGCCACTTTGGCAGGGCAAAAATCACATTTTTAATTTCTCATTAATATTTATTGTTCACTATTTTTGGCTCAGTTTAAAGAAAATTTATGGGAGGAAAAAAACTTAAAATTGAGACTGTTCTATGCTGAGACTTTGATGTAATTGATGAGTTTGGAAAAGGCCACTATGATGTGATTTTGTGGTGTAAGAATTTGAACAGCTCAGGGAGCTCAGGGTTCCCTGTGGGCATAGTTTGAGAACTACCAGCACAGTGTCGCTATGCCAGACCAGTACTGCAGGTTGAGCTCTGCGGGACATAGCACCTTAGCAGGCCCCTCCATATTGCTTGTCTGAAGTTCTATTCCGCTGCCAGTCCTGTCCCCGCAGCTCTCTGCCTGCAGGTTGTGATAACCAATGCCTCTTTCCTTTCTCCTCCTAATTCCCTCACCCACCTCCCCAATACTAACCCCAGAATATTGCCTATTCCTTGTGATTTCTCTATGCACTGCACATGCCTTAGGCTCTATTCAAATTACCCACTTTGAGTGTATCATTTGTTTCCCACTAGCACCTGACTGATACATTATTCAGATGTTCTCAAACTTTTTGTCTCCGGAACTCTTAGTGACTCCATAATTTTTTCATGGATGTACCAGGCCAATAGAATACCTACCAATTATATTTATCAACTGGTTAAGTCCAAATAATTTAATAATTATTTATGTCCCAATGTAACTGTTTTTAAAATAATGCACATAAATTGAAAGAAAAAATAACATTAATTTCATTCTCAAACAACTACAATTACTCGGTAATGGGGTGCATGTCCCTGTTGGGCACTGCACAACTTCTCAAACCTTGGGACCAGACTGGACACCACCACCCACACTACCACCTGCACATTGTGCCCCACCATGAATACAAACCCTACCTGATTTTTATCACAGCAATGACTAAAAACCCAGCTTGGCAAAGATATGACATCATCAAAAGAAATGTAGCACAATCTAACGTTGAAACTCTGAATTACCTTGAGCTACTAGTTAGCACAACATCCAGAGGATGTCAAGTTTCCCTCGAAACATTTAAAATATCTCAAGGAGCCCCTCTGAGTTGGCTGTGGTGCTCTGTGGCATCTTGGCACACAGTTTGGGAGCCATGGACATAGCATCATTCTCATTCTCTTGGGTTCTGGTATGCGGTTTTCAGTAAGGAAACAAAACAACGAAGAGTTGTGGCTAGTCTGACAAGAATGGAATCTAGAAAGGTGTCTCAGCAAGGGTTGCGAAGAGTCACTGATATAAAGGAGCCACCCCATGGCTGACTGACCTCTTCACCGAATTCGGTTTCTCGGGAGCGTAGTCCTCCTGCATCTGACCTTGGCTCCCAATCCTGGAAGTAACCCTCCCTCACATGTGGGGCCAGTAAGGCCCTCTCTTCTATCTGCAGAGAAGTCTGAAATGGCTGCATCCGTGTCCTTCCTCAATATGTCTTCTGTCTACGAGAAGAGCCAGGCAACAATTTGGCTCTCATATTCACTGTTCTGAACCTTATTTTTCTCTTGGTTTCTTATCTCCTCTGTTCAAAGCCAGTGTCTATTACCACTTTGCAGCCAACATGGCCAAAGATGAAAGATTCTGTCATTATTTTCCCT
>NW_006290680.1:2079237-2086826 GCF_000327345.1 Myotis davidii | reverse complement strand
CCCTACATAACAAATCACAAAGCTGCTTTATCCTGTTCCTTGATTGCCTCTGTTTCAAGACTCATTGTTTCTAACCATCAGAGGCACATATGAATTTCCTCTTTATGCCTTTTCTCTTCCATCCCAGCAAACATTTAGCCATTTATTCATTTTTATCAACACAAACATCGGTAACACTTTGGAATAATCGGCACCGCTATGATAGCTCATTTATTATTCATAGCAATAACCTTCAACTCACTCGACATCAATAAAGCGGAGAGGGAACCAGCTCAGCCCTCCCACGTGTGGGCTGGGTGTGCACTCTCAGAGCTGCCATGGGGAGCCCTCTACACACAACACAGGCAGGATGCCTGGACCCTGCCTCGGATCTCACACCAAAGCGGCTGAAATTAATCAGACGATCTGGGGCTCATGCCGAACCTCCCCACACGTTCCCCACTGTTTCCACTAAAATGAGGCTGAAAGAGAGTGGACAGCCAGCCTGAGTTTGAATTCCAACTGTGCTCTTCACTACGCGGTGACTCTGAGCAAGTGACAACCTCTTGGAGTCTTAGTTTCTTCATCTGCAATATAAGGCTATCACTACCTTCCTCTGAGCCTACGTATAATGATTAAACACACTGTGAACTGCATGATGCTGGCACACAGTAGGTGCACGCTGTCCTTAGAGCCCATGGGTCCATCACACACTGAATCCAGCTGGCAGGCTTCACAGTAACAGAGGCAGCAAAGCAGCTGCACACATGGACTTTCCAGCCAGATTCTGGGTTTACCAGGACATTTCCTCACTTCCTGGGTCAGTGGCCTTGTATAAGTTAACTTAAACCTCTCTAAGCCTCTATAAAAGGAGGCTGATAATAACCGTCCCCATAGACTTGTTAGGAGGATTAAATATCTTAGTGCATGGGAAACAGTAACACATTGCCTGGGGCATGCTAAGTACATAGCAAATGTTCAGTGAACTGTTTTACAACCATTATTAATATTTGACAAAATTCCAGGCCATACCAGTCTGGGAGTAAAATGGGTAGCAATCCCACCGCCTGGGATATTTCTCTTGCAATGACTCTATGCACTACTAAGGAGTATTTCAACCTTCAGAGTCTCCTCTGTATTGGAGGTGTAACTGGAAATTACACCCAGTCATCTCAGCTAGCCCCTCCCTCAGCTCCAATTCTAGCTTCAGGATGGGGTACTGACTTCCAAGGCTGGCAAAGCCATTGGCACTGACCTCTGCCCTTGGCTTAGAAGCCACAGTGTCAGAGCTCAGGGTTATAGATAAAGAGTATTTCAACCTTCAGAGCCTCCTCTGTATTGGAGGTGTAACTGGAAATTACACCCAGTCATCTCAGCTAGCCCCTCCCTCAGCTCCAATTCTAGCTTCAGGATGGGGTACTGACTTCCAAGGCTGGCAAAGCCATTGGCACTGACCTCTGCCCTTGGCTTAGAAGCCATAGTGTCAGAGCTCAGGGTTATAGGTGCTTTGCAGGACTAAAGCCACCAGCACAGCACTTTCCACAGATGGGGGAAGACTCCTGTAACCTAACTACTGGGCCACATGCCAACAAGCAGACTTGTGAGGCCCACTTCTTGCTCCTAGAATCTCCCAGAGTTCAGGGGAAGCTTCCCCTTCAAGCAGCTTGCCCATCATCTGTTTACTCCTCCATCCCTGCTGCTGTTGGGTTCTACTGACTCCCTGCCAAAGTGCCTCCCAAAAAAAATAGGTCTCCATGTCAACAGCACAGACCGTCAGGGGAAGGCACTGTGGAATGTGGAGAGGGAGGAGGCCTGGAGGCCAGGACTAGCATGGATCACCACCGAAGGTCAAGAATTGACTCCCTTCCCAGGTGCCCTCAACCCCTGCTCTAGCCGGACTTGGTGGGTGAGACAGAGGACACCCTGAAAACCTCACAGGCCACTCCCATGATAAACCTAAAAGGTGTTTAGAAAAAACAAATTGCAGCTTCTTCAGTCCCATTAGGAGATTTGAAAGAAAGGGCGTGCATTGGTTATCTATGGCTGCATAACAAATTACCCAAACACCTAGCATCTCAAAGTAACAAAACCTTCTTATCATTTTATAACCTAATCTTAGGAGACAACCCATCACTTTAGCCATATTCTATCTGTTAGAAGCAAGTCAGTAGGTCAGTAGATATGACCCACACTCAAGGGTTCGAGAGAATTACCTGGGCTTGAATACAGAAGGCAGAGATCCTCACGGGTCATCTTAAATGTTGCCCCCAAAACAGTGATCTAAAAAAGACCAGAAAATTAGAGCCAATAGGAGGCTTTCTCTAGGTGGCCCCGTGAAAGGAAAGCAAAGTCACACGGACAGGACAACTGAAGGGAGTTGTTTGTGGGGAACAGGAGAGATGTCTCAGACTTCTCCAAAGTCCAGGTGACATAGCCATTGATCAGCCAGGACTCTGGCCTCAAACAAAGCTGGGTTCCAGCACCAGCCCTGTCACTCCCAACTGCAGGTTCTGTGAGCATGCTACTTAACCTGTCTAAGCTTTAACTCCCCGCTGCACAAATCAGGGCTCTCAATAGAGCCTGCCTCATTGATTGCTATTAAGCTGAAACAGACAATGCTCATGAAGAGAGGGCACAGTGCTCTGCACAGAGAAAATAGTGAATGAACAATTACTAACTCGCTGCACAAGCAAGAAATTGCTAATTTTGCCTCCCAGATACACTCCACCACAAGAGGGCACCATGAACGAAGGGTCTGGGTGTTCTGGCCACTGGAAAAATCTTTCCTCAACCAAAACTTAATCTGGTGGCCCCTGGCTCCTAAATTTTAGCATTTTAGGAGACTGACTCACCTTTCCACAGAGAAATAAACAAAATATGTGTGTATTTGTCTACTAGGTCTGCCATAAGAAAGCATTATAGACTGAGAGAAATTTATTTTCAACCAGTTGTGGACACCAGAAGTCTGAGATCAAGGAGTTGGCAAGTTTGATTTCTTCTGAGGTCTCTCTCCCTGACTTGCAGGTGTATCTTTACATGGTCTTCCCTCTGGGCTGTTTGTGTCTTAATCTCCTCTTCTTATAGCAACACCAGTTGTTGGATTGGGGCCCGTCCTCATGAACCACATTTTAACTTAATCTCCTCCTTCAAGACCCTATCTCCAAATACAGGCGCATTCTAAGGTCCTGCAGGTCAGGGCTTCAGCAGATGAACTTGGGGGAGACACAGTCCAGCCCATAATAACAGGCAAAGCACTTCAAGGTGCAGAGTCCCTGGAGGTCACAACACTGTCTGCCCAATCCTGTGAACTGCTGGCACAGAGCATGTTCCCCAGCCACAGGGATCTCATCTCCACACTGCCTCGGAAGGAGCCCTCCCTGCCAACAGCCCTGTCTCGTCTCTCACTGTCACAGTCAGCACTCGCGTTCAAAACAGCAGGAGAAATGCCTAAAGAGCATCAGAGAAGGACGTGAGAAAAACTGTCATCCTGACGTGACACTATCTATATTCCTCAGTGCAGGCCCCCCCTCCCCAAGGACAGAGAGCAGAGCAGCAGGTTTAAGACAGAGGTGGTGTGAACAAAGGAGGTGTCTCTGGGGGTGCAGGACAAGACTCCATGACCACCACCACCCCGGGGTGGAGAGGTGAGACAGACAGGCCTCCCAGAACTGGGCCCCTTAGGCCAGTGACCATGATCTCACACTCCTCAGCATGGGGCTAAGAAGTTGGACATGATTGCAGAAGTGGTTTTAATTATAATGACCTTTGGAGAGAGCTGGAAAGGGTTTTATAATAAAGGCTTGATGAGGCTGATAAGGAGTGAAGGGCAGGGAGAGAGCCTCGGAGAGGGTGGGCAGGAGCATATGTGTCTGGGAGGTGGCATTAGAGACCTGCTTCTTGCCCAAGGACATTTCCCCTTGCAGAGTCAGCCCTTCAAAGAGCAGACAGAAGCTCACCGGGAGCCATATGGCATTCCCTGACAAGAAACAAGAAGCTAAGCCTGGTTAGATATCCTGGGACTGTCAACCTCACCTCAGGGCCTCAGGCCAGCCAGACTGAAGGGGAAGAAAAAC
Source organism: Myotis davidii (assembly GCF_000327345.1). Taxonomy (NCBI): domain Eukaryota; kingdom Metazoa; phylum Chordata; class Mammalia; order Chiroptera; family Vespertilionidae; genus Myotis; species Myotis davidii. The sequence goes on along the minus strand of NW_006290680.1, from coordinate 2,082,774 downwards.
AGACAGCATTCTTACCACGTAGCAGGCACTATTGTACTTTAATACACTCCAGCTCAGTTTGACCCTACAACTGTAATGTAGATATGAGCCCACTTTACAGGTAGGAAACTGAAGCACAGAGAGGTTACTTGCCCAAAGCTGTACCATTAGTAAGAGGCAGCGTGGCTTTGAAGGTCCACAGCCCTAGCCTATATTGTCTTCCCTGACTGAGAAACAAGAATGAGTTAGGATTCATGGCATATGGAGGTCAGGTAACCAGGTATCAGGTCCCATGCTGGGTGAGAGGTCCACAAGGCCTCCAGGACCACAAGAAGAGGTCTGGGCTAGACTTCAAATTCCCAGAGGTGGCAGCTGCTGGAGAAGAGGGGCTGAGGAGGCTTGGAGGGTGAACTATAGTGAGGACCCTAGGGAGGCTCCCTAAGAGCCCTCTTTGGCCCATTTACAGCACTTCTGTCTTCAAGTATATCTCCCTTCCTCCACTCTGCCCTGGCCCTGGCTTAGCCAGACTCACGTCCTCTACTCTCAGGGTAGGGCTGCTGTTTACAGCCTCATAGCCTCTACACTGCTCAACTCCAGGGGGTGCCACTCACATCATAATTTATGTTATGCCCATCAATCCTGCTCAGAAGAAGAAAGGAGAGCTCTTTATGATGCCTAGAGTTGGAGGGGACCCCAGGAGAAGCCTCTTAACTTTTGCATCAGGGGTTCATTTTCAACGTTTTACCACTGGATAAAAAGCAGAAAAATCATGGGACACTCTCAAATGATGTATAAAAATAGCATTCATTCATGTATTCATTCACCAACACTTTTATCAAGCACCTAGTAGGTGTCAGGATACAACAGAGAACTAAACAGCACAATTCTTGCCCTCATGGAGCTTGCTGTCTAGTAGGTGATACTGACATCAGACAATCATACAAATAAGAGCAGAATCATAACTGTAGTTAGGAGCAAAGATGGAAGGTTACGCAATAAAATGAGAGCCTGAGAGAGGGCACTCTAGTCGAGTCAGAGGAATAAGGACCAGAATGAGAGTGAGGCAAATGGGGCAGGTCTTATAGGCACAGGGTTAGATTCCATTTTTGTTTTAAAATTTTACTATTTTTTTCAACATAGATTTATCACATTCACTTTTATTCTTTCAAATATTTAAATATTCTCTTCCTTGACTACTAAGTTTTTGACATCCCCTTAAATTTTGCCCCTGAAGGCGGTGCCTCACATGCTTCACCCTAGTCCCAAATGGGGACAGTGCCCAGTCACCACACGGAGGAAGGCAATTATCTCTACCTGAATAGGCCCAGGAACTCTGTAGGGAAGGCAAAGCTTGAGGTGGCTCCTGAGAGCTGAGTAGGAAATGGGCAAGTGGACAAGGCAAGGCTCAGTGTACCAGGCAAAGGGGACAGCATGTGCCAAGACTCAGAGATATGGAACAGCTGAGTCATAGAATGAAAAGGCACTGAGAGGTTGTTTTTGAAAAGAGAAGTGTAGGCCAATTACCCAGGGCCTCAGTGCCAGGCTGGCCAGCTCAGACTCTTCCCTGTGGGTGGTTGGGAGGGATGGAGGCTTTGAGGCAAGGAGAAGATATCATTATCAGATTCCATTTACTTAACAAATTCAGTAAGCACTCTGTGCCAGGTGGTGTTCTAAGTGCAGTACAGATGCTTACTCACGTAATCACTGCAACAACCCTATGAGGTAGAACCTGAGGAAACTGAGACACAGAAAGGGTAAGTGGCTTGCCTAAGTTCTCATAGTTAATAGTGGCAGATACAGGATTTAAACCAAGACAGCCTGTCTCTGGAGTTCCCATTCTTAATCTCTACGCTCTGCTATTTCTCTACCCACTCATAATTAAGAGAATTTGCTTTGGCCCAAGTATAGATAAATGGATATACAGGCAGAAATTGAGGCCCAGGGACCGGGGGCAGGGGCGGGGGCAGGGGGATTGTAGTGAAAGAGGAGACTTTTAACAAGTCTGTTTTAGTTGTCCTGGAGGGAGAAGTGGGTGGTCTGAACTAGACAGGGACATCAGTGCAAGAACTCTAGGTAAAGAATGCATCAACCTTACGAAGGCGTGGCCCAGGGTGATGGCTCAGAGAGGCAATGCTTGCAGGGAGACAGCCTTAAGTGAATGGAGCTTGGTGGGGGCTGGGAATATGCTTAAAGGAGGATGAGAAAAAGGGAGTGGCAGAGTGCTGTGGATAGGTCTTCGAAGCAACAAGGGCATTTTATGCTATGTATATAAGATCTTTGGTTAATCTTTTCCCACCCGCCCTCCTCCCCACTCCCCTCTGAGATTCATCAGTCTGTTCCATGTTTCCATGCTGTGGTTTCCGCTCCTGCATTGAGCATCTGTCCCCTGGTGGTCAGTGCATGTCTTAGCTACTGGGACAGTCAGATGGTTGGCCAGTCAGTTAGGCTTTTATATATATAGATGGAAGAGCCTGGTTGGCAGGTGGCAGTGGGAAACAAGCATATCATTGATGCTGCCTCCTGGTGACCATTCAAACATGGTCTATGGGAGAAGAGCACCCTCCACTCAAGCAGGCAGTAGGAACTGCAGCATCCTGGGGCAGAGCCAGGGCTGTGAAAGCAAGAGACAGACAGAACATCCTGCAAAGCAAAGAAGAAAGAGACGAGTCGTGATGGGTCAGGAAATGCAAATGACTATTATTCCCACCTTCATCCAGATTACTGATATGTAGGACCAGTGCCAAGCAACATGGCCAGGCACAGGTGACAAAAAGTAGAAGAGCTTCAGCCCTGGTTGGTGTGGCTCCCTGTTTAGAGCATTGGCCCACACACCCAAGGGTTGCGGGTTCGATTCCTGGTCAAGGACACATCCTTGAGTTGCAGGTTCGATCCCCGGGCCCCAGTCAGGGTGCATGCTGGAGGCAACCAATTGATGTATCTCCCTCACATCGATGCTTCTCTCTCAATATTTCTCCCTCTCCCTTCCACTCTCTCTAAAAATCAATGTGATCTCTCTCTCTCTCTCTCTCTCCTTTTTCCCTCCCACCTTCCTCCCTTCCATTCTCTCTAAAAATTAATGGAAATAATATCCTTGGGTGAAGATTAGCAAAAACAAAAACAAAAACAAAAAAAGGAAGAGCCCTTACAGCTTTCCTACTCTACACTGCTCACTGGACAGATGGGAACTTCACTGGCTAAGGATGCTTACTGCAAACGTGTAACTGCCCGGGGGCTTCTTCTGACTGCAGGAGACTCATTACCCCCAGAAATACTCTCAACTAATGATGGCTGGGGAGTTGGGAATAAATACCCCAGCATCCTCACCTCGCAGGTGAGATAACTCAGGTATGTATCCCCCAAAGTTTCTGGGCAAAATTGTGTCCCAGTTGCTCTGAGGGTAACCTGTTTGAGAACATACACTTCATTGACTTCATTTCCCTTCCCTATCTTACTTTCCCAGTCCTTACAGGAGAGGCTTCCTGGGATCGCCTCCCAAATAAACTACTTGCACTCAAATCTTTGTCTCTGGGTTGGCTTCTAGGGTTACTAAGACAGGGA
>NW_006290680.1:2077716-2079161 GCF_000327345.1 Myotis davidii | reverse complement strand
TTGCCCTTAGTCACACAGCTTCTCAGTGCAGAGCCACAACCCAGACTCAGGTCTCCCAACTCCAAATCCACAAAGGCAGAGAATAAAAGCACAAAATAAATCATCACAAAGATCTGGGTTCTACACCTGTGCAGATTTTATAGTTGATCCTTGAACAACACAGGTTTGAACTATGCAGATCCACTTATACACAAATTTTTTTCAATACTGTAAATGTATTTTTTATTTTGTTAATAACATTTTCTTTTCTTTAGCTTACTTTATTGTAAGAGTGCAGTATATAATACATATAACATACAAAATATGTGTCCATTGACTATTTATGCTATTGGTAAGGTTTCTAGTCAACAGTGAGTTATTAGTAGTTTTGGGGGAGTCAAAAGCTACACGCAGATTTTTACTGTGTAGGGGTCGGTGTCCCTGTGTTATTCAAGGGTCAACTGTATTATTATTCCCCATTTTCTGCCCTCCCTACAAGAAAATTAAATGACTTTCCCCATTGTTATTAATTACAGTAATTCCCTGTGGGAGGAGTAGAAAATTAAATAACTTTCCTCATTGAAAGAAGGCTTGGTCATGTGACCTCCTTTGGCCAACGAAATGGGAGCAGAAGTGATATATGCCAACTCTGAGCAGAAACTTTAACAACCACAGCTGGTTTTTCCAGTTTTCTTGCTTTGCTTTTCTTCTGCCATGATAATACCATGTCCCTAATAAAGGTACCCTTGCAGCTGGAATAAAGATGGATGGAGTAGAGCAGCTGACCCATGAGTGGCATAAGAGAGGAGTGATAAAAACCTTCTTCTTAACCACTAAGATTTCAGGCTCATTTGTTACCACCATATAACAAAAGATCACTAATACACTCACCACATAGTGGCTATGTTACCTGAATCAAGGAACTACGCCTCTGTGAGCTTTGGTTTCTTTCTTTATAAAACTAGGATGAATGATAATAGCATCTGTTTAATGGGACTCTGTGGGAAGTACCTGAGCTAATCCGTGAGAAAATTTAGTAGAGTGTCTGGCCCAGAGTAAGTATGCAATAAACGTTCGCTGTTGTTATTATTATGTTTTTCTCTACCCCACAAAGAGACCTCCTCAGAGACAGAGAATTCTCTGGAGAAAATATATTGTTCCTGCAGGCCTCACCCCTGGCTTGTTTGCTAAAAGGTACTTACTTTCCCCTCCTAATGGCCCTTCTCAGAAGTGTGCTGCCCCTAGCCCAGTGCCAAGAGAAGTGCCACACGAGGTGCCCACGTCCCAGCAGGCCTGCGTGCGGGAGACCCGTAGCAGTTAATGAATCCCCACGGAGAGGTCCATATTAGACCTGGTTTAATACCCCGAAATGGCAGGGAGTCATTTATCCATGAGCTACGGCCTCTCTCTGGTGCCTGAGCATTACAAGTTATTTATGAGGTAATTTGCACAGTTTCACACTGGCT
>NW_006290680.1:2061306-2077681 GCF_000327345.1 Myotis davidii | reverse complement strand
CCAGAGACAAAACGGTCCTCCCTCCCCTCTTGCTTTGCCAGTGACAATGAGCCAATGATGCTCCCCAGTGACACGTGTTTGCTCTTTGCAAAGAGAGCAGGGCCCAGGGCCGGGGGAAGAGAGCTCCTGCTCTCCAGCCCAGCACTCAGAGTGCACCTGGGAGCTAGTGATGAAAGGTGAGACTCTAGGGAAGTCTGCTGGGAAAGCCACTGGTTGACAGAGGGGTTATTTGAACAGGCACTAACTATGGAAGGAGGGTATGCAGGCTGTCAAGGCAGAGACACTCCCTTTGACTCTTGGGATAGGGAAATGGCATAATCTTATGAAGAGTTTTTTGTTTGTTTGTTTGTTTGTTAATCCTCATCCGAGGATATTTTTCCATTGATTTTTAGAGAGAAGGAAAGAGAAGGGGAGAAACACAGAAAGAGAAACATCGATGTGAGAGAGACGTATCAATTGATTGCCTCCCACTGGGGCTGGGGATCGAGCCTGCAACCAAGGTACATGCCCTTGATCGAAATCAAACCTGCAGGCTGATGCTCTATCCACTAAGCCATACTGGCTAGGGCTTGGCACATCAGAAAACCTCACTAAAGGTTACCTACTGCTATCATGGTTCTGACCTGCACCCCAGCTGGCTCCCATAATTTTGGACATCCTGCTCTAGCACACTGGTCAGTCTGCTACTCCCCTGAGGTCAGTCCACAGGTACAGAAGCTTCTGATCCAAGCTACATGGGCATCAGCAACTGTACATAAGATCCTTCTACAAACAAGCCAAGATCTGGAAGACAGCTTGACAGTCTACATGTTCATACCAGCCCAAAGCAACACTACATACGCAATGCTGTCTGCTGCTGACAAATTGTTATCTGTGAAGTTCAGCTTCATATCTTTGAAGTCCTTGCATAGAATGGCTTCAGTGTTCCCACCACTACTGCAAAGTCTGTCCCTAATTACCAGGGTGGCTCCCAGCAACACAGGAGGTTCTGGGAATGGTGTTCTGCAATGGGACTCCACTCTCCCTGTCAGCAGAAGTGTTTCCAGAGCTCCGTGTTTTAGGTGGGAAAAGAATATATTTGAGCTGAATGTGGCCTGACTCCCATGCCCTTTCTTCCAGGGCTACTTTCTTCCAGTCCTCCATCCTCAAAACGCCCCTCTTTCTGCAAAGACTGGCTTTATTTATTAATCATTTCATTCTATGTCACACAGTTCCTTGGGTCACTTTTTCTTGTCCCTTTTCCCCCACATCATCTCCTATGTCTGAATGTTCCCATTCCATTTCAGTAGAATGAATACATTTAACAAAAATAGCTAAACTCTGTTGAATGATTGCCTTGTGCCAAGTAGCCTGCAAGTGTCTTGTGTGCCTTATCTCTTTTAATCTTCACAGTCACCAGGTAAATGCTGTACTATCATATTTCTTATCCAACAGATCAGAATAGAGAGGCTCAGTAGCTTGCCCAAGGTCATACAGCAAACAGGAAGGCGAATCTGAGGTCAGCGTCCAGCCTCACCATTTCAGGGCATTCCATGGAAGCAAACTAAAAATGCCGGGACTGCTGGAAGTCGGTGTGTAAATGCCCCAGCTCCCTCATCCTTTGAGGGAAGTGTGTGTACTGTTCTGACTCCACAAGTTTCCCAATGGAATTAACCTTCATTTGCCTACAATGGTCATCTGCTTGAAAACACATTCCTTCCCTTCCCTTCTCTTCCTTTCCCTTCCCTTCCCTTCCCTTCCCTTCCCATCTCACCTCCCAGTGGTTCCCACCAGTTTCCCTGGAATCCAATCCCCAAATAGAGTGCTTGCTTTCCAATCTGTTCCTCAATGTCTGCTTCCAGGGAAACCCAAACTAAGGTAATGATCTTTCCCCAGTCAACTCAATTCATGTCCCTTCTCCTAGACTGAAATTCTTTCACCATTGAATCTACAAAAATTCCTGGGCAGTTTTCAGGAATTCTACTCATTGCACCTATCACCGTCCACATGGTTAAAGGGGCAGCTGGTGGGTAGACGTGGCTCTGTCTGCCTGGTTCTTCCTGCATAACCACAATCACCAGAGCCACAACTAGAAAAGTTTTTCAAACATGCTGTCTGGCTCATGTGTGGCTCAGACTCACTCAAACGGACCCAAACTACAAGTGATTTCCATAATTATGACTTCCAAGTGTTCGCCTTTCTGAGGCAATTAATCTTTGTTTCACTAACGCACATCAACAAGAAGATGATGGGTTTGCTGACAATTCCAGTCACTAGATGATGCAGGGGGAATTGAAAAGAATAGAATAGGATCTGATTCAATTGTGGGATTTCCACCAAGGAGGAGAAGCTGAGAGGAAGCAATCTTCACTACATTCCATGGAAACCAGACCCAGAGACCATAGATCTTCCCAGCAGGAGGAAAACCCTACTCCCAACAGAAGAACATGGCCCTTCATAATCTTTGGTCCCTCATGCTTGTCCTGAACCCAATAGTATATACTAACATAGGCAGCCAAGCTCTAAGTTGCTTCACTTTTCTGAGCCTCAGTTTCCTCATGTGAGAAATAGGAGTAACAAGACTTATTTCATTCATTCAACTTCTCACTGAATGTCTACTCTGCGCCAGACACCTGTGAGGATCAAAAAAGATAATGTCTGTCCACACATACTTGGCATATAGTAAGCACTCAATAACCTTTAACTAAAATCATTAGTTATCATTGTTGCTTTATTTGATCCTATAGTTGTTCTTGTCTCTATTTTATAGATTAATAAACCAAGGCTAAGAGAGGATGAATGACTTTGACTAGGGTTTAACAATCAGAATTCATATCAGGATCTTTCCACCCCTCAGTGTCTTGGGGACCCCAGACTATAAAAAAAGAACACTCCCCAAGGGAGTAGAGTATAGACCAGGGGCTGGCAAATGTTTGTTGTACAAGTCCAGATAGCAAATACTTTAGGCTTTGTAAGCCATACGGTCTCAGACCTACTCAGCTCTACCGTTGTAGCACACAAGCAGCCATAATGTAAATGATGAACACCTCTGTATTCTAATAAAATTTTATTGACAAAAACAGGCAGGATTTCACTTGTACTTTTCCAACCTCTGGTGCGGATGAAAAAGCCTGGCCTTTGGAGCCAGACAATCCAAGGTCCCAATTCCAACTCAGACAACACTGTGTCCTCAGGCCTCTAAACTTCCTAAACCTAGCAACTTCCTCATAATGAAGTTTTCTGTTAGTCAGATGAGAATGAGAATCGTAACATTTACTTTGTAGGGTTTGTCATGGATTCAAGGTAGGGCTTTGGTGCTTAAAACCGACCACTCATTCCTCTTCGTCCTCTGGGCTTCTGTGAGAAACCAGTCACTTGAGGATCCACAGACAGACAAGGAACAGAGTCCTGGCTTTATTAATGGCTGGCATGTGTACAATATCCAAGAGCAAAAGTCTCTAGGGAATTCTGGAGCACACACCAGTCCCGAGGTCTAAGTGAACCCTCCTACCTCCCACCCCAAAAGCTAAATCTTGAGATGGGCATGCCCACCTATGAGAAGAAAGCTATGTGACCAGGTCTTCAGAGCAAACCCAGAGTCCATGGACCCCACCAGCCATGTGGACCAGGATGGCCAGCTCCTGGCTCTGTGACATGCAGTGACCTCACTCACAAGCAAGATGTAACCCAGTTAACATTAAGCTCTGGCAGATTGTGCTACCAACCACTGAGGAGTCCTGAAACCCGCTCCATGGCCAGGGAAGCAGTGTGGGGCTTCCCTCCCCAGGGCTTGGTTGTGAGGTCTTACCTTGGCACCTGGCACAGAGATGTCTACAGGCCCCTGGAGGCAGAGCTCGAGACAAAGATTCAGATGCACATGATGTATTGAGGGGATGCTCTTATGAGGAACCTACGAGGGAGGGAGGTCAGGAGAAGGGAGGAAAGAGCCCAGGAACAATGGGGTTGAGTGACGTCTAGCCTTGACCTGTGCATGGGGCTCTGGAGTACAAATTCCACTGCACTGTTGATCTGCCTGGTGCAAGGGGTGTACATTCTGTACACCTGGTGTACATTCTGTACACCTGGGGCCTTTTACACACAGGAGTGCTCTCCAAACGGGAGCTCTCTTCTCTTGCTCCCTCCTTTCCTGCAAAGGTTCCCCAGGGAATGACACCCACATGACCTTTGCCATAAACAAGAAGAGTTTTCTCAAATGTTGTCTAACCTTCACCCACGCATCAGTGGTTGCCAGGCTGACAAGAGTGTGATGAAGGGAGATCAAAGTCAAGGTCTTCAGGGAGAGAAACTCATCACATCCGACCCTTACCCCAAACCCTCACATCCCCCTTAGAGAGGATCTGGTGGGCTGTTTTGCCAACCTGAGGAGATGTTGTCAGGCTCACGAGGAGTAGAGAGGGTATGTTTTGCCAACAGGTTAAAAAGAAAGAAAGAAAGAAGAAAACAGAGATTCTGCCTTTGTCTGAGAAATATGAGTATTTATGCACATACTAATTGAAATTGGCTTAGTCACCATATGCACACAGTTAAAGGGGCTGGTGTTCTAGACACGAGACAAAACAAAAGCCATTTGCAAAACATGATGCATTATGCCGGCTCCTGACAGAAGCAAATAATCATTTCTGGTGGTTTTATATTCACATTAACTCCACAAATATTCTGTGCCCAGCACTGTGCAAGTATAAAATACAAAAATGAATAAGAGGTCACAGGCTGCTGGGGGAAATTGATACATAAAGAAGCATGCAGGCTGCAGCAGAGCCGGCTATGGCTAAGGCATGCACACAAACAGAAGGGGGGCCCTCCCAGGGGCTGCTGCTGAGGAGCTGGGTCCACAAGGAGACGCAGTTCACAGGAAGAGAAAGGTGCTCCAATAGCTGAGGGCAGAAAAGTGCATGACCTAGAAAGGCAAGGAATTTGATGTGGCTGAAGCATCCCTACTTGGGAAGAGAGGAGTTTGATGATTATCATCAGCCAGGCCCCAGCTGGAATGTCACCTCCTCAAATAAGCCTTTCTGACCATTTTACCAAAATATTGTCATTATCTATCACCTCACCCTTTTTGCTTTCTTTGTAGCACTTAGCATTCTCCAAGTTACCTTAATGATCAGTTTATTTGTTTGTATTCTCTTCAACCAGAATATAAAATCCCTGTAAGAGCAGGGCCCTTGTCGTGTGTGTATCTGCAGCTCTTAGAAAAGAGCCTCAGAGATATTCAATAAGTATTTATTTTTAAAAATGAACAGATGAATAAATCAATGAGTGGAAGATTTGCAACCTGGGTTTGTGGAGCACTTCAAACCAGTATACCATTCTACATATGATGGCTTTATTAGTGAGAATAACACCAGCTGCTATAACAAATAAACCCAACATTTTCACTATCATTACCCAATAGAAATTTGTTTCTCACTCACTTAGATGACCCACATAAGTGTTTCTGGGTGACAGGTGGCTTTCTTTTGCATGTTGATTAGGGACCCAGGTACCTTCCATTTTGTGGTCCAACCATCCCCTTGGGCCTCAAAGTCCTTTGTTTCCACCAGTGGAAACAGGAAAAGAGCCTGGGGAAGCCCCACCAGCTTCTTAAAAGCCTCTGCTGAGAAATGACACACTTCACTGCCACTCACATCCCTTTGGGGAGAACTAGTCATATGGACGCATTTTGATGCACATGCAGTTGGGATAAGGAATTTCTGGCTACACTGGCACCTCTCAATGACAGCAACACACTGTGGAGTAGGAGAATGAGTTTGCGGTGGATAAACAGTTATCTCAGCCACCACAGCCCTGGGCTCACAAAGGTTAAGCCATGCACCCAAGAACATGCCACCCACAAGTGGTGCAACTATCCCTTCAATTTAAGAAGTGGCCATTTGCTTCCCCTTCCCTGCTCTCACTTATGCTAATTTTCCAAGCACTGAGGTCAGAAGGTGGCATTTCCTGACCTGCCCCAAGATTCTGAAGAACTTCCCTATCAGAATCCTACAGTCCCTATGAGCAGAGGTTCATTTGTTCTGTTCTTGGGGGGAATGCAAGCCAAGTTTTCTAACTGAAGGGCCAAGTAAGATTGTGCTAGAATTTTGCCATGAATAGAGAGGGTGTCAACAAGTGCAGCAGACAGGAGGCCAGAGAAGAAGGGAGAAGGAACAGCAACACAACCAGGGACGGCCTAATGAGCGCGCTTCCTCCCACAGCGAGCCTCCAATAGCAATAATAACAATAATGATAACTAACATTTATTAGGCACCGAGCCAAGTGCTTTATAATCATTCTCTCATTTAGTCTTCAGAAAACCTGATACCATAGTTATTGTTATCCCCATTTTTGCAGATAAAGAAACAGACTCAGAGAGACTAAGACACTAGCCCAGGATGAGCCAGCCAGTCAACGAGATGGGATTTGAGGAGTTTAATGCCAGAACCAAACCTTTTCAGCATAACATTCAGTGGTTTCTGCATCTAGTGGGGCTGGTGGCCAAGGCTTGAAGGTAGACAATATAAAGGCTGTGGTCCAGCAAAGGTTGTCATCTTCACTGATAGCCTAGTCTCTTGTCTGCAGAAGGCCTCCACCTGGAGGAGGTGAACTCTATTGGTTCTTAGGATCAGGGTGCCTGCTTTGTTCTACCAAAAAAACAGGTATCTTTAAGCCTTGGAGTACCTTCTGGATCACAGCAGTGGTTTCCCTACTTGCTCTAATATTCATGCTTTGTGTCTGACACATGAACGTTTTTTTTTTCTTTGTTCTTCTTGCAACAAACTGTGCTGTACTTCTAAACCAAACAGTGTGACGTACAAATTATAATCCTCACTTACGATTATTCAGACCTCTTAACCAATCATTGTGACTTTGAATGAGTTTAATTATCAGGGTACTTCAGTGCATAAATAAACACATGCACCCTGTTAGCCTGGCTGATAGCTCTAATTGATCCAGCAGTCTGGGCTCTTCTGATAGAAACCACTGGAATTTTTTCCTGACACTTTGCACTGCATTGTCAGGGTGATGGAAGGATCAGCCCAGTGGAGCTGCAAAACGCCAAAGCTATGCCCTTTTTGCAAAGACTCAAGTCTCTTTTCTTCAAAGGGCAACCTGACTAAGGAACATAAAAAGATGGATAATTTTTTTAAAAGAAACACTTTTTCAATGAGAGCATCCCTTGTCAGAGTGCTTTCAGACACAGCATCTCATGTAATACACTCAGGGACTGTAGCAGCAGCGTCCTCCAGCTCAGTGCTAGGAGCTTAATCAGTATTAGTTGAATGAATGGCGATTCATGGATGAGGAAACTGTCCAAGCTGTTAAAGTCAGTCCGGGGCAAAGCCTGGCTCTTGATCTCATATCTGCCAACCCAATTACCAGATGGAAATCTGGGACCAATGAGGCAGCCAGCATCCCTGCCCCAACGCATCCTCCAGACCCAGGTCTAGCAACCTGGACAACAGCCCCTGGGACCCAGGTCCTTTCAGTTCCATCTCCTGCCCTGGGGGGCAAGGCAAACCTGAGGACCACCCTGAAGCAGCATTGGGTGGTCAAGAGTCCAGACTTGGGTCTTAGCACCTCCCAGAGCATCCTCTCACTTTTCTTTTTGACCAAACTCTTCCCCTAGGCTCAGAGGATAAGAGTCTCTCCAGCTATCTGTTTCCTTCCATGCCACCTAAAGTTTCTTGACTTTTTTAACCAAGGACTGACTACTTTGGCAATTTGTTGAAGCCTATAAATTGCTTCTCAGAATAATATTTTTAAAAGCATAAAATAAAACACAATGGATTACAAAGGAAACCAAAGATAATGAAATAGTTACCAAAGTGTTTTAATGTGATATAGAAATATATATGCTCCTTTATTAATGCATAAAAGGAGATTTATCAGAGGATCTAATAACGTCTATAATTCATAGTAGTGATGAGCATGAGTGATGTTTGAGATATCTGCTATACTATAATGGGAAATAAAATTAATATAATGGTGATTTTTATTGGTAACAAAGCACAGGTACTGCTAATACTATTACAATCTGTTGCCTATATTCAATAATTGAAATGAATGGTAAATTTCAATTAGATGCTAATAAAAATATAATATTTTCCCATTTAAGTTTATAGACTCCTGGAATTCTATTCAAGACCCTCAGTGGACCCCAAGTTAAGAACCCGCTCTCATTCCAGATTAAACCAGTATTTGTCCCCTTCTGGACGTGAAGAAGGAAGAAAAGAAGAGCTTCCTAAGTAAGCATCCTTGACCCAGGCTACCCGTGAACCTATATCCACAAGAGTCCCTGAGCCTCCTCTTCCCTGCCTCTACGTGAAAACAGCAACCTAGGCTATTTTCTAGAACCCTGGCTTCCTATTGCCATCACGTTTATTCTTTCTTGTATCATTTCCCTTTTACCAGCTTTTCTATTTATTTGTGCATGAACCACATCCCACATTACTTTCCAGCTCCAGCTCACATCACACCGCTTCGCAGCATCTTTCCTTAGGGCCTCACAGTGCATGTTAGATTTCACACATCACAACACACATGGGCGAGAGAATGCCAGCCCCACTCATTACAACAGGCACCTCCGGTCCCAGGTGGGGCAGCCTCCATTGCACAATCTCCATCCCTGTCCCAACTAGGGGAAACCCAGCTCCTGCCTTGGAATTACCCTGTAACATGCTATGAAGACCAGTGCCTTCTCCCTGAGATGGCCTTACACCATGGTAAGAAGCATGGACTCTGCATTAATATCAATGTGATGTTAATATGGACATGACAGATTGAGCTCCCTTTAAGGCAGAAAATATGAGTTCACACACTGATTGGGGGACACTTATAAATGAAAGGAAGCCAATAGGAAGTGTTGGAGAATTTATTATTAAACAGTCAAGAGGTTAAGTGTGTGCAAAAGAGGAGAGAGAGATGCCAAGCTGGTGTGGCTCAGTGGTTGGGTGTCAACCTATGAACCAGGAGGTCATGGTTCAATTCCCAGTCAGGGCACATGACAAGGTTGCGGGCTCCATCCCCAGTGTGGGACATGCAGGAGGCAGCTGATCAATGATTCTCTCTCATCATTGATGTTTCTATCTCCCTCTCCCACTCCCTTCTCTGAAATCAATGAAAATAGTATTTTAAAAAAGAAAAGAGGAGAGATACCTCCAATCCCTAAAGACACACCTTTCTCCCAACCCCACCCTTTAAAGGTACTTGTTCTCCTGCCAAAGCTCTGTTCTCTGGAATTGAGACTGAAAACAAACTTTGGAAATGATCTGAGCATATGCTTGAGAGTTTTCCAATCCTGCTATGTTTTCAATTAGCATTTGGGATTGAGCAAGGAGTGGTGTTGATTGGATTTGTTCATGAGTTCTCCTGGCTTTTGCAATTTGTCATCAAAGAAACAGTGCAGATCCACATCTCTTGCTCCTGGTATTTCCAGATGGGTATGCAAAATAGCCAGTGTCTGTTGTTTGTTTCGAGGGGATTCAAAGTTGTACAACTGTCAATTTTTAATTAGGGAACTCTTCAGACCATCAAAATTGCACAGCAACGGGCAGGAGGAAGGCAGGATCTCATATTGCTGTATGCAACGTACACAGAACCACATAATAAAAATAGGCAGCACATTGTGTAGGCGGTGTTCTAAGGGCCTTACCTGTAGTTCCTGCCTTTACCCTCACTTTCACACTAGAAGGTAAGAGCAGTTTTGTCCTTATTTGACAGATAAGGAAATGGGGCTCCTGAAAGAGAAGTAACAAGTTCACGCAGCTAGAAAACAACAAGGCTGGGATATGAACCCGGCCACTCTTATTCTAGGATGTGTGCTCACAGCCACATAGATGTGTAACATGGTAAAAGAAACCTGTGATTTAGAATTAAGGCACCCATGCTTTTGCCCTACCTCTGACAGGAGTTTAGGCATCTAAACTTCCTATGGGGCCATAGGTAAGTCACCTCCCCTCTCTGGGTGTTACCCAGCTCACTGTATTGGTGAGCATAACACTCTTATAGTTTGAGGCAGAGAGATGGTGTTATCAGGCTATGTGAGCCTTGATGGAGGTCAGGAAGGATGTGGAGGAAAGATGTGAGATCTGTGGCATTGAAAGAGGCAGAAAAAATATTGATGTAGAAAAGAAATTTAAAAATCAGGGTGCAGACAAACCTCTCTGAAAATTACAAGTGACCGTAGCCTCATCTCATCTTGATGCAAGTGGAGAGGAAGCAGGATGCTGATGGACCTCCTGCCTCTTGCCTAGTGAACCCCAAGCGCTCTAGAAGGTCCACCTAACCTTGGTGCACCCTCGTGAAAAATTATACTGTTACCCAAGCAGAGAGCTGGGGGCGTGTGGACTTCTGGTGCACACCAGTCTGCATTTGGGTGGGTCCTCAGGTCTCAAGATGCAGGAAGGAGCACCCAGAAATGAGCTGAGGCTGCAACCATCATATGACCGAGATGCAGGAAAAGATGAAGGAAACCAGCCTCACTAGGTCCCTCCAACTAACTAGTACTTGGCGGTGGTGGGGGGGTGGGGGGGGTGGATTAAACTGAATGCCTATCTCACTCCCTACACCAAAATAGAGTCCAGGAGAATCACAGATGGAAATATAAACAAGGTATGCAGAAAAATACCACAAGGACATTTATGTAAAGAATTTTATAATTCCAGGATGATGAGGGCATTTTTCTAAACATTAAGTCAAGAAGAGAAACCAAACAGGAAAGACTGGCAGATTGTACTACATAAAAATGCTAACCTTCTGTTTGACCAATAAATAAACTTGGAAAAACATGTTCAACATATGTTATAGATAAAAGGTTACCATTATTCATAGAAACAGAAAGCTCTTACCAAAAAGTAAAGGAAAAAAATGGACACCAAAAGAAAAAGAAGTTACCTTATGACCTAGCCCAGTGGTCGGCAAACTCATTAGTCAACAGAGCCAAATATCAACAGTACAACGATTGAAATTTCTTTTGAGAGCCAAATTTTTTAAACTTAAACTACATAAGTAGGTACATTGTTATTAACTTAATTAGGGTACTCCTAAGGCTTAGGAAGAGCCACACTCAAGGGGCCAAAGAGCCGTATGTGGCTCGCGAGCTGCAGTTTGCCGACCATGGACCTAGCCAATTCCATTCTTAGGTATATATCCAAGAGAAATGAAATCATATGTCCACATAAAAACTTGTATGTGAATGCTCTAGCAGGATTATTTATAACTAGAGGCCCATGCATGAAATTCATGCACTTGGGTGTGGGGGTCCCTCAGCCCAGCCTGTGCCCTCTTGCAGTCCGGGAGCCCTTGGAGGATATCCAACTGATGGCTTAGGACAGGGAGAGGGCCTAAGCCATCAGGCGGACATCCTTAGCGCTGCCACGGAGGCGGGAGAGGCTTCCACCATCGCCACAGCACTCACCAGCCATGAGCCCGGCTTCTGGCTGAGCGGCATTCCCCCTATGGAAGTGCACTGACCACCAGGGGGGCAGCTCCTGCGTTGAGCATCTGCCCCCTGGTGATCAGTGCATGTCATAGCAACCAGTCATTCTGCCGTTAGGTCGATTGGCATATTAGCCTTTTATTATATAGGACTAGAAGCCTGGTGCACAAATCCATGCACCAGTTGGGTCCCTTGGCCTGGCCTGTGGGATCAGGCTGAAACCGGCTCTCTGACATCCCCCAAGGGGTCCCAGATTGCGAGAGGGTGCAGGCCAGGCCGAGGGACCCCACCGGTGCACAATCAGGGCCGGGGAGGAATGTGGGAGGTTGGCCATCCAGGGAGGGAATGCAGGAGGGCTCCAGGGAATGTC
The DNA here is from genome assembly GCF_000327345.1 of Myotis davidii. NCBI lineage: Eukaryota > Metazoa > Chordata > Mammalia > Chiroptera > Vespertilionidae > Myotis > Myotis davidii. The sequence goes on along the minus strand of NW_006290680.1, from coordinate 2,065,895 downwards.
CAGCCTATCTTGTTCAGTCCTGATCAATCGGCCAGATTCCAGCAGCAAGCTAACTTACCAGTCAGAACGTCTGACCCCTGGTAGTCAGTGCACATTATAGCAAGCAGTTGAGCAGCCTTAGCATATCATTAGCATATTATGCTTTGATTGGTTAAACGGACGACTGGACGACCAGACACTTAGCATATTAGGCTCTTATTATAGAGGATAGACCAAAAGTGGAAACAAAACAAACTAAAATGTGGGATATGCATGCAATGAAATATTGTTCAGCAGTAAATGGAATAAAGTACTGCTTGTTCATGGATACAACATGAATGACTCTTGAAAACATACTAAGTAGAAGAAGCTAAACACAAAAGACCACACTTTATATGATTACATTTATATGAAATGTCCAGAACAAGCAAATCTATAGAGACAGAAAGTCATAAGGCTCAGAGAATTAGGAAAAATGAAGAGTAACTGCTAATTAGGGTGAAGGGTTTGTTCTGGGGATAATGAAAATATTCTAAAGTTGAATCAAACTGTATGCTTTAGTGGGTGGATTATATGGTATGTGAATTATATCTCAACAAAGCTGCTATATAAAAATACAATGTTCTTGCCTGGCTGGTGTGGCTCAGTGGATGAGCGTCAACCTATGAATCGAACCACTGGTCGATTCCTAGTCAAGGCACATGCCCCAGTTGCATGCTTGATCCCCAGTAGGGGACGTTTAGGAGGCAACCCATAGATGTTTCCACCTCTCCTCCCTTTTCTCTCTCTAAAATCAATAAAAATATTTTCTTAAAAAATATATTAATTAATTAATTAAAATACAATGTTCTTGATAATAAGATCAAAATTTTATTCAAAGTAAAGATTATTAAACTGAAAGAACAGGACCAATTGTAAAGAATGCTTTATTCCACAATGAATATGTAGACACCTTGAGCCTTTACTAGTGAGTACTAAGTAGCATGAGTTATCAAAATACATAATATAGAAACTGTTGTAAATACACGGAGAACTTAAAAAAAAAAGACTCAGCTCTGATCCTATGACAGATCAAGGGAACTAAAAATAAGCAGGACTGCCGTAAACTACGGTGAAACCTAGAAATTGTTTTCATTCTTTCTGTTCAGTATTAACATAGAAATTGTTTTCATTCTTTCTGTTTAGTAATTCTAGTATGAAAGGTAATGAATTTTCTACCAATAATAGCTTTAGCTGCATCCCAGAAGATAAAAATATAAAACTTTTCTTCTGATTATCAAAGTAGCTCATTATTTTGGTAAATAAAACGTGAAACATTCAGTAATGCATGACTTAGAAGAGAAAATCCTGTTTTCTGTAATTCTAACCCCTGCTGTATCTCAACTCCTTTAACTAATGTTACAGTTTGGATATTACCTCAAAATTTTTCTAGGCTATTTATGAGAGTATATATGTATATAATCATCTTTTTTAACTGAAATGGAATCATATTTTCATACTTTACATAAAATTAATCATCTTCATTTAAACATATAAAGGGCCACTTTCCATATTAGTACATATAGGCTTCTCTCAATGGTGACAAAATGTTCATTTTTATGGGTATAATCATATGTATTTAACAAGTCCACTACTGACTGATGTTTCAGTTTCCAGTTTTAGATATTACACATACTGCTGCAGTGAACATTCTTATTCATGCATCCCTACACACTTATACAGGTATTACTGCTGAAGGATTTGTCATTTTCTCATTATTATTCCACAGGTACCAAACAAAGTTGCCTAGGATCCCAAACCCCATTTTAAAATAGCATGATTAAAGAAACTACAAGAAGTGCCTGCCTAATATGGTTTCAGTATAGAAAGCAACAGATTACATCCCACCCCCCACAGAGATACAAATAGGGATCTGAATGGAGAAAAAAATAAGAGGATTTCAGGTTTTATAAATGTCTGAAGCCGAATTTGTAGGTTTCAAAACTTTGGAGACACTACAGACTGACTCCTTTCTACTGACTCTTGGCAGTCAATGAAGGTAAAAATTCACACACACACTGACTACTCTGACGGTTCTACCAGTCAATGTGGGAGATGTAAACATGCACCAGAGATGCAAATTCTAAGATCAAAAACGAGCAAAGAAAGCTTCTGCTCAGATGCTCGTCCCACTCTCACTGTTGCCAAGGGAGACTGAGCCCACCTGCAGTGAGGGGCAGAACAGGGAGCGGACACAGCCGAGAAATCCTAACTGGAGCAGACAGGAGGAATAACTAAGATAACAGGAATTAATTCATTTGAAAACAGAAAAGAGCTGAATTGAACTCATTTTTAAAATATGGTTTTAGAAAGAGAGGAAGGAAGAGGGAGAGAGAAATATCGATTGGTTGCCTCCCATACTCACCCTGACCGGGGATCAAACCCAAAACCTAGGTATGTGCCCTGACCAGGAATCAAACTGGCAACCTTTTGGTGCATGGGACAACGCTCAACCAACGGAGCCACACTGGTCTGGGCTGCCCTTGTTATTTTTCAAAAGCTCATAGAATAAAATAGATAAACCAGGACACCCTGAGGCAAAGCAGAGTCTACCCTGGCAGAGAAGAAATGCTAGTGGAACTCAAGGCCAAGCATAAGAGATAATGCTGCAAAGGCAGACAGCTGCCAGATGATGGAGAGCCTGGTGTGTCACACTAAAGAAAGTGGACTGTGTCCCGGGGGTGGGGGGACATTTGGACAGAAAAAATATTCAAACTGTAACACTAGTTGAGGGAGTTGGGAGTGTGGTGAGGAATGCAATGACAGAAAATAGAGGACTTCCTCGCCCTTTCTAAACAGAGGAATAGCAGGATTACTCTTTGCTCTTACAGCAGTTGCTGTGGACAGACAGTAGGATGGAGGGAGGGGAATTTGAGGCAGAGAACAGGGACATTGCTGCAAAGGAGAGGTGAGGACTGACGGTGGCAATGGGAGTGGGGGGGAGCTGGTTCTTAGAGAAACGAAGAGGGAAGTGTAAGATCACACCCAGGTTTATGGCCCGGTAAAGGTTTCTTATCTACAAAATGAGGATAATAACAAATCAGGTTATTGTAAAGATGCTGCAAGTGCGTTGGCTTTAAAGTTAACTGACACCCCATCTTTGTTCCAGAAAAGACTTAGTGCTGCTTAAATTAAGGCAGCAGATGTGGAAACTCTGTGAAAGGCCCAGAAATGTGAGACATTACCATTTATTACCGGCACTGACACCGTCATGAACACCTGTGCGTTTAGAGATGGAGTTTGCATGCAGGGTGGGGCAGGCCGAAAGGCAGCTGGGCTGACGCAGCCAGCAGGCAACTCCAAGTGTGACCTTGGAGCCTGGAAGAAAGGCAAGGCTTATGAAACCAATCTGGGAGTTGTGTGCTCAGTGGGTCTGGAATTGGGGCGCTCACTGTGACCCAGGCACCGTTTATCTCATTTACTCCTCAGAGCAAACTTGCAAGAAAATTGTGTGTTTTTTTTAAAAGAAAAGACTACAGATGAGAAAATGTGAGGCTTTCAGAGGTTAATTAGCCACTTCTGTGGGAATCCGAGGCCCCCACGGACTTCCTATCCTTTCCCAGCAATGCTGAACGCTGTGTCTGAAAGGGCGGGGCTCTGGTTCCACAGAAATGTGTCCGCCCTGGCTGCGGCCCACACAGAGGTCTCAGGCTGCCTGCCAGGGTGGACCTGGCTAGTTGTGACTCTTCTAAGGAAGAGCAAGCCCTGTCTCCTCTCTCTGTGGTTCTTCATTCTCACTTTCATTCAACACTAAGCAGCCCCCGGGGCCCTCCCTTCCCCTGGCAGAACCCTGATGGCAACTCTCATGCTACTCAGAGTGCAGCCTGATCTTCTGTCCATGTGGTGCTGCGCCTGCTGTCCCTGCCAGGGCCTCCTCAGCTGCCACATCCCAGCTCAGTTTCTTAGCTGCAGTGGGACCCTCTCCACTGAGGCCACAGCTCGCTCCTTAAGCCACAAAGCAAGGGTTTTGAATTGGTATTTCCCTGCAGGTGGGTCAGGTAAGTCTTTAGAGTTGGCCCCACTCACCATCCCTCCAGCAGCATGTCCAAAGAAAAAGATGCTCTTGAACCAATAAAAACTGTTGACAAAATTCCCCAGTGTCACTTTTAACAAGTCACCTGCTCTCACTTGACAGCCAGCCCCTTCCCTGGTTCCCACCTTGGCTTCACCCTAAACTTGGGGTTTCTGGCTGCCCCAGGAGGGGTCCTGTTGGGTAAATCCTGATAGGACACCCCCCACACACACCAGCTCCCAGCTCACCCCTGGGCTGACTCTCAGAGATCAGGAATAGCTTGGCTCGATACCAGGAGCCCTCACACTAACCTGGCCCAACCCTGATTCTGCTTTAACCAATTGGTGTGGTCCTGTAGTGGCCACACCAACGCCCACTCCATGCACACGCACACCCTGCACATGAGACTGGCTGTCCTGGGTGACCACCAGCCACCAGGAATGGTAATCATTAGGGACAAATATTGGGCTGCAAGTTCTACCCAGACAGCAGAAGGGATAAAAGTCAGAATTGGGGACAGCAAGTGTAAACCTCTGTTCTGCAATAAGGTCAGGGTCAT
>NW_006290680.1:2055228-2061118 GCF_000327345.1 Myotis davidii | reverse complement strand
GAGTTAGGGAGGCTGAGCACAGGCCATGATCTGGAATCTCGGTGAAGCTTAGGGGGTGGGGTACAGGATGCATGGGAGAGTCAGCTGAAAGGGCAGGGCCAGGATTTGGTGCCAACAGTCAGGGAGGATGCCAGGGACAGGGTCCACGACCCTTGACTCTATCTGGAGTAGTGTGTAAATGTGTCCATGCCCCTTCCCAAGGCTGGGACTGCCCTCCACCCACCTCAGTCCCCAGGCCTGACCCCAGCACCAAGTCCTAGAGCATAGATCAGCATCAAGAACTTGGAAGAACAGGACCAAGAAGCAAAGGGAGGAGAGGTTCCAGGGATCAGGATCAAGGCATATGCTCAGAGCTCACTTGGTGTAGAGAAACTAGTTTGGGGAGGCAAGGGAACCAAGACATAACTCCAGTCCAAATCCTGGCTGACTTATTTGCAGTTGTAAGCCTCTGTTTCTAGCACATACAGAGAGCTCAGTGCAATGGAAGCATGCATGCCTGAGCCATCATAATTAAATACCAGTCCTTAAGCAGCTAGAACAGATCCCCACACCACCAATGGGACCCAGCTCAGTGGTATAACTGCTAACCCACAGGTTGGATCCGTGGCAGAAGCAAGGGGCCAGGGTGGACAAACCCATGTCAGACAGGTTTAAGCTGGAGAGAACACCCAACGGGAGCTTGCTGCTGCTGATGGTTCTGGGGAAAGAGGCTGACCTTTCAGGATCCAGCCATTTCTCCGCTGAGGGGAGACCCAGGCAAACATAGCTAAGAAGACGAGCCTTTCCCTGAGGCCTCCTCCAAAAGTCATCTTTGTGAGGAAGTCTCCATCATTAGCCAAAATTCAAGGCCAGTCAAGCAGGGTTTTCATTAGGCAATCACTTCTAACTTGTACAGCAGTTTTTACAGTACTTATGCAGCTACTTGCTGGGTCCCTATGGTCGCTTGTACAGCAGTTTTTACAGTACTTATGCAGCTGCTACTTGCTGGGTCCCTATGGTCAGGCTCGGGAAGCAGCAGCAGCGCCACCTTCTGGTGTTCTTGAGAATATCACAGGGCTGTTTCAACCCCTTCACCTGTCTGGGTGTGTACAGCACACACTTTCTGAGAAGTCACAACTTTGGATAGCTTAATGACATCTGCTCTGCTATTTAACAATATGAACCACTGATAACCCTTTATGAAGATTAAAAAGCAAAAAATAAATCCCCAAATCATTCTGGATTCAAGAACATGTAACCTTTGTGTTTTCAGAAAACTCAGAATTTCCTACAGTGAACCCACATTTGCTGAGCTAACTGGTATGCTTTACCCAGGTGCAAATTAGAGAAAGACTACACTTCCCAAGTCTTCCATTCTCTACCTATGGAGGCACACCTTTCTTGCTCATAAAAGGAACTATGGTAGTTGTCCACCATGTTGCTAAGACATCAAGCATAAGTCAAATAATTACTGAAATAATACTGCTCTGGGGAGAGAGCTATGAAGGAACACACAGGTCCTGTGAGCCACTGTAATGAGGCAGGGAGTGGTAAGTAGTCCAGGAGGTCAAATAAGGCTTCCTCTGAAATGCCAAGAAGTAAAAGTCTGAATTATCTTCCAGGAAATTCAGAGGACATGAGCTTTCAGCGCATTAAAGCTATAAGCCTAATGGGAGATGACTGCTGGGAACAATAGGATTTGAATTGACCTCCAGTAATGGGGGTGTTTTATCTGGTTCCTATTCATTCCCCGACCCCACCACCACACAATACACATACATTTCACACACGTACCTGCACATGTGTGCACACGTTCACACATGTACCACGCACAATTGATTTCTCGCCTTTTTGTGTTGAACAGGAATTAAATTACCTGCAGACTAGAACTGCAGTCAGATGGAGTCATGCTCAGGTGGAGAGCTGGAAGGATTTGAAAGAAAAAAACCACCTTATCTTCGAGGTTCAGACAAGGTGAGTCTGTAGAACAGCAGCTGAGGCTGCCCCTGGGCCGTGAGTCTCCAGCCTGAGTTCCCCATGGAAGAGAAGATGAGGTTACAGCTTAACACAGTTGGGAGACTTCATAGATGCAGAAATTCAGGGACCTTCAAGCTCACTTCCTTCTAATGTTTGAAGGAGGATAGTGAGTCTTGGAATCAGACAGGTATGTGTTCTAATCCCGGCTCCATATGATTTCTCGAGTTAACCTCTCTGAGCCATTTCATCATCTATAAATGAAATTCAGAATCTCTATGCTGCTGGGAGGCTCAGGCTCTCTTCTGGTCCCCAAGGCTAGACTCCTACCCCCGGAAACCCCTGCTCTCTCTTGCTTTGCATGATAGGGAATTGTTTTGCTAGATATTATTGGTTCTTTCTTTCTGGAGAAAAAAAAAGATCCAAATTCAAGATTTTTAATTTGTAGTAATGTTGTAAAGAATCAATTTTTTAAACATCTTTATTTTCCATGCTGGCATAAATAACTCATTGAATAAATAGATCAGAGGAGAGAGACAGCTCTTCCACACAAAAGAATATCAATTATTAAGAATAGAAGAAATGACAGAATAAGGAAATCACTGGTGGACAAACTCCATAGTAAGAACTGTCACAAGCAAATACCAGTGAAAGTACAATAAGAAATAGGATATTTGCATAACCTCAAAGTACCTTCCCTACAAGACACTTATTAAATCCAAACAGAAAAATAGTAACTTACAGTGAAGAAACCTAACAGGCACATGTTAATATCACAAGTAATAAGACAGATCAACATGAGTGATCTAATGGCCCGAGAAGGACAGCATGTCACTTCTGTGGCATTCTTGCCAAAAATGCATTACCTCAATTGAATCATGAGGAAACACCAGACAAACTCAAATTAAGGGTCTTCCTACAAAATAATTGGCCAGTATTTGCTTCAAAAATATCAAGGTTATGAAAGACAGAAAAAAAGAAACAAAGATATTTTCATAGATTAGAGAAGATTAAGAAAACATGACAACTGCTAGGAATATATCCTAAGAAACTCAAACACCAATCAAGAAGAATATATGCACCCCTATGTTCATAGCAGCATTATTTACAATAGCTAAGATCTGGAAACAGCCCAAGTGCCCTTCAGTAGATGAGTAGATAAAAAAAACAGTGGTACATTTACATAATGGAATACTATACAGCTGTAAAGAAGAAGGATCTCTTACCCTTTGAGACAGCATGGAGGGACCTAGACAGTATTATGCTAAGCAAATATAAGCCAGTCAAAGAAAGAAAAGTATCACATGATTTTACTTATACGTGGAACCTAATGAACAAAATAAACTGATGAACAAAACAGACCCAGAGACATTGAAATCATGCAACAGACTGATGTATTGCAGAATGGGGGTGGGGAGGAAGGAAGAGATTAAACAGAGAATTTATATGCATATATCCATAGGCCATGGATAAACAATAGTGCGGGGAAGGCCTGGGGAAGGGGTGAGAGTCGGGGGAAGGGGGTCAACAGGGATGTATATATATTGTTCTATGACATGATATATTTACTCAACAATACATCTTGGACTCTGTATCTGTCTTGTTTTTGTGACTGTATAATATTCCATTATAATGATAAATATTTACTTAACCAATCTCAGATTTTTCTTCAGTTTTTCCCTATTATAAATGACTAGAGGCCTGGTGCACAAAATTCGTGCACTCAGGGGGGATGGAGGGACCCTCGGCCCAGCTTGCGCCCTCTCATAGACCAGGAGCCCTCAGGGGATGTTCAACTGACGGACATCCTTAGCACTGCCACGGAGGCGGGAGAGGCTCCCGCCACTGCTGCGGCGCTCACCAGCCATGAGCCCGGCTTCTGGCTGAGCGGTGCTCCCCTTGTAGGAGCATACTGACCACCAGGGAGCAGCTCCTGTGTTGAGCGTCTGCCCCCTGGTGATCAGTGCGCATCATAGCAACTGGTTGTTCCGCCATTTGGTCAATTTGCATATTAGTCTTTTATTATATAGGATAGTGCTGTAAAGCCTTGTTTATGTGTTGTATGTGTTTGAGTGTGTGTGAATATATATAGTATATAAATAATATATGCAATAGTCTTAGATAGTAAATGGTTGAGTCAAAGTGTAAGCCAAGTTTAAATTTTGATCATACCACTAACAGCAAATGAAAATGACCATTTCCCCGTGGCCTGAAAAATAATTATTATTGCCATTTTTCCATTTTTTTCAACACAGTGAAAAAAAATAAACCATTGGATTATCAGCCTATCTGAATATCACTCCCAGGCCTCTGACCATACCCAAAGGAGCTGTGGGTGCCTTGAGTGAAGTTCAGTCTCTCCATTTGATGGCCAAGTTACTTGAGCTCTCTGTGATGGGAAGCCTCCAGGATGGCCCCCAAGGATCCCTGTCTACTGGCATGGGTGTCATTGTGCAGTCCCCTTCCTCATCTATCAGAGTTGGTCTGTGTGGCGAATAGAATATGGCAGCAGTGATGATATGTGGTTTCTGAGGCTAGTCATAAACAGGCATGTGGCTTCCCCTTTGTCTCCCTCTGATTACTAGTCCTGAGGAAACAACTGACACGCAGGCCCCCGTGGAGGCCTCATCAGTACTGTGTGACGAGGAACAGAGGCCTCCTGACGACAGCCATGTGAGCCATCTTGAAAGCAAATTACCTAGCCCCAGTCAAGCAGTCAGATGATTGCAGCCCAAGCCAACATTGATTTCAATCTAATGAGGAACCACCCAACTAAGCCACCCTCAAAGTCCTGATGCTCAGAAACTGCATGAGGTAATAAATGACTGTTATTTTAAGCTGCTAAATTCTGGAGTAATTTGTTATGCAGCAATAGATAACTAATACACTCTCAGCCTCACTTTCCTCATCTGTAACATAGGAATCCTATATAATAAAAGGCTAATAGGCAAATCATCCCCTCGGGAGTTTGACCGACCAGGAATTCAACCAACCAGGAGTTTGACTGCTCACTACGACATGCACTGACCACCAGGGGGCAGCACGGAACGAAGGAAGGCCCGGGCCCGCAGCCAGCAGCCAGCAGCTAGCAGCCAGGGGTAAGAAGGCCCTGGCTGGCCCAGATTGCCGGCCAGGCTTAGGGACCCTACCCATGCACAATTTTCGTGCGCCAGGCCTCTAGTGATCACTTCACTAATAGTAATGCTCACTTCACAGACACAAAGTTAGGAAACCACCTGCCAGCTACCTGGCCCAGGGGCACTAGTCTTTTCCTCTCTCCTTGGGAGGCACTGTCAGGACTGACTAAACAGAGAGGAGTGTTTTCAGTTGCAACACTTTTGACCCTTTCATTCAAGATCCATGTCAGATCGGTTTCTAATTCATTTCCAGACAAATTATCCTGAGAATGAAGCAGGGAGTGAACTTTGTTGCCATGCATCCTCTATCCTTTTTTTTTTTAAATTATTTAATCGGGTTCTTATAAGAAATTCAGAACATCAGTTTGTGAGGATAAAACCCATTGGTGAGAGCAAACTGAGACCGGAGGTAGCCCTGGAGCTGAGGAACAGCTTTGATTTTTGGCAGAATTTGTGAGTCCACAGCTTTCTGACAACTTGTGCTGTTCTGTAATCTCGTGTTTCTCTTTCTCTGTGTTGAAGATCTTGCCCTCCTGGTGTCTGGGCTTGCACAGCTTCTTGAAGTAAGCATCAGTGAGATGTTTGGGGATTTTCACACCACTGATACCAATTTTGGTGGAGGTGGCGATGACAAATTTCTGGTGCAGAGGCACTCGATTGAGGGACAGAGGTCCAGTCACAAGTAGCAAGCCACTGCTCAGCTGCTTCAGGAAAACCACGCTCTTGCCTCTGTGGTGCCCAGTGAGGGTGATCAGAGTGGTCTCAGGAGTGATGCTGGCCTGCAGTCTCCTCACCTGCTG
>NW_006290680.1:2050264-2055036 GCF_000327345.1 Myotis davidii | reverse complement strand
AAGAGAGCTAAGATCCTCCATCCCCTACCCTTTTATTTGATGAAATTATAAAAGCAAACAGTTAAGTTTCTCTGGTCTTTGGAGAGCTTCCAAACCCCTCTCTCGGTGATCAGGGAGTGGCTGCTTGGGGCCCCGGCCAGTGAGGAGCTAGTGTGGAGGGCTGAGGGCTAAGAAAAGAGAGTCTAGCCTAATGCCAGTACAGGAGGCACACCTTTGTTTCCAAGTAGTGTGGACACACATATACAAAAGATAAATTGTTCCTCCATTCTCATCTGTTGGAAGTTCTCATTGATGGACTTGAGCCCAGTGCTAGAAGGGGAGGGGGGGGGGAAGCAAGGGAATGCCAGGAACCACTTAATCCCCAGGGATGCTGGTCTCCTAGCAGCCCACCCAATGAACTCTGAGACCAGTCCCCAAGCTAGTGACATAGGAATGACTGACTGCTCCTCTCCCCTTCAGCAGCCCATACTGCCAGGCCAGCTTGAACCTCACTGGGGCATCCCTGGAAACCCAGGCACCTCCTGCTTCCCTCTCACAGGTCAAGTTCCACCCACACTGTAATTAGTGCTGCTCTCCACTCTGCCATCTGGTGGCCATAGTAAGCAATTTCAGCTTTCCCACAGGACAGTTACCTTCAGCGGGATGGGGATGTCACCTTCCATCTGTTATTAACAATTTATCCCCACCCAGAGGAGGGACCAGGCTCTTGTGTTTGGTCCTCTGTGCCAAGAATCTTGGGTGGATTGCCAGGAAAGGAGTGAGAACGTTTTAAACAGACAACATTCTGAGTCCTTCACAAAATGATTCCTCAGCCGGCTGCCAACCAGAGCCTTTCTCTTGCCTCCAGCCAAGCCTTCTATGCCCGCAGGACACTTTTCCTGGAGTGAACCCGGTCCATGTCTTTGTTCCTTTGTTAATACCAGTCCTGAGCCATTAATCCCCACAGTCCCTCCCTCTATCCCCAGGAGGCTCCTAGCTAAAATTCTCCAGGCAGGCAGGAAGAATCAGCTGACCGTATGCATTATGAAACCTGTGCCCAGATAGGACCTAGTGGTAGACAGAATCATGGTCCTCACAAAGACTTCCACATCCTAATCCCCAGAACCTAAGAATGTACCTTGCATGAGGTGGGTCCCCCTGTATTCCTCATTTTATAGAAAATGAAAATGAAATACAGAGTAAGCGACTTGCCCAAGGTTAAGCAGCTAAAAACTTCATCATTTGCTGAAAACCATCCCTGGAAATAGCCCATCCTTATCTGAAGAAGGAGGAAGAGGAGGCAGAGGTGGAAAAGAGGGGAAGGAGTGGGGGAGGAGAAGAAAGACATACAAACTTTCGATGGAAGAAACTTTCTCATCAAGGAAACGAGCCTGTGTTGGCTTTAGGGTCTGGGGTCTGGGATTCTGGCGCTCTCTCAACAGTATCCAATGTGTGGCCAAGCGTGATGGCCTTCCCTTCTGACACTTTCACTGAAGGTTGGGAAGATAAAGTAACAGGCCGGATGTGTATACATAGCAAGTGCTGGAATCAGGACCTAACTCCAGCTCAACCCGCTGCAGGAACTGGAGAAATCTGACTCCGGGATCCTGTGGCCTGGGGAGGAAGGAATGGGAGCCACTGGTGGAGGTGGTGTACATGGCAGGCCAGAGCCTAGAAGTCATGTCCTGGGGAAGAGGTGGGTGAGGTCAATCAAGCCAAGCATCAGGGAACAGGCTGAAGGCTGGATGGGTGTGGAGCTAACATGAGAATGTAGGGACTGAGGGTCCCTAAAACCGAGGTCCAGACAGAGCATCAGGCAAACGAGAGCAGCCTGGAGGAATCTGGAGGCACCCGGAGGCGGAGGCATGGGTGGAGAGCAGCTGCTGTTTACGCAGCCTGGCTCAGAGGAGTCGCCCTGCCTCGCCCACACAGAGCATGTCAGCCCTCAGCAAACCCTGCCAGCTCCATGCACGGGAGGCCACGGAAAGAGGACATTCTTCTGTGGCTCTGCGCCGTGGGAAGCGCTCATTCCTTCCTTCATTCCTTCCTTGGGTCGTTTTATTTTTTAGGTCAGCTCTGCAGAGGCCTTTTGTTGGACGCGGGAGCATTGAAAAGGTTGCAGAAAGCTCAGATGCCACACCCCAAGGAAGGCAAGGAGGAAGGAGCAATGGGGCCCAGGTGGGCTGGGAGTGAGGGGGATGCCCAGCGGGGGCTCTCCTGAGCTCCTCATCCACTATTGTCCCAGGAACGCCCCGCAGACGGATTTGTGATGGGGAATGGAACAGGAGGCACTGTGCTCACCTGCTGAGGCTTTTGGAACCACACAATATGCTTGATTGAAAGGCTCTTTTAGAAGCTTAATTTTTTAACATTAAAGAATTAAATCAATAATGTCCCCATTTCAGCTTCTCTGTGATTATGTCCTTTGTGTCCTGTTTGCTATTTAGTAACAAGCTTTCTAAAAATTACAATCTATGTCATCTGTACCAAAAGAAATCAGGAAGGAGGCAAGAGGAAGACAAAGAAATTAGCATAAGATGAACCCCTACTATGTGCCAGGCACTCTTCTATTTTAGGTCACCCTCACTAGGACCCCAAAAGGAATTTGTGGCTGTAATCCTCACTTTATGAGTTCGGAATCTGAAGCTCAGAGAGGTAGAGACTTGTCAGGTCACACAAAAGAGCAGAGCCAGGGCTGGAAATTCTGGGCTGTTAGATTCCAAACCCACCCTCCACCACAGCCTTCTTCGTTAGTTCACTCCACTCAGAGGCCCACCCAGTAACAGGACCCCTTGTGCCCAGGACCTTCCTGTGGCAGGCAGCTCCCGTTTTCAGGCATGGCTCACGGAGCCAATGGGAAGGCTTTCCTGGCCCACCTGGCTGGGCCCCTCAGGTGGTGCTGGGCCCCCTGAATGGCCCCAGGGATGGGAGGAGGAACCCCAGATCTCCTGTCCACAGAGGTCAGGGTATGAGGCTAAGTAGCAGGGTTTTAATGTGCAGGGTCCCCAGTTTGGAACTGGGAGTGGGATGGCTGCCAGATGCACCTTTGCTGCCCTCCCGCTGGGAGACTTCAGGTGGGCCTCTTTCCTTTTCTGAGCCCGTTTCCTCGTCAATAAAAGGAGACCAGCACTACCCTTGAGTGGGAGTGATTAAATTAGAGGTTGTACAGGTAAGTTTCTGGAGTTTTTCCTACATGGTGTCCACAGAAGCGACCAATGTTGTCATGCTCTGTGATGGGGACTGGCTGTCACAGGGGGCAGAAGAGGAGCTCACAGCCAGTGTCCTGGGTGAGTCTGTGCCCTTGAATCAGCTCAGTCGCTGTGGGGCTCAGAACCATAATGCACCCTCACCATGTTCTGATGACTCCATCTGGCCAAAGTCAGGCTTCCCTTCCATCATCTTCAGGTGAACTGTTCCCACTGTCACAATAGGAGGGTGGGCCTGGGCCTCCAGGTCCCGCCCCCTTCCAATCACAGCCAAGGCAGTTGCAGGCACGGTGGCTCCCATTCTGGGAGACCCACAGAGATTATTCTGTTCTCTACGGGCTCAATACAAGCTCTGTGCATGGAGAGAGGTGGCCAGGCTTGTAGGCCCCACTGGGCAACCTCAGGCAAACCCTTCACTCCTCATTTATTGTCATTCATTCAGGGGATGAACATCTATTGAGATCACTGTGTCCAGCCCCTGGAGACATGTATTAGGTGGACCTGGTCCCTTCCTACGTGGTGTGGCTGCCTCATCTCACTTTGGTTCCCCATCTGTAATCTAAGAATTCGGTGCCTGCCATGCAGTGTTGTGGTGAGAATTAGGAGATAGTGTGTGTGGATGTGCCTTATAAGCTTCAAATGGCCACAAATGTTCTTGGCAGGTTTATTCACAAGAGCCAAAAACTGGCAACAACCCAAATGTCTATCAACAAGTGAACAGATAAAAGCAAACTGTGTTAGCAACTAGTTCTCTACATCCCTACAGCGGAATATTACTCAGCAATAAAAGAAACAAATGATTATGTGCACGGCATGGATGAATCTCATAATAATTATGCGGAGTGAAAGAAGTCAGGGAAAAAAAACATGTTGTATGAATCCATTTACCTAAAATTCTAGGGAAAATCCAAACTAATCTGGTGTGACAGAATAAATCAGGGGTTGTCTGGGTGTGGGGGAGTCGGGAGGGATGGAGGGGCTGCAGAGTCAACAGGAAAATTACGGAAGTGATAGATTGTTGTGGGATGAATTGTACCACCCCACCCCCCCACCCCCCATATAATCCATGTGCTGAAGTCCTACCCCCAGTCCCTCAGCATGTGGCTGTCCCTAAAGCCCTGTTGGTGGAGCCACCTGTCTGTGGCATTTAGTGTGGCAGCCCCAGGACACTAATCCATAGACATGCTCCTTGTCTAAACGGTGGTGATGGTTTTGTGCGTATATACGTATGGCAAACTCATCAAATTACACATTTTAAATATATAGTTTATTGTGTGTCAATCATCCCTCAATAAAGCTGTTTTTAAAACCCACTATTAAGATACTGTTTTAGTTTAATGAATTAAGCATCTGAGAGGGCGAGGGCTACGCCCTCCATCTTACCCTGGATCCTCCATATTTGGGCAGCAGCCATTAGCCATGTGCTCGGCAAGGAGCTTCTTCCCGGAAGCCCAAGCCTCTGCTCTTTAAACTAACCAATGACAATAAAGGGAAGTGCGCGCCATAGACACAACCACATCCTGTGTAACAAGACCCCGACTTGCACTGGCCAATCGGCAGGGCCCACAGTCCTCTCTCCTCCCTTAC
>NW_006290680.1:2037167-2050226 GCF_000327345.1 Myotis davidii | reverse complement strand
CCCGCAACTGGGTCGGCGAGTGTGGTCGGGGAGTTCGAGCTAGCCCGAATAAAGGCTCTATCTGCTTTTGTATCGGACTCGCTGGCTCCCTGGTGGTCAATTGGGGATCCTGAAATCTGGGCTTAACACATCCACCCAGCTTCCAGGCCAACTGTTGTCTCTGGTTGTGTCCAGCAGAGAGGACCCAAGACTAGAGGCCCAAAGAGAGGCCTCCAGCCCAGTCCTGTGCCTCTCAACCTTGCTTGTACCTTTGAAGCACCTGGGAAGTTTTTAAACTCCCCATGCCCACCCTGTCCCTTAGACCAATTAAATGAAAACACTTGAGGGGGGTGGGGTGGACATGAATAGTTTTTAAAGCTCCCTGGTGATTGCAAAGTGTGTCCTAGGCTAAGCAGTAGCTGCTTCAACCCTCCCCCATGTCCCCCGCCCCACGCCCCCATCCCCAGGAAGCCTACCTTAGAGAAACTAGCTCCTTCCAGCACCTAGCTGAGCTTAGCCTGGCACCAGGATGCGCTCGCCTGCACTGATTAGAAAACCTAATTGCCTAAGGTTCTATGCATAGCCAGCCATTCCACTCACATCAAAATGTTTATTCCAAATGGTCATTTCCACCTGGAAGGGGCTTGCAGGTAGCCGGGGGAGAGGGGAGGAGGCTCGAGTTCAGCACGGCCAGTAAGAGAAGCAGACTGTCTGCAGAGGCTGCCATCTCCCATCATCCAATACACAACTATCCCCCCACCCCCAGAGATTTCTTAAGTGCATTTTAGTGTTCCAAGGCCTGAATCATTTGATTCTGCCTGGTGCAGGTGCTGGGGCTTGGGAACACACAGTAGATAATTTGCATAAAGTGAGTTATTTGCATAGAATGGAAAATTTGTATGCAGTAAATAGCTAAGGGGAAGATAAAACAATGGTCCAGAAATGGCCTAAAATAATGTGTTAATTTGTAGCCCCAGTGTATTCTGAATGTTTCTCTGGAAAGTGAGCATCTGCCTTCAGAGAGAGAAAGCGAGACCCAGGTCCTGGCAATCGCTATCAAAAGGTAAGAGGATTGGAGCTGGGCACATTGCTATCCAAACATAATCAAGACATCTCTGGTAGGGAAGGTGTTGGAGGGGACTGGTGAGGGGGGAAAAAAGAGAAAGAACTTAGGCAACAGTGTGGTGACTGGTGTGGGTGGGGAGTGGAAGAGGGTATAGAACAGCCGTGGGCAAACTACAGCCGCGGGCTGGATCCAACCGTTTCAATGCATAAAACTAAAAAAAAAAACAAAAAAACAAAAAAAAACCGTACCCTTTTATGTAACGATGTTTACTTTGAATTTATATTAGTTCACACAAACACTCCATCCATGCTTTTGTTCCGGCCCTCCTGTCCAGTTTAAGAACCCATTGTGGCCCTCGAGTCAAAAAGTTTGCCCACCCCTGGTATAGAGTGTATAAATGGTAATGGAAAAAATAAAATAAAGAAAAAGTAAAAAAGATTCTGTTAGCTGAGAAGAATTAGAGAAAGTCTGCTGGGCAGAAAACCAATGATCTCAACCAGCAGCAATAAATGTCTGTTAATGAAGAGATGATGCAGTTATTTATGGGACCTAAGTAGGGTCTTCTCTCTCTTCCTAAGCCCAAATCCAAATATTGGGATCTTATCGATACATGATACAGGTACACAAGCATGAGGAAGCATTACCTACTGACAGTCTGAAAGCATTGCCATTAGCCAAGATAATCATGACAATGTTGACAATTAACATTTACAGAGCTCTTATTGTGTAGCAAGCACTTCTTCCAGACCATCAACTTTCTATTTTAATTTTTCAAGTTGTCTTCAATTTTTTTCTAGACTTAAGTAGATTTCCATTCAAACTACCAAAGCAATTCTGGTCATTATGACAAGCCAATTAATACAGAGTTGTATAAATTAATAGCCAACAATATCCCTCTCCTCCATCAAAATAACCAATTTAGCAGAACACTATGTCAAGAAGAGCACAGACAAATCAGAACAGATTCTAGCAACTGACCTGCTCTAGACACACAACAAAGAGGTTTCTGCCTAGCCACAGTGGCTCAGTGGTTGAGCGTCGACCTAGGAACCAGGAGGTCATGATTCGATCCCAAGTCAGGGCATATGCCCAGGTTGCAGCCTCAATCCCCAATCGGGCAGAAGGCAGCTGATCAATGATGCTCTCTCATCATTAATGTTTCTAGCTCTCTCTTTCCTCCCTTCCTCTCTGAAATCAATAAAAAATATATTTAAAAAAAAAAAAAGAAGTCTAGAGTCCCTGGAAGAGTTGGATTCTCAATACCTTTTGCATCTCCACAGTGCTCAGAAAAACTAGTTTTACTCCCATCTCCACCAATAACTTATTAGACAAGTTACTTAGCCTCCCTGTATTTGTGTTTTCCTGTATGTGAAATGGAAATAATAATAGTACCTGCTTCATAGGACTGCTGTGAGAGCTAAAGAGATAAGACCTAGCAATTTTACTTTTAGGAACTTATTCTACAGATAAATTCATGGCTGTATGCAAAGAAATACACAGAAGGATTTTCACTGCCCTGTTCTCTATAAGAGCAAGGGCCTGGGAACAACCTAAATGTTCCTCAATAGAAAAGTGGTTTAATAAGTGATGACACATCTGTAAAATAGAAAAGAATAAATACCATGTGGCTGTAAAAATAAGCAAACAGATATTATGCTAATGGGAAAATTACCAAGATACATTATTACATGTAAAAAAGCAAGGAGCTGTACAAAATGTATAAAATGCAACCATTTTAATTAAAGGACATGCCCATATATGATGGTTCATGGATTTAAAAAAATTCAGAATAATGTGACATAAACAATGTTTGCTTCTAGGAGGGAAAGTGGAAGCCTGCAGGGGGAGGGGGACTTACATTTTACAGCATATCTTCTTGTACTCTTTCCATTTTACACTTGTTATTTTTAATTCAATAATGTAAATAAAGTGCTTAGTAGTCTATGGCAATGAGTGTTAAGTATTACTGTTGTTGGTGATGTTATTGTAATGGATTACTATCAATTTCTTTTGGCTAACATGACATTTCAGGGGACTGTGCCTCTGGCTCCCTTGAAAGGCCTGTGCCCTGCCTCCTTGCCTTCTCCCCTTTTCCTCTAAGGAAAATGAGAAACAGAAAACTGTGGAGACTAAATTCCTATTTTCAGTCTTCTCTGGAAGAAACAATTCTACCTGGACACATCTACACACCAACACAATCCCAGCTGCCTCTCGGAAAGGGTGTGAGTTTCAGCTAGAGGTGCTGGGGTGTGGGGAGATTATGCCAGCAGATGGAATCCTGCTGCTGCACCCCAGGAGAGGGTTCTCTGAGAAACACCGTCTTTGAACAGGAGCCCCACTTCAGAGTTTGTAGTTGAAGGTGCTGCTGTATGTCCCGCCACCTGGGGCTGCACAAGGAGGGGAGGCTGGGTAAGAATACTTCCTCCCCAGCGGTGTCACCCTGGCAGCCCGACAGGGAGTTTCTGGATGAGATTAACACCTGAATCGGTAGACTGGGTAAAGTAGACTGCCCTCCCAGGATGGTGGGCCTCTTACAATCAGTGGAAGGCCTGACAGAACAAAAAATCTGACCCTCTGCCAGAGAGAGAACTCTTCCTGCCTGACTGCTCTCAGCATGAGACAGTGTGCTTTTTCTGCCTTCAGGCTCAAACTGAAGCATCAGCTTTTCCTAAGTCTCAAGCCACCCGGCCTTCAGACTAGAACTATACCATCAGCTGTCCTGTGTCTCTCTTGCCAATACACCCTGCAGACCTTGGGACTTCTCAGCCTCCATAATCATGTGAGCCAATTCCTTATAACTGATTGATTGATTGATCTCCCCTATTGGTTCCATATCTTGGAGAACCCAGACTAATACAGTGCCCAATACATGTTTGTGGAATGAATGAATGAACAAGCCACTTACAAATCCTCTTTCTCAGACAAAGTCTATGTTAGACAGCCAAGTTCAAAAACCACAATGCGAACCCAACGGAGTTTCCTGGAGTCACTGCCAGCAACCTGCATGTGATCTGCAGGTTTCTGGGTAAAGGACAAAGGGTGGCCCTCCCTGTGAAAGGAAGACTAGCTTAGCTTGAGCCTGCACTCCTTCATCTTAACTTCTCTCCACTCCTCTGGCCTATAAGGAATAGCTTTCCTCAGCTGCCCAGCACTTCCCACCATGACTGCTTTACCCACTGGACTATGGTGGGTCTTCTCTGATTCATCCTTGTTCGAGATGACAATAGCTCACTGGCCCTGGGGTCAGCCAGACTGGGATCTAAAGCCAGCTCAGCCAGGATGTCAATAAAACTTCAAAAGCTGTCCTGCACTAGCCAGTATGGCTCAGCAGATAAGAGCTTTGGACTGAGGACCGAAGGGTCCCAGGTTCAATTTTGGTCAAGGGCATGTACCTCAGTTTCAGGCTCCTCCATGGGTCCTGGTCAAGACACATGCAGGAGGCAACCAATTGATGTGTCTCTCTCACAGCAATGTTTCTCTCTGTCTTTCCTTCTCTTCCGCTCCCTCTGAAAATCAATGGAAAAATATCCTCGAGTAAGGATTAACAACAACAAAAATGCTGTCCTATAAAGTTTGCCCCCTTCATAATTTTCCTTGAGCACGGTTCACAAAGTTGCAAAAGCACAAGTCTGACCCACCTTCTCAAGCTGCCATCGCCATGAAGCTGTTTGTCACAACACATCCCTCTGCAGCATTCCCCACACAGCATCCTCATGCAGTATCCCCATCAATGCCTCATGGATTGTCCCTACCCAGTGTCCCCATATAGTGTCCCCAGCATCCCCACACATTGTCGCTATGCATTGTCCCCACTCAGCGTTCCCATAAACAGCCCCTTTCCTAATTTACTTAAAAATTACTAACTACCGTTTCTTGTTATTGCTACAGGCCAGTGACAAAGATTCTCTCCTTGACTGAGCTCTAGACCAAGCTCCTCTGAACCCTCAGGACTATGCCCCAAGCTTTACCTATAATTACTTTCACAGTCCTAGTGGGTGGCTCAGTTAGTTGGAGTGTCATCCCGTATACCAAAAGGTTGCGGATTCAATCCCCAGAGTACATACAGGAGGCAACCAATCAATGTCTCTCTTTTCTCCTCTCCGCTCCTCTTTTCCTCCTCCTCCTCCTCCTCCTCCTCCCCCCCTCCTCCTCCTCCCCCCCCTTCCTCCGGTTATAGAAAAGGGACATTCCTCTTACCTCCTAAAATTATTCCCAAACTGACCTCTCTCTCTCTCTCTCTCTCTCTCTCACTCTCTCACTCTCTCTCTTCTTCTCTCTCTCTCTTCCTCTCTCTCTCACTCTAAGATCAATGAACATATCCTCAAATGAGATAAAAATAAATTTAAAAAGAAAGACTTGAGCAAACACAGTTTCTAACAGCTCAAGGTCACATTCCTAGGATGGCCCTAGCCCCTTTAAAGTGCCTGCCTGAGAAAATGCAAAGCTGCCCAAAAAATCAACTGTTTGTTCCAGCCGACACCTGAGGATAGAGCCCAGTCTCTGTGGGAGGGGAGTCAAATTGGACAGGTACCTGATGGGTTTCACATATTTTTGTAATTTTTCACTTTCCTGACTCTGAGCACCCCCTCACTCCCCTCCCTATTGCTTCATCCACCCTTTAAAACACCCAGTCGCCTCTGTACAAATCGCAGTTGAGTCCAGTTCACTCTGGACTCCTTTCCCTATTGCAGTAGTATGCTACTGATTAGGATCTGTCCTCACCACTGTAACCAGTGTCTGGCACCCAGCTAAGTGTTTCTCATTATAGTACCTCGTTTGATCCTTACAAGAACCCTACGAGATGGGGTCTGTTATCACAGATGGAAAAACTGAGGGTGAGAGAAGTCACTTCCTTAAGACCACAGAGCTGGTGCGCACTGGAGTCTGCAATCCTGCCCACTGCACACTTCCTACCGTGGCCTGTTACAGAGAAAAAGAACCAACATTCTAATCCCAAAGGCAACATGGTCATAGGTTCAAAGCGGAGATCTGAGCTGTCCACAGCTAGCCCATCATCCATCAGCAGTAGGAGCTGGCGTTGGCCACCCGGGCTGAGGTTAGCAGGGAGCCAGGCTCTGGACTTCAGCATCACATCCCTTTCCTGAGGTCATCACAGAAGCTCTGCTCCTTGCCTCTCAAGTCATCAAGTCTGACCCTGGCATCCAGCCCCCCAAGTATTTTACAGCACCTTGGAGCTTTCGTGTGTAAACGGGTTCAGTGGCCGGACAAAGGGCTCCCTGCCCTCTTGCTGGACGGAATTTGTTTTGCCTCTTTTTTGTGAGATTATAGAGATATATTCCAAAGTTCCTGTGAAATCTGGTGGGCAAAGAGTGGGCATAAGCAACACTGGCAGCTCTAGTCTCTACTCTAGAGGGAATCATAGTCCTTTGAAGGATGGGACCAGTTAAAAACAGTATTGAGAAAGGAGCCCTGCCTTTGGAATCTGAAGACTTGGGTTTGGGTTGAATATATTATATGATCCCTCTGGATCTCGGTTTCCATAACTCAAAAATGGTAGCAGTGATACCACTGTACATTAACCCAGTTATTCATTCACTAGAAAGGAGCAGGGAAGGACAGACGTGTGCCCAGTAAAGTCTGGATGACATAGGCAAGGCCTATCAGTCACACCTAGAAACAGGTCATTGGCCAGAATAGGTGTGACCACTCACAGCTCCGGAAGATTGGATACTTAAAACTCCTGAGCAAAGGAGTTCTCTCTCTCTCTCTCTCTCTCTCTCTCTCTCTCTCTCTCTCTCTCGTTGGGCTCCTGGCTCTCTTATTGCACGGAGTGAGCACCCCTGCATTCACCCACATGGCTCACGGCCATGTAGAACCCACACAAATGGACTGACTGACTGGAACAAGCCTGATGCTACATCAGACCAAGCTCCACCACAGAACAGAAACTCTGGACACTGGCTTTGCTTTTTGCTTTGCTTTTTGCTCTGCCAAATCCCCAGCTGCACCATTTCCAGGACTGGTTTAAAGGAAATGGGACTTTTGAAACTGAGGAATATAATCCCATGGAAATAAAAATCACTCATTCTCCTGTTCGAGTCCTAGAAAATTCTTTTTCTCAACATATGGTTAAGAATCTGATGCCCAGCACACCCAGTGGGGAAAGGGATTCCTCACATTCCCTGGTGGACACCCGCCTTCCACCGAAAACAGCAGTATCTCCGGCAGCACCTACCTTAATTGCTTGCCACAAGGAAACTACATACCACAGGGAACCTACAGCAGGAAGTCCAAGGTCAAGAGTGTCCATCCTTGCTGAAACCGGTTTGGCTCAGTGGATAGAGCGTCGGCCTGTGGACTGAAAGGTCCCAGGTTCGATTCCGGTCAAGGGCATGTACCTGGGTTGCGGGCACATCCCCAGTGGGAAATGTGCGGGAGGCAGCTGATCGATGTTTCTCTCTCATTGATATTTCTAACTCTCTATCTCTCTCCCTTCCTCTCTGTAAAAAATCAATAAAATATATTAAAAAAAAAAAAAAGAGTGTCCATCCTTAACAACCCAGTAGCCCTTTCACAAGCCAAATAACCTAATTGTTGAAGGACAGATAGCACTATTCCCCCAAAACATCAATGTGTTGTATTGAAAGCTCTTTCTTTTTTTTCTTTTTTCTTTTATTTTTTTTTTAATAGTAGTAGTGCTTTAATTTCTATGCATTTTTGCTTTGGAGAATAATTTCAACTTTTGGAGATTCTTTTTTTTCTCATGCAAATTGACTTTTATTTGGAAAGAACTATGACAGAGCTCTGGGGTGGGGCCTCCAATCTTAATGACCACATTTGCATATCAATAGCCTCACTTCATTTGCTGCCTCCCCCACCCTCAGAGCTTAGATGGCTCAAGACAGAATGGAAAGAAGGGAGAAATGGTGGTTGTTCTTCCTTTTTAAAAGTTTAAATATAGGAACTGCTTTGAAATAAAAGTTTTCCCATGTACTTTTGAAGTTAGACTAAGCAGATAAAATAGATATTTTATCAAACTTACTATGAACAAAAAGGGGCCACATACTAAACCTGACAAGCTCAGGGGAGGCCTGCATGGAGGCAAACTCAGGGACCTAAAATAACCACAAAGGATGCTCTGAAACTAAAACTTTTTAACTAAAAGCAGTTTATGGTCGGTAGTCAAGTCGTAGGCTGTAATATTCCCTGATAAAAGTCAATCTTTACCTTGACCCAGGCTGTCTATTGTCTTTTTGCATCTACAATAACATACCTTTGGGATGTCAAAGTAATTTCCTTTTTCCAGACCCCTGAAAGCGCAGGTGTTGTAGTAAAATATAGAAATGTTTAAAATGCTTAAAGAATGTTAGAAAAGTTTTAAAATGTTTAAGATAACTTTCCTTAAAACTTAAAGTATAATATTAAAGACACATTCCCCACTGCCTTGAAGCGTGTATACCCCAGAGATAAGGATTTGAACTGACGAAGAGTGACTTGTCAAGATAAACACTTGCGTGAGTGATGTACTCTCCTTAGCCCCCTCGCCCTGTTTGAGATTAACATATGTGCATTGACATAAATCATTGATAGCCACCTGAGCTGCTATGGGTACGTACAAGCTTTAAATATGGGCCCCGGCCAGCTAACGATGCTCGCCTGTCAAGACAGCTACAAAGGCCCGTCCCTTTGTTGGTCTGACAAGCCACGCCACTCCACATTCCTCTCCCTGCCAGATGACAGAAGAACGGTCAACAACCCCCGATTGAGAGATTGAGATGTGGCCGAGCTCTTGGGTGAGGAACGCCGGCCCCCTGCACCCAGACCAGACCAGCCTAACTGCCAGACCCCAGAGGACAGCACCATGGGCATCCGTAACTAAGTTTGTACCCACAGCTCAGGAATTTGTGTGAGTAATAAAAAAGCTGTGTGATTTGCAACTGCATATGTTTCATGTGGTGTAATTCCTCCGGCAGTTAATTGAATTTATTTGCATATGCTTAAAAGTTAAATTAAAGCTTCTGGTCTCTTTTTGGTCCTAAAGCCTGCCACTCTGGTCCTGCTTGCGTAAGAGCAGGCTCTTCACTAGCAACTGCTTGAATGTCCCACACCTGCATGGTTAAAGTTTATCTCAAGGGACGCCTTAGATCAGGGGTCCTCAAACTTTTTAAACAGGGGGCCAGTTCACTGTCCCTCAGACCGTTGGAGAGCCGGACTATAGTTTAAAAAAAAAACTATGAACAAATTCCTCTGCACACTGCACATATCTTATTTTGAAGTAAAAAAACAAAACGGGGCCGAAACCGGTTTGGCTCAGTGGATAGAGCGTCGGCCTGAGGACTGAGGGGTTCCGGGTTCGATTCCGGTCAAGGGCATGTACCTGGGTTGCGGGCACATCCCCAGTGGGGGATGTGCTGGAGGCGTCTGGTCGATGTTTCTCTCTCATCGATGTTTCTGACTCTCTGTCTCTCTTCCTTCCTCTCTGTAAAAAATCAATAAAATATATTAAAAAAAAAAAACAGGAACAAATAGAATATTTGTATTTGCATGTGGCCTGCGGGCCGTAGTTTCAGGACCCTGCCTTAGATAAACACCCCAGGTCCTTTCCCAGGATCTACTTAGGACAACAGGTACCACTCTGCAGAGACCACAAATCCCCTCATTGCTACGAGTTGTTGACTGTTACCTATCCTATACCCACCTAGGTAAAAGAAGTGTGTCTATCATTTTACAATCCCAGAGCTTTCCCCACTTGGCTTTCTCCCACCTCTCTAGTCTATCACCAATGGATTTCATGTAGCCCACTTATATTTCCTCTTCAGATTTGTAATGTATAAAAGTAAAGTGCAAAACTGCCATCCTCTGGGGCATTTTCTCAATCTGTTGAGACTTTGCTTCAATTGTAGTGAGTTTGACTCAAATATACAAAAATTCTCTACAGGTTTCAATGTTTCTTTTGTTGACATTACCAAGACTACAAAACCTTTGAGACCCCTTTGAGATGAAAATAAAAACCCGGAAAAAGGTCTGAGGTGGAGATGAACATGTGAGATCCTGCTAAGCCTTGGGTGGGGCTTGAATGAGATGATGTCAAAAGAGTGAGAAGAGGAGCTGTGGGAAATTCCAGCATCCTGCTCTGTAAAATTGTCTCCACCACACGCAAGCCCTTGGCCCCAGCAGTTTGTCCACATGCCATGTACCTTCATGCCATGGGTGCCTCACTCTTGATGTGCTTTTTCCCCTTTTCCAATCCAAACCTTTCTTTAATGCATCATCTATGTAGTTTGAATTCTTGTCAAACATATATAATCTGAATCTAATAATGAGGGAACAATCAGACAAATCCAGATCAAGAAAATATACAAGACAAGTACCCTGGTCCCTTCAAAGGTGTCAACGATGAACGACAGGAAAATATAATAAATCAAGGGGACAGTTCTAGAATCTAGATTAAAAGCGATGAGAAAACATGACAATCAAAGGCAATGAGTGATCCTTGATTAGATTATAAAGGATATTTTGAAGACAACTGGGAAAACTTAAATATGGCATATTAAAGAATATTTATTGAATCAAGGCTAAATGCCTTGGGTGTGATCAGGATATTGGGGTTATGTGGGAGAAGTCCTGACCCTCAGGAAGTAAATGCTGAAGAGTTTAAAAGAATGACATGTCTGCAACTTTCAACTGGTTCAGGAAAAAAATATATACATAAAAAGAAAGAGAAATAAAACAAATATTGGAATATGTTAACAAATTGTAGACTAAGTGATGGTTATATGAGTGTTCATTGTACTACTCTTATAAGTTTTCTTTAAGTTTTAAATTTCTCAAAATAATTAGTAAAACTGCAATGGACCAAACTTTTTTTTTTTTTAGACCAAATTTCTAACTAGCCAGAGTTAGGTCAATTGTCACAGGTTAAGGATAAAGCCCTCCATAAGACTGCCTTTACTTCAAACACCAGCCACAAGTCTGGGGGTCTTCAGGCCACCCAGATGGCTATAAATACTGAAGTTTCCACTACCCCCTCAGATTCTGTATTTACTAGAATGACTCCCAGGAGAGTGCTGTAATTACAATCACAGTTTTGGTTTTGTGTGTGTGTGTGTGTGTGTGTGTGTGTGTGTAAATATGTTCTTACTGATTTTACAAAGAGGGAGAGAATCACTGATCAGCTGCCTCCTGCACACCACCTACTGAGAATCAAGCCCCCAACCCTGGCATGTGCCCTGTCCTGTGTCCTGACCGGAATCAAACTGTGACCTTCTGGTTCATAGGTCAACCACTGAGCAACACCAGCCAGGCTACAATTACAGTTTTATATAGTGAAAGAATACAAATCAGAACCAGCCAAAGGCAGAAACACTCAGAACAAAATCTGGGAAGGTCCCAAGTACAAAATTTTCATTGTTCTATCCACAACCTGTTACCCTCTCCTCATGCTGATGTGTGACAATACAGAGTACTGAAGCAGAGAAGTTCACCCAAGCTCCTGTGTCCCTAGTTTTTACTGAGGTCTCATTACATAGGCATGATTGGTTGAATCATTGGCCACACCCCTCCTCTTTTCCCCAGAGGTCTCCTCACACCATTGGTCTTTCTCAGAGTGGCCACTCCCCATCCTGACTCATCTCATTAGCATAAACTCTCAGGACCCACCATAAATAGCGAAGACACACCTATCATTCAGAATATTTAAAGGGTTTACTGGTTACCTCCCAGGAACTAGGGACCAAGGCCAGCCACATTCTTTATTACACAGAAATAAGACAATAAATTTTCAAACACAAATTTTAAAAAACATCTTTCATCAAGAACCATAGTAAGGAGGCCTAAAGAATTTGAATCAAAAACTACCAGACTCCAGGGACACTGTCTCAACTCCATGCAGCCTCCAACAGCACACTGCATCTTAAGTTTAAAGAGGCCACTTAGCCCTAACCGGTTTGGCTCAGTGGATAGAGCATTGGTCTGCAGACTGAAGGGTCCCAGGTTCGATTCCGATCAAGGGCATGTACCTTGGTTGTGGGCACAACCCCAGTAGGGAGTGTGCAGGAGGCAGCTGATTGATGTTTCTAACTCTCTATCCCTCTCCCTTCCTCTCTGTAAAAAATCAATTAAAATATATTTTAAAAATAAAATAAAATAAAGAGGCCAGTTAGATCTCTCAACAGTTCCCATTTCAAAGGCATTAGGATAAGTCATTTCACTCACTGCAGCAGGTCAGGGCAAACAGTAAATGCACTGTTGTGTAGGAGTGAAGAATAGAAGAAAATAATTTACATTTGCTGTCCAATACTTCCCAATTCAATTTAATATGCCAAATTCTTATGATAATCACAGTATATGTTACTTTAATCAAATCAGATCCTTCTAACTCTCCAACTCTAACAGGGAGGAAGTCCGGCTTCCACGAGCAGTGCGGAAAATCACTGTATAATTGTAAATTAGAACCGCAATCAGCCCTCTGGCCCCTGGGCCTTCTTCATCAGTAGGCTGAGGACCAAAGTGACTTACTGTGAACGTATCTGCAGAAGAGCTCCAGGCACAGGACCGAGAAATGCCTTGTTCCCAGACCTCGTTGAAAGAATAGCGGGGAGAAATGTTCATGAAAAATGAAGAGCGGAGGCTTGTTATCCAGTAAACAGAGGCTCTGGAAGCATCAATATTTTCCCTGCAACGAATTTGTTTTTAAATATGAAAATAATACATGAGTAGTAAAAAAAAAAAAAAAAAAGTTCAACAGTAAAAATGTGTAAGAGGATGTGTTACACTTAAAACATTTAACAACTCTGTCAAAAAGGGCACCGACCAATTAGAACAGATTCCAGCAACTGACCTGCTCTGGACACACAACAAAAAAGTTTCTCACCCGAGACTTCCTGCTACACTCCCCAGAGGTAACCACTGTTCATTTCTTAGGACTTGGTCTAGAAATGTTTTATGCCTCTACCAGCATATCTGTGGACATAGACATCCTTTCTTGTGTAGCCCTGTTTTTGAGCCATACTGTTATATTGCATCCTTTTTTAACAATGTATCATACACTCTTT
>NW_006290680.1:2029072-2037155 GCF_000327345.1 Myotis davidii | reverse complement strand
ACTCTTTCTGCATTTGCACAGGTGGAGCTACCTCATTTTTGAGAAGCTGGAGCGGTGCTACTCAAAAATGTGATCTGTGTACCAGCGCTGGTCTGGGAGCTGACTCCAGCTCCATCTCTACCAGCAGACTGGTAGCCAACAGCAGACTGCCTACTTTGAGCAGCACTGCAATAGCGTAGGTACCCACAAGTTATTTAACCAATCCCCCTCGTTTGTTGTTGCTGCTGTTAATCCTCACCGGAGGATATTTTTCCATTGATTTTTAGGGAGCGTGGAAGAGAGAAGGAAAGATAGAGAGAAACATCGATGTGAAAGAAACACATCGATTGGTTGCCTCCTGCACAAGCTCTGACCAGGGCCCAGGCCAGGGAGGATCCTGCAACCAAGGTCATGCCCTTGACCAGAATCCCATCCAGGACCCTTTGGTCCGCAGGCCAACGCTCTATCTGTCGAGCAAAACCAGCGAGGGCTCAATGCCCCTCTTGATGTACACTTAGGTTCCTGCAGGTGAGCATTCTGGTATGTGGTTCGGAGAGTATTTCTATAGGATAGATTCCCAGGAATGGAATCAAGGGTTGTGCAATTGATGACAAAGCTGATCATGATGGTGCCAGTGGTTAGGAACCTCAGAGAGCACTAGTCCAACTCCTGTATTTCATTGATGAGAAAAGTGAAACCAGAAAGGTTAAAGCAAAGTCCAAAGTCAAACAGGTCTATGGCATTCATAGGAATGGCCCAACTCCCCTAAAAGGCACTGGGTGTCAGTGGAGTAACAATTTGGACAAGCTCCTTAGAGTCTAAGGGAAGGAGGTCGATGCATACACTTATCCCACTGAATGAGTCTATCTTCAAGGTCAGCATAAATTGGAACAATTAAGAGTATCTCAGAGGTCCTGGTTGGTGTTGCTACACGGTTAGAGCATCAGCTCATGCATGCAAGGGTCGTGGGTTCAATTCCCAGTCAAGGACAGATACCTGGGTTGCAGGTCCAATCCCTGGCCTTGGTCTGGTGCATTCAGGAGGCAACCAATCCATGTGTCTCTCTCACCTCAATGTTTCTCTCTCTCCCCCTCCCCCTCCTTTCCACACTCTCTAAAAATCAATGGGAAAATATTCTGGGGTGAGGATTAACAAACAAACAAAAAAGGAGTATTTCGGAGGCACCACGGGGCCTGGTCAGCAAGAAATCCAGGTCATGTTTCCACGGGTATTGCTAGGCCTCCTAGGAAGGCTAGTGAAGGAGACTGAGGAGCACACTGCTTGGGGCTGATTTAAGCCATCCCATAGAGCAGTGGTTCTCAACCTTCTGGCCCTTTAAATATAGTTCCTCATGTTGTGACCCAACCATAACATTATTTTCGTTGCTACTTCATAACTGTAATGTTGCTACTGTTATGAATCATAATGTAAATATCTGATATGCAGGATGGTCTTAGACGACCCCTGTGAAAGGGTCGTTCGACTGCCAAAGGGGTCGCGACCCACAGGTTGAGAACCGCTGCCATAGACGAAGGAAGAAAAAGGCTGTGTTAGATCAGGATATCCTAAGAAGGCAGATAATTCACTTGGAACTTAGAAGAGTTAAATGAAAGTGGGCTCTGATCAGAGTAAGAAAAAGAAAGCGAAAATGAATTGCAGGCAAATGAAGGATTAATAAAACAGAGAACAGAGCCGAGTAAGACAAGGACAGAGGCGAAGGTTTGGCAGTGTCTAGAGGAAGTGATCCGAGTTAGGAGAACAGCAGTGGAGTCTGGGAAGCCAAGAGAAGAAAGTTCCAAGAAGGAAAGTGTAGACAGCAGCATCAAATGTTGCAGCGGGCTCAAATGAGAAGACTTTAAAAGATCACCTGGCCCTGGCCTAGTTCAGTTGGTTAGAGTGTCATCCCTATACACCAAGGTTGTGGGTTCGATCGATCCCCAATCATTGATATAAGAATCAACCAATGAATGCATAAATAAGTGGAACAACAAATCAATATTTCTCTCTCTCCCCCGCCATCCCTCCCTCCTTCCATCCTTCCCTTCCTCCTCTCCCTCTCTAAAAATCCGTAAGTAAACAAATAAAATATTCTTCGGATGTGGCAACATGGTGACCTCGCTGAGTCACTTCAGAAAAGTAATGAGAGCAGAATCCAGATTGCAGTGGGCTGAGGAGGGAATTAGAAATGAGAAAATGGAGCCACTGAGCATAAATGATAATGGTTGGAAAGGAGAGAGGGGGCGGGGAGGTGGTAGGGGAGTGGTGGGGGACAACAACACAGAAGCATGTCTTAGATCTTTACTCAAATTCAGCATGCACAGGCTAGAGACCAGAAGTAGCTGAAGAAAAAAGGGGGAGTCCCAGCTTTCCTGGGTCAGCTTCTGCTGAATCATGGTTCCTGGGGATTTGTATAAATTATCCATAGTAACAAAACCCTGTGCCCATACCGTTTGCAAGAAGTATGTATGGGGTAAGATAATAACAATAGCCACTGTTTACTGAGAGCTTATGTATGCAAACCTAAGAGCTTTGCATAAATTATCTCATTTAATCCTCACAACAATTCTGTAAGGTAGGCCTTATTTTCTTCAATTTGAAAATGATGCAACCTGAGACGAGAGCTTAATTAGCCGGTTATCCAGTCAAAAAATGGCAACGTCAGGATTCAAAACCAGGCTCATCCTCTTCCAATGCTGGTCCTCCTAACTGCTAACCTGGGGGTCTCTCAAGCTGGACTGTATGACTTGCAGGCCTCAGGGTCACCTGGGCAGCATTTGAAAAATGCAAATCCCCAGGTTCCACCAAAGATCTAACTGAATCTATAAAAGCAGAGCCGGGATCTGTACTCCCATCGAGCTCCACAAATGATTCCCATGCTCACAGAAGTCTTCTTACGTGAAATATTTACCTCCTTACTGTTTGAGCTGCCTGTCATCGGTCTTCATCCACACTGGGAGCCTGGACTGCTAGTTTGCCATAAAGTACTGTCTCAGGGCTTACCCGGGACCCATTGAATGAGGAAGTCCTCCAGGCAATTCTTATCTTCAGAGAAGATTGAAAACCACTGTTCTGTGACTCCTAGCTGAAAGTATCCTTAGCACTACCCTAGGCCAGTGGTCGGCAAACTCATTAGTCAACAGAGCCAAATATCAACAGTACTTCTTCAAAATAGACTCGCCCAAGCCGAAAACCTACTTCTGCGCATGGGCCACGAAGTTTCAAACTCACTGTACACGCGCCCACATGTGGTATTTTGTGGAAGAGCCACACTCAAGGGGCCAAAGAGCCGCACGTGGCTCGTGAGCCGCAGTTTGCCGACCACGGCCCTAGGCTAATGTAGGTTCTAACTCTTAATCATTCCTCATCTGTAAAACGGATATAAATATGCCTGCCTGATAGAGCCATCACGAAAATTAGTATTCCACCAATTAGGATTAGATTTGCCTGTTTATAACAAAAACAAAGTATCAATGGCTTAAACAAAAGGGCTTATTTATCTCTTAGATTAAAGTACAGAGCTGGGTAATCCAGAGCTAGTATGAGGTCCCTAATAATTAGGGGCTAAGACCCTTGCTACCTATCTGTCCAAGACTGCAGCCATTTTGTCTATAGACCCGTCATAGGGGAGGGAGAAGGGACCAACCTCAGTAGCTGAGCCAGCTGCCCTTAAGGAGCCTTTCTGGCAGGTCTTCATTTATAGTTCATGACCAAAACTCAATCACAGAGCCACATCTACTTGCAAGGAAGGCCGAGAACTAAAATCTTTCAGTTCAGCATGAGGCCTTTGCCCCTCCAAATAAAGGAGGTTTCTGTTACTGAACAAGAAAAATAAATAAATATTGGTGTGGCGGCCACAAAAATGTGCTTCTGCAGCCTTCCAACTCAGGGAGCTGAGGGCCCCAGCTGTTGCCTTTGAAGTCCATTGGCCACGCCTCCCATGGGCAGCACCCCACCAATGACTGAGTGTGGAGGGGCACAAAGTCAGACCCAGTCAGTCCTGCGAGACAAGGGCCTCCTTTGTTAACTAACTTTGGCTCGAGGACTTGCTGACAAAGTGGAACCTTTGTTAGACTGAGTCTTCCTTAAACTGTGAGGCCATCGGGGACACTTGCACCCAATCTCTCTCTCTCTCTCTCTCTCTCTCTCTCTCTCTCCCTCCCTCCCTCCCTCCCTCCTGCACTTGGAGTCTGATGGCCTTCCTGGTGTTCTCTAGCTCCCTCCCTTCTTCAGCTCTCTCCCTATTTCCTTTCCCACTGATATTTCCGCCCCTACCCCCACCCCCCATAAAATCCTTGCACATTTTCTCCCAACTTGATAACTGCTTCTCCAAGGACTGAGACTAACAAAATTGGTGAGGCAAGTCAGTCTCTAGCACAGATTCAATAATCCATGCAACACTTGCATAACACAGGGATGGGTATGTAGTAATAAGCACCCAATAAACAGTAGCTGTATGGTGATGATGGTGGTGGTGACGGAGGAGGAGGAGGAGGAGGAGGAGGAGGGTGGGGGGAGTACAGGGCCAGACATGGAGAGAGGAGTGTCCAAAAATTGAAGGACACAGATGCTGAGGCAAATCACTCTGTTTGATTCTCCTTCACTCCCAGAATATTTCTATTATAGTAAAATCTGGTTAAAATCAGCTCCAAAGGCAGTATGAAAGAGGAAAAACAGACTCTAGCTGTCATCACAGGAAAATCGAACTGCCATTACTTAACATCAGTCATTTCTAGTCATTTTTTTCAACAAAAAGAAAGGGAAAAGATAAAGAAATAGGTCAGGCCGGAGACAAAATTGCACAAAATAAACCCAATGTCCTGAACAACTCTGGTTCTTATATTATAAGAAACAACCACCGGAAATTACTTCTCATGATGACCTAAGAACACTATTTCCATGAGAAAGTTTTCAGCATGGACGTTAAAGCACATGCAAATCTCTAGAAAAATAATAAAAAGAATTCCAAAGAAAAAACACAGAATGAGGGAAGGCAAAAGGTGGATGTAATCTGTATGATACAAAAGTTCCATGGGACTTAACCAACATTATGTACTTGGTAAATGATAGAAGCTTAATGAATTGTGGTCACCCAGATAACTGAATGGCTTTCTCAAGGTCGTACTCCAGCATTAGTTCATTAAAGAAAGATTTGTAGAAAGCCTACTATGTGCTAGGCACTGAAGGTGCCACAAGGAACAAGACAGTTGAGGTTGTTCTTAACCCTGCCCTTACCATCCTTTTACAAAGAAATCTCCTTTGTAGACATTTTATGTGGGACCCTCTACATCCATTTTTCCACAGACACAGCCTGAATTGGCACCCTCATCTATCAGATTTAAAGCCCAAATATTGCTTCTGAAATATTTTCTTGGTTTTTCAGACCAAGTTGATCCACCCATGTACTTGATGTAACCTTGGATTTCCATTGGCCTCTATATTCATTATCTATTGCTGCATAACAAATTACCCCCAAAACTTAGCAGCTTAAGATAACAAACATGTATTATCTCACAGAGCTAAGGAGTGACTTGGTTGGATGGTCTAGTTCTGGGTCTCTCATAAGGTGTCCGTTGGGGCTATAATTATCTGAAGGCTTGACTGGGCTGGAGGACCTGCTTCTAAGGTGACACACATGACTGACTAGCAAGTTGATGCTGGGTGTTGCCAGGAGGCCTCAGTTCTTTGCTACATGAGTCTCTCCATCATTGCTCCTCCTGACACGGCAGCTCGCTTTCCTCAGGGCAAATGATCTGACAGACAGAGACAGACTTAACAAGAGAGAAGCTGCAATGACTTTTATAACCTAATCTCAGAAGGGGCATACCATCACGTCTGTATCCTGATGGTCACACAGACCACCTCTTGGGACAATGTGGGAGGGTATCCAGGCGAGTGTGAAAAACACGAGGCAGGGTTCATTGGGGTCATCTTGGACACTGGTTACCACAGTCTCCAAGGAGAGCTTCCTCTCCCCAAACCCCACCCAAACCCCAGTGGGGACGAGGGTGTGTGCGCAAATTCCTCCGTTTGGAAATACAGTAGTCCCCTTTATCCGTGGTTCCACTTTCTGCAATTTCACTTACTCATGATAACATGGTCCAAAAATATCAAATGGAAAATTCCAGAAATAAGTTTTAAATTGTGTGCCATTCTGAAACATGATGAAATCTTGCACCACCCCACATGGGACATGAATCATCCCTTTGTCCATTGTATCCGTACTGTAATATACAGTACAATAAGATATTTTGAGAGACAACATTCACATAACTTTTATGGCAGTATATTGTTATAATTGTTCTACTTTATTATTATTGCTGTTAACCTGCCCAATTTATAAATTAAACATTATCATACGTATGCATGTACAGGAAAAAATATAGTACACATAGGGTTTGGTAAGCTGCAGTTTCAGGCATCCACTAGGGTCTTGGAACATATCCCCCATGGAGAAGCAGGAACTACTGTACAAAGGCACACAGCAGTGAATTTACTGTCCTGGAAACCCAGTGTTGGAGCCCCATAGAACTACTTTCCCTCAACTGTACTTTAGCGTCATGCCATAGGCCTTCATAGGAGGACGTCATAGAAGCAGCTCCAATAAAGTCACTGGTGTTTGTTTCACTGCTCAGTGTCCTCTTTCTAAAGACACACTGGAAAAAATACCTCTCTGGTCCTGGGATCAAGAAAAGTGTGTTTCTCCTAAATAACTACTTTGTTTTTCCCATGTAAAATCTGGCGTTTTATTACCACTCATGCTTCCTTCTTTACTAAGAATGTCTAGAAGCTCAGAGCCAACCCTATACTGGCATCCATCTCCTTGAGCTAATGTCATACTAGAGTTATTTCTTCCACTTGTTCCCTATTTTTTTCCAATTCCCTCGACTTTTAATTAGTTAATAAATTAATTTACTTGTTTATTGTTAATCCTTACCTGAGGATACTTTTTCCATTGATTTTTAGAGAGAGTGGAAGGGAAAAGGGGAGACAGAGAAAGAAACATCAATGTGAGAGAGACACATTGATTGCATGCCTCCTGCACGTGCCCTGAGCAAAACCAGCGAGGGCCCTCAACTTTCAATTTTAACCATTTGTACATTTTGTGCTTTTATAATTCCTCTCAAAGCTTTTGTGGACTGGAGTATAAATACATAATAAAATTAAAGTTTTTGTCCAAAGACTGATGACTTGCACACATGTGCCATCTAGTGGTGAGAGTGGTATTTGCCAGAATAGAAACCCCTGAGTTTTCAGATATGTTTTTGCAGGAAAGTGAAGGGGGGGCGAGGGGGGGCGGGCTGGAAGATGAGGGAGACAGGGACCTTTCTTTGGCTTTGTCAGGGAATTGAGACTGCTGGGGATTAAAGAGATTCCAGGCAGGGCTTGGAAGGTGAATCAATGGCTAGAATCCAACATGATTTATTGGAATCTGAACAAGCAGCCAAAAGATCAGTAAAGACCTTGCAAGTGAGGAAGACACTGGCAGTGGAAGAGTTAAGTGAAAAGGTGTTTTAAAAAAAACAACACAAAAAAGCCTAACAGTAAAAATAGACCAGATTCAAACAAATGATCACTTGAAAGGTACTTAATGTGTTTTGATTGCAGATGTGACCAGCCATTTTTAAGCATTTGCATTACCTTAGGAAGAAGCTCAGAGACTAATGTTTTCGTTTTACTCATGAAAAAACAGGGGCCCAGAGACAGAGCACCTTGTCCAAGGTCATAGAGTCTGTTAGTCACAGGTTCAGGTGACACTGAGACCAGTACTGTTTCCCCAGAACCACACTGCCCCTAATCAAATGTAGCAGATGCTCATCTGGGCTTTCATTTTGCACACGGGGTTTCAAAATAAAAATCTGGTTATTACATAAAAGTGCTGGATCCAGCATGTTTCCAAAGAATTATTACTCACTGGTTTTGCAGCTGTCCCTGGGCACACCCCCAAAGGGTCTGGATGGAGGAGGTGGTTATAAAGCACTGGTTCCAGTAATCTCCATTGAGTGGCATAAGCCATTATTTGTCCACAATGAAAAGGAGGGATTCTAGAAGCCAACTGCAGTAGCTGAGGAAGCCCGAGGCTGAGAAAGAGAAAGTAAGTTCATTT
>NW_006290680.1:1992528-2028965 GCF_000327345.1 Myotis davidii | reverse complement strand
TGCTGGGGAGGCAAGCTCTGCAATGCACTGGTCATATCCAGGAGCCACATACATTCCATCTGTCTGTGCGCTGGCATGTTTCGGGGCACAGCCTGAGCTATAGCTAAGGTATAGCTTGGATCTGCAGACCCTTGAAGACCTAGCCCAGGGGTCTACAGTCTCAGGGTGAACTGTCTTGGAAACAGCCTGTAGTCAGGGACCACTGGGATAGGGGGTGGGGCTACTGTCTAAAGTGGAACTTGAGTCATTACCGTATTGAACAGCACAGACATAGAACCGTTTAATTAGCAAGAACATGGGAGAGGGCACGCCAAGCAAAAGTAACAGCACATGGGGAAAAGTCAGGGAGTGGGAGACAGCTGGAAAGCAAGGTAAATCCACTGACGGTCCTTGAGCACTGGGCTGAGGAGTTTGGCTTACAGGGGACACAAAGCCTCTAAAAAGGAGTCAAGTCATCATATTTGAGTTTTGAAAAGATTTCTCTATTGCCGGTGTGGGACGGCCTCGAAGAGGCATGACTGGAGAAAAGGAGGCCGGTCTCCATTTGTTCCACCCTCTCCCAGACTCACTGTGCTCCAGTCCCAAAGAACTCCTCAGCTCCTTGAATACCAAATTCTTACCAGCTGCAGGGCCCTTGCACCGGATGTTCCCTCTGTCTGGATCACTCTCTTCTTTGCTGTTACAAAGTTTCTATTTTCTCTGCTTTCAGGTCTCGGGTCAAGCCGTTCATCCTTTCCTTCATCTCCCAACCTATTTATAGCTCCCCCCGTTATTCTCTCTTGTAGCACCGTTTCTTTTTTCTGTTTAGCACAGCTTAAAATTTTATTTTTGTTTGTGTTGTGTAATCAATGTCTGTCTCCCCTATTAGATTATAAATTCCGTGAGGGTGGGGTTGTGTCTGCCCCATTCAAAACCGTGTCCCCA
Source organism: Myotis davidii (assembly GCF_000327345.1). Classification (NCBI taxonomy): domain Eukaryota; kingdom Metazoa; phylum Chordata; class Mammalia; order Chiroptera; family Vespertilionidae; genus Myotis; species Myotis davidii. The sequence continues at coordinate 2,028,041 of NW_006290680.1, read as the reverse complement.
GCATCCAGCAAACACAACGCCAGGCATTTAGCAAACCCTCAATAAATACTGGATGATAAAACTGTTAGGATAGCCAGGGTGTCCGTGGTTTAAAACTAGGGCAGCAGGAGCACACCGGGGAAAAGGCGATTAACACCATACGAAGTGGACAGGACAGGTCTGAGACCATCGGAATTCGTTCCGATTGTACAGAGTTCTGACTTTACAGTTGTTGGTATAAGCTGGGCAGGTGGACAACCCTTTACCCACCATACGCTCAGTTCCCTCTCCGTGAAATGAGAACGACGACACTGCAGCCGGGCAGAACAAATGTCCTCCAGGGCAGACTTAAGATTTGGGCTGGGGCGCAGGGTCGTGGTACCTCACTTGAGGCCAGTTATGGTGGCGAACACCCGCAAGAACTCCCGACGCTCCCTGCGGGCGGAAGTAACTGCCTGAAGGAAGTCCTGACACAAAATGGATCCCCCACATGCGCAGCGCCACGGTTCTCTGTACCTTCATAAAGCGTCCGATGAGCAGCAGAGCAAGGGGGCTAACTTAGGGCCGTTGTCTTTTATTTCTTTTTAAAATAATTCCCCCATTTTTCAGCAGGTCTCTAAAAACTGCTTCATTGAAATCTAAAGAATTCTCGGGACTGTAGGGTAGAAGGGAGATTCCAGCATGGGATAAGCAAGAGGTAGGTGGGTAGATGCTCCTGCGCAGCGCCACCTGTTCCGGTGGAGAAGCCAAGGCCCTCCTCTTCCCCACCAATCCCGCTCCACCCACGACCACCAGAGCAGGAGAAACGCGAGCGCCAGCTGGACCGGAGCCCTGCATGTTCCTACATTTCCCACAGGTCTCTGCGCAAAGGCAGGAGCCGAGCCGCTCTCCCCGCCTCGAGAGACGCTTTAATCCTCACCAGCCAGTCATATTCCACAGGACAGGGCTGGGATGGGGGGAAGGGGAGGGGAGGCGGGGGCGCAAACCCAACACCATCCCCCATCTAATTAACCTGGAGGAAATAAGCGCCGCAAGGCTATCTGGGGAATGTAGTTTCCAAGAAGACTTCTGGGAAACAGAGGACAGCCTCGCCAGGTTCGGTCACGCGGCCTGTGCGGTGCGCTGTCCTGGCGTCTTGCCTTTACTTGCGCTTTGGTAGAAGGGGTTCCCCGCTATGGGGAGTAGCTGCTGCCACTTTCTGGACTCGATTTCTGGACTGGCCCGCTTGGCCTCTGAGCGTCCCTGTTGGCCAGCGCTGACCGTATATGTGCATGTACATATGGATTCTATGGCCCCAAGTTAACGTGCTATTATAGGTCTTCATGCTCTATCTCTGCCTTGGCCAGTGCAGCGGCCAAATCACCCCAGTTGCTTCGAAGCTTTACTAAATAAATGTAGAGCAAAGCCATTAATCAATTATTGAGTTGCCTCATCTTTGGGGACCTTTTCCCACTCCTGTTCACACTCCACCACCTTGACCTCACCCAGGTCTCCTTAGAAACTTGAGTCTGGGGCGGGACCTTTCTCACTATCAGCCCCTCCTAGTTTCACTTATTTCCCTACCCAGCCTGGTTCCTAAGAATCCTGTCCTACCTCACAGTCTTCTGTAACAACCCCAAAACGTAGGTAAATAGTTACTTTCTTTGGATTTACTAGGTGCTCCTGGAGGTTGGTGCCACTAGAATCAGAGGCTCAGGAGGATAATAGAGGCAGGGAGTCTGCTGCCCAGGCCTCTGGAAGGCTTTGGAAGGGCTATCTTCGTTGCCTTATACCCCATATTTGTCCTATAAGAGCATGAGAATGAAATGTAGAACAAAGCAAAATATTAGTTATGAGAATATCCTCAAATGGCATGTTGGTAACAAAGTAGAGAGTCCTATAAAGAATGGAGTAGAAATGTAAAGTAACATATAAACAATGAAATGAGAACTAGCAAGCAAGCATAGCAAAGATGCTAAATTGGTATACGTTAAATGAGCCCAGCGTGCAAATTCTTTAAAAAGCATTATGCTGGAAAGAGATTGGATTTTTCTGATGGAAAGCCAGGCATAGGCAATGTTTTGTTAGCTTTACAGAAAGATTAAAAGATTATAGACACACACACACACAAAAAAACTTGAGAAGTGACAGGTGTAAGAAGACCTTGGAAATCAGTAACTAAACTAGCTTCAGAAAAATAATTTTAAAAAATGGGTCTTTGCTTGAGGAAAAAAGGAGATCTAAAACAAATATGGACATTTCGGAGTTCTCTACTATGCTGTATCTCAGAGGTGGAATCTCGTGTAGACCAGGCTTCTGCTGTCACACAGGCCATTAAGCAAGCTTTGGAGTCCCCAGGTGAAGACCACACACAGCATGGAACTTCTCAGGAAGAATGCTACTGTTATGGCTGAAAGAGCCCCTTGTTCCCACTGGTTGCCGGGGGAAGTGGGGTTCTTGGAGTGCCACTAGAATAAGAATTTCTGGAAACTCCCTCGGGAGTATCAGATATTGTAGAAAACTTTATTTCTGTGGAATTACACCCCTGAGTTTCCAAGATCCCATGGTCTTTGCCCTGCCGAAGAAGAAGTGATTCAGCAGCGCTAGGATCAAAGCCAGTGTCCAGAGTTTCCGCTTCATGTTGGAGCACAGATCCAGTCCAGGATCAGGCTACCTTAGTTTGTGTTCTCCACTGCCATCCATCAGTCCATGATGTGTGGGGTCCGCAGGGCTATGGAGGAACACAGGTGAGCACAAGAGAGCCTTGAGAGCACCAAGAGCAACAAGAGAGAGAACTGTGTCTGGGGAGATTATGTATTCTAAATTTTCACATTTGGAATGTAACCCTTCCCCCTTTAGCCAGTGATCTCTATTCCCAGGTTTGACTGACAGGCATCTTCCCTGTGTCACCCTGATTTTACTGAGCTTGCATCTGTCTCCCCTTTGTTGGATCCCTTCCCCCAGTGATCTGTAGGGAATGGGCCAGTGGTTCCATGTGGAGTGTGAAATTGCATCTTTCTGGTGAAGCTGCTCAGGGGACCATGCTTATGATGTCTGGCCTCTCTTTGTTCCTTTCTAGCTAATGACAATGGTAACACTACCAAACACTGGAGAGGAGGTTTGGTTTAATTTTGTCCTCTTAACAATGGTAATATTTTGTTAAGATATATCTTTTGTTCCTCTATAGCATGAGGTCCATTTGTCATGCAAAAAGGTCCATGAGATACTTTAAACTCCATCTATAGTGTTTTCACATACCATGTGATACTTGGTATAATTTAGTAAAGAAGCAAACTGTGAGTTAACAGTTAACTGGAAAAGGTATTGCTTTGAAAGCAATCCAATTTATTACACTTCTACACACTAACCTTACTACCTGGTTCTAAATTTAAAGACTTGCTGTTTACCAAACAGGAAATTACAGCTACGTTTACATGTCTCTCTGGGGGAAATGCATGCAAAGAATAGCCACATCTTTATATGCAAGGCAAATATCCGGAAACAAATAGAACAATTCGGAAATCCCACATAGGACATTAATATTTTAGGACTGGAGCACAAGATCCTCAATGAACAAGAAAACTTAAGCATTGTAGGGAGAAAAAAATCACAAAGATATCAATTTTCAATAAGATAAAGCAGCAATTTTCAAACTTTTTCATCTCATGGCACACGAAACTAATGACTAAAATTCTGTGGCAGAGCAAAAAATATATATTATGCTCATCTGACAAAAAAAGATATAATTTTACCCAGCTGGCATGGCTCAATGTTGAGTGTTGATCTATGAACCTGGAGGTCATGCTTCCATTCCCAGTCAGGACACATGCCCAGGTTTCGGGCTTGATCCCCAGTGGGGGGCGTGCAGGAGGCAGCAGATCAATGATTCTCTCTCACCATTGATGTTTCTCTCTCTCTCTCTCTCTTCCTTCCTCTCTGAAATCAATAAAAATGTATTTTTATTGTCTCAAGGTTTGGCAAGATAAAATTGCCAGGTGCTTTTCATGAATTTTGGGAAAGCCACAACAGAGTAAAAAAAGGGACCTTGAAAATTAATCTGTACCAAAATAGTCAGCAGAGGAATTTTGAAGTCAATAGACAGGAGGGTATAAAACACCTCAGACCCCCACCCAACTTGCTCTTCAGATTAGCTGAGAGCTGGTCTGCGCTTCATAAGCCAGATGTATAGGTTTGCTTGCTTGCTTTGCTTTTTTCAATAAAAGTGCATGCTTTAATTGCTTTAATAAATTGGCTTTCCACAACACAGTCAAGGTCTCTCGTATAAACTCATTTATATGAGAAAACAAGGGTCGAGGTTGGGGACAGCCCTGTTCCACTGGCTCAGGGGGCTGTACTGTCCGGTAACACCCCTGGTGTCAGTGAGAGGTGCCTATAACAATACTGACTTTTATTGAAGGCATAATTAGGTATAGTTTAAAGGTCATCCAGAAGTACAGGTTTTATTTATTTTTAATTTTTTTTTATTTCAGAGAGGAAGAGAGAACGAGGGAGAGAGAGTGGGGGGGGGGGAGAAATATCAATGATGCAAGAGAAACATTGATCTATTTCCTGCTCGCCCCCCACTGGGATCAAGCCCACAACCCGGGCTTGTGCCCTGACTGCGAATCGAATTGAACCGTGACCTCCTGGTTCATAGGTCAACACTCAACCACTGAGCCACACCGGACTGGCAGAAGTACAGGTTTTAAAAAATAAGAGTCCACTGCACCTTCCTTCATCTCCCCACTCACTTTTTTTCCTTTTTCTCTTTCCTTCCATTTTTCTGAACAACAAGCATATAATGCTAAATGGCATATTTCATTCCAAGGTACAAATAATGATAAATATCCAACACCCATCTTAAAAAATAAAGCATTACATTTATAGCTGCAACTCTGTATTACCCTCCCTGGTTTCATTCCCCCTGCCAAAAGTAAACCACATTTGATTTTTATTGGTGTTTATTATTCTCATGCATGTCCTTTTATACTTTTACTAGCTATGTCTATATTCCCAAGCCAAGTATATGTTGTTTTATGTTAAGTTTTTAAAAAATAGCACAATACTTTCTGAAACCCTTTTTCCCCTTAATAAGATGTTTTTGAGAATTATTCACAATGATATATATAGCTGTGGTCCATTAATTTCCTCTGTTGTGCAGTATCTCATTATATGAATAAAGCACAATTTACTTACCCATTCTCTGTTGATGAACATTTGGATTGCTTCCCATTTTTTATTATTACAAACAATGTTGCAGTGAACATTCTTTTTTTGACCTCATCATGATTTATTTTTTCATTCTTACTTTGGATTTGTAATTCATAGGAAGATATTTTACCACCCATAATTTCACTTGAAAAATTTTCATTACATTTATCTCTTCCTCCAATTCTTTCTAGTCCTCAGCCATTGTCTTCCTCTTAAATTTATCCCAATAATACATCTGACTCCGTTCTCCTTCGATTTCCTTCTTTATTATCTAGAAGGAGGTGCTTCTTCTACAAGAAACCTGGGTGCCAGTCTCTCTTATTTTTTAAATATATTTTATTGATTTTTTACAGAGCGGAAGGGAGAGGGATGAGAGTTAGAAACCCCCTATTGGGGATGTGCCCACAACCAAGGTACATGCCCTTAACCGGGATTGAACCTGGGACCCTTCAGTCTGCAGGCCGATGCTCTATCCACTGAACAAAACCGGTCAGGTCATGGGTGCCAGTCTCTTGCTCTCTTCCTTATCACGACTGGTTTATCAAAGCATTTCTCGTTAGAACCAATTCTCTTAACAGCTCTGAGTTTTTGCTGCTGTGCTTTTTAGAGCAGGGGTCCTCCTTTTCCATTATTGTCTTGTTTCTGGGAGGTGAAGTGGAAGCTCGCTGCTCTGCGGGTACTTCCAGATCAGTCCTCGTTTTTTCTTTATTTTCTGTGTCTCTCTCTGTGTATTGGTGGGGTTGTCATCTTCAGGGCCCCCAGGTGAATTCAGGGAAGGGGTTTGCGCCCCACAGCCCTTATCCTGGACCTCTCTGGTCACATATCCACTTCTTCTGAGTCCTTAGGGGCCCGAAAATGAGACACGTGGTCCACTCGGATGGTTCTCCCTTTGATCCTGATCCCGTTAAAGTTGTCCACGGCCAGAATGGTGCTCCTCTGGTCTTCATAGCAGAGGAAACAGAATCCTCTGGATCTCCCAGTCTTCTTGTCCCGCACCAGATGGATGTTCACGACCTCCCCGTACTGCGAGAACACACAGATGACGTCCCCTTCCGTCAGCTCGTAAGGAAGCCCGCCCAGGAAGATCCAGGCGCTGTCTTTGTACTGGGAGTGCCAGGACACGGCCGGGGCCGCACCGAGCTGGGCCTCGCGGTCGTTCAGCTCGCGGATCAGCTTGACTTTAGTTAAAGGGTTCATCTCCGCGGGGTGGGATTTCTTCAACAAACCCTTTTCTTCTGGGGCTGCACCCAGGCCTCTCCCAGGTCGGCCAGGCCTCGACAGGCGGTCCTGCGCCGGAGGCTGAAGGAAATAGGGGCCTCGGATGATCCCGTAGCCGCAGCACAACACCCTCTTCGTCCTCCGCCCACTGGCCGGCGCGCTGCACGCTGGGAAGGTCAGTGTGGGCTCATTGGGCGGGGCCCACGACCAGCGCTGGAACTACTTTCCCATGAAGCACTGCGTCGGCGACAGGCGAAGGCGGATGCGGAGTGGGAGGTAATTGTCACTCTTTTACTTCGTAGACGCTCCTTCAGCCCGGAGCACAGGGACTTGTAACTCTTCAGGGAGGTGGGCGTGGGAGGACCTGTCCTCATTCCCTCGCGTAGACACGATGCCAGGTTTAATACTTGACAAGCTCTGGGTTCAGATATTAATAAATAGAGGTCCTCCGCTGTAGGGGCTCCCAGTCCAGTGGGAACAAGGGCGGGCACCGTCCTTGGAGCACAGGTGCTTGTGGGGCGGGCCCTGCACACCAGCCCCACCGAGTCGCTGGGGAGCGCGGTGGCCTGGCGGCCGGCCAGAGACCTGGCTCCAGAGATCTTCGTAAAAACACCCTGCATCCTTGCCACCGCTGGTTTGGCTCCGCGGATGGAGCTGTGGAGTGCAGGGTCCCTGGTTCAGTTCCGGTCAAGGGCACATCGCAATGAGCATTCTTTTAAATGTGTCTTCACGCACAAAGGAAAAACCCAGAGTGTATACACGCATGTGGCTCTGTGTGATTTAGATATCCATGAGTGAAATTGCTGGGTTGGAGGGCATATGTGCCTTCATGCGTCTTCACCTTGAGATATTGTCTACTTGGTCTCCAAAATGCTTGAACCAATTTACACTTAATTGAGCAGTGTAGGGGAGTTCTCATTTCTCCATTGGACCACAAAATTTGGAACTGTCAAACTTTTAATTTTCACAAGGTGTGGATAGTAAATGGTACCTCATTAAGGTTTAATTTGCATTCCTCTGATTAATAATGAGATTGAGCATCTTTTCATACATTTATTAACCATTCTGCCTTTTCATTCTGGGATTTACCTCTTTATCATTTACTCATTTTTCTATTGAACTTTTATAAGTATTGATTTATGAGTTATTTCTATATTCTGGGATTGAGTCCTTTGTCAATTCTATCTTTTGTTAGATTTATTGTGAGGTACATTGTAATTTATTTCTTAACGTTATAAATGACATCTTTAAGTTTTATTTTTCAACTCTTTGTGTCTGAATATAGGAAAGCAATTGAATCACCTTGCTAAACTCTCCTATTCTAATAATCTGTAAGTTATCTTGGCTCTTTCTATGTAAATAATCATGTAACCTATGAATAATTGCATGGAAGTAATAGGTAATAGTTTGAATAATGCCTTTCCCCAAAGATGTCCACAATCCAATTCCCAAAACCTGATAATATGTTACCTTGCATGACAAAATGAACTTTGTAGATGTGACTCCATTAAGGGTTTTGAGATGGGGAAATTTTCCTGGATTATCCAAATGGGCCCAATATAATCATGAGGTCCTTTTGAGATGGAGACAGAAGGGTCAGAGACAGTGAAGGTTATATGATGACAAGTAGCACAGAGAGACGATATGACGACGGAAGCAAAGATTGGAGTGATGTGCTTTGATTATAGAGGAAGGGGCTGCAAGTCAAGGATTGGGAGCGGCCTCTAAAAGTTGGAAAAGACAAGAGAACATATTCTCTCCCAGAGCCTCCAGAAGGAACACAGCCCTGCTGACACCTTGATTTTGAACCATGGACTAGACTAATTCCCGACCTCAAGAACTGTAAGAGAATACATTTTCGTTGTTTTAAGCCACTAAATTTGTGGCAATTTGTTTTAGCAGCAATGAAAAACTAATACAAAGTACATGTAAGATAAACTATTTTGTCTGAACTTGTCATAATTCTGCTCTCTCCTTTGCAAGTTTCGTGGCTCTAGAATTCTAGGTTGGAATCTGTTCTCAGAATGAGATAGGTAGTTTTTCTCCCCTTACAATTTTTATGTCATTTATTTCTTTTTCTTATCTTACTATGCTGGCCAGACTCTGTAAGTACAATGTTGAGTAGAAAGGTGTTAAAAGATGCCCTTGTCATTTTCCTGATTTTAAAGGGAATGTTGCTAATACTCTACCATTTAAGTATTCTAATTGCTATAAATTATTGGAAAGTGTTCTCAGTCAAGTTAAAGAAATTTCCTTGTTCTCCTCTTTGGCTAAGATTATTTTTAACACGAATGAGTACTGATTTTTATCAAATGCTTTTTCTGTGCCTATCAAGATAGATTTTCTCTATTAATCTATTATAGTGATGATTTATATGAATACTTTTTGTTTAAGTTGGACCAACTTTGTATTACTGCAATATGACCAGCTTGGCTCTGCTACATTAAGCTTTCTAACATTGTAATTAAAACTTTGACTTACGTGCTTCTGAGTGAAACTGGCTCTAAGTTCCTGTCTTCTGCTGTCCTCATCTAGTTTTGGTTCAGGATTTTGTAATTGAATTGGGGAGTGTTCTCCTCTCATCCTATTTTGTTTGGTGTGTGTGTGTGTGTGTGTGTGTTTCATTTTAGAAATTAATCATTTATTTATAGCTACAGAAGATACAGATTCAGTTCTCTTAATTTCATACACTCTGATCCACAAACACACTTCCATTGCCTTCATTCTCCCTATATAGTTATATAATACTAGAGGCCCAGTGCACGAAATTCATGCACACTGGGGTGTCCCTCAGCCCAGCCTGCACTCTCTCCAATCTGGGACTGCTGGCTCCCAACTGCTCACCTGCCTGCCTGCCTGCCTGCCTGATTGCCCCTAACCACTCCCCTGTCAGCCTGAATGACACCTAACTGCTCCCCTGCCAGCCTGGTCACCCCTAACTGTCCTCCCCTGAAGGCCTGGTCGCCCCCAACTGCCCTCCCCTGTGTCCACATGGGGGTGGCCATTTTGTGTGTTGGAGTGATGGTCAATTTGCATGTTACTCTTTTATTAGATAGGATGAGCCACATAATATATTACTTTTACATATCCCTTCCTGTACAATTTTGGTTTTTCCCTGGAGTAAATAAATGGCCTCTTTTTATTTGGTTGGATATTTTACTTAGTTTTCTATGTGCCAATCAGTAATTCTTCCCGAAACTCTCACATAGAACTATAACTCAGTTCACTTCAGTATTAAGCAGCTGATATTGTTGTTTTACATGGAGAAATCTCTCCAGGAGTTTTCTTGTTCTCTCCTTCCAAATTGGATTGTACTGTGCCTGTTCCTGCTATTTGGGGATTATTTCCCTCTACTAACACCTTTTATATTCCTTTTGTCTCTTTTCTATTTTGGAATACCTTGTTTCCAGGGTTTTCTCTTTCTTGGTTTACTGGTTCATTTTGGTGGAGCACATTCTCTCATTTTGAGGAGGGGAGTATGGAAGGTGACATTTTTGAGGCCTAACTTCCCAGAGTTTACCTTCCTTCTGCTCTCCCACTTGCTTCTTTGATGTGTCCCAAGTTCTAGATAGGAACCTTGTTCTTTCAGAATGTAAAGGCATGTTGTCTTCTACTTCCGGTCTTGATGGTGAGAGACCAATACTCTTCTATTCTCTGTTTTTTGTACATGAGGTATTTTTCCTCTCTTCTTGCTTGTAAAATATCCTTTTTATCTCTGGTGTTCTGAAATTTCATAAGGATATGTTTTGGCATAGATTTACCCCTACTGCATTGGACTTTTAATCTAGAAATACACACCCCCAGTTCAGGGAAATTTTCTTATACTATTTCTGTGTGTGTGTGTGTATGACAGAGAGAGAGAGAGAGAGAGAGAGAGAGAGAGGGAGAGCATTTCACATATATAAAAGAATATGAGTAATATAAGTTATGAAACATAGTAGTAAAACAAACATCTCTGAAGCCACCAACCTACTTAGGAAATAGGATATTATCAATTCCTTAACCTTCCTATATGTTCTTTCTGATCTCATATCCTGCCTTCCCATGCTGCCCCCTTTCCCTCACCCTCCACCAGCCACATGATCACTCTCATGGCTTTTCCCCCAATTTGATTGCCTTTTAAATTGTTTAACTACACATGTATGTATTGCTAAATGACAGCTTGTTTACTTGTGCTTGTTTTGAATATTGTAGAAATAGCATCATATGAAGAAATGGCATTCTCCTGTGGCTCACATTTCATTTAACATTATTCATAAGAGTCATCTATGCACATAGCCACAGTTCATTAACTTTTCATTGCAGTATAGCATTCTGTTGTATGAAGAAATTACAATTTCTTTATTCTCCGAATAACAGGCATTAAGTTTTTTCTTCCTATCATGCCTATTAGTGTGATCATTTCTTCCCCTAATTTTCTCTCTTCTCTTTGAAACTTTTATTAGTTGTTGGGTCTTCTGGAATGAGCCTTGAATTTTCTTTCCCCTTCTCTTCTGCTTTCTGTTTCTTTGTATTTTTTCTACTATCAGAGAATTTCTCAAATTATGCTCTAATGCATCTATTGAATTTTTTATTTCTGCTATCGTATTTTGAATTTTTAAAAGCTCCTAGTCTCTTGATTTCCCTTTTTCTAGCTTACTGTTTTGTTTTCATATTTTCTTTTGCTTTGTGCATTTTCTGCTTTCCCCTAGGATAGCTGAATGGGTGGGTGGTGGATTTGTCTCTGTATTTTATATTAGAAGCTCCCCTCTGATATCATGGGGTGCTTAGCTATCTGCTCAGATGTTTGAGCCCTGGGTGCATGAGAGGGGCCCATATTCCAGTGGGCTTCACAATAGGGTGATCAAGTGGGGACCCAGCTGTTTCATTGAGGGAACACCAAATGCCAGTAGGTCTTTTTCTTGGCCTAGTCAGTTTCTCCAGAGAGGAATCTTCCATTCTTCCTCCCAGAGGATGTAAGCTTGTCTACCATCATTCTGGCTGCTCAGAAGGGAGAGTGAGTGTGTGGGGGTAGAGGGGGTGGGAAGGGAGGTTGACTCACAGGTAGACTTTCACTTAGTGCCTTTTTTTAGTGTAGTTCTCTGTTCTCCTTCAGTTAAGCAGGGTGGGAGTGGAGATCTGGTGTTTCACTGCTGCTCAAACACAGCCAAGATGCAGCTCCTATTTTCAGCCCCCTGCCCACCCTCCTATCCCCATCTCGAGCGGATATTTCAGTTTGAGTCCCCAGAGTAAAAAAATACACTTGCTTCTTGTTGTGCATCACCTTCCGTTTCAGGTTTAAAACTCAGCTCTTTCTGCTCTTCTAAATCAGTTACCACTGACTCTCCAGATTCCAAAATTTTCTGGACATCTGTCATCTGTTCCTGTATCCTCTTCAATTCACTTTGTCCTTGTGCATATATGGTTTCTTGTTGTTGTAATTTTTCTTCTCTCATTTTGAGGCTTTGGGGAGGAGGCGGGAATGAATGCACATGTTTTCAATGTCATTATCCCATAAAGCAGAGATGTTAGAATGTGGGCAAGTACCTGAGGGGAGGGGCATTGGAAACTGCAGGAAGTCCACAGGGCCTTGCCCAGATGTCTGCGCAGCCTCTGGTTTGCAGAGGCTTCCAGGTACTGACCCACTGCCTGCACCGTATTCAGTTATGTAGTGAGTAGAGTGTGTGTGTGTGTGTGTGTGTGTGTGTGTGTGTGTGTAGACCAGTGATGCTTTTGCAAAGATCAGTAGAGGAAATTGCTATTGAACTGAGGAAACAGAATCAGACTCAGGGCTGACCCATAGTGTGTGGGTTCTTGACTTCATGCAGGAAAGATTTCACAATACAAGTCCAGGTAATTTTGAGAGTATGTTTATTAAAGCTGGGGACAAGGAAACAAGGAAGGGCCTAGGTTAGAAGAAGCAACAGGAGGGAGCCAAGGTGGGGCTGCTTTGCTCTCTAGAAATGTTAGGAAAGAAATGAGCCAAGGAGAGGCTGCTGTCAGCTGACTGGAAAGTCAGAGAAAAGGGGGTTCCTTCGGGACACATTCAGGGGTTTAGCATGGGATGAGCTGCTGCTGTCCATTGCTCCCCTGCTTACAAGTCTCATGGGGATCCTTAGAGTTTAGGAGATCCACATCTGTGGGGGAAGAAGTGGAAGGAATAGACACAGGCGTTATGTTGGGAGGGAGAGCTTGCACTGGGTCCTTTGGCTTGAGGGTTTTAAAGGCAGGGAGTCTAGCCTGGTCTGTGTGGCACAGTGGTTGAGCATTGTCCCATGAACCAGGAGGTCATGGTTTGATTCCTGGTTGGGGCACATGCCCCAGCTGCAAGTTCGATCCTCATTGGGCGGGGTGGGGGGCGAGGAAAGGGGTACAGGAGGCAGTCAATCCATGATTCTCTCTCATCATTGATGTTTCTATCTCTCCATCTCTGTTTCTTTCTCTGAAATCAATGGAAACATATTCAGGAAATTTTTTTTTAAAGGGCAGAGAATTTAGGGGAGCTCACAAGGGAGAATCTCAATAGACTATCCATCTTTCATGATCATGGTCTCCACTGATTGGTCAGTGCCAGGGCAGGGGTCATCACAGCTAGTCCCGGTGTCACCCATCTGTTTTTGCTGCTTTTCTGGGCTTGGAGTTGAAATATAACCAAGGCCTAGATGTTATCTCGACAGAGGAAGGTCAGAGGGGTCTAAATTGCATGGCCAGCAATATGCCAGAGGAGGGAAGGCCACCCTGGGGGCAAGGAGGTCCAGTACCAGTTTTGCCGGTTGCTAGGCACCCGGTGTTTTCCACCCTGGTGACCCTCTGTATCTGGCCAGTTTGTTCAGCTATCTGTCTCAGTTTCCCCTTTCCACTTGCCACGGAATTTTCCTAGCTTCTTACTATCCTGCCTCAGTCATAGCAAACAAAAGTCTACAGGAAAAGCACTGATGGCCAAGATGCAGATGAATGTCACCCACCCCATTCTCCCATTAAGAGACTTCATTCAGGGGGAGGCAATATCTGGTGCTTTTGAGGAGCAGCTCAGAGTAGCAGTGTTCACTAATAGCACCTGCTCAGACCCCAGGAGGCGATGCACTATGTAGGATGTACAATGTACTTAGAACTCATGACTCCCAACACCTGAGACTGAGTTCCTGACATGGGGAAAACAGCAGATTTCTCACCTCAGTCAGAAACCCTTCACCTCTCCCCCTGCAAAGGGCCAGGACTTAGATAACACCGGCTTCCTTGCTTCCATTGTGGGCCAGATAGCCACAAACAGGAGAGCTATGTCTCAAACAGGATGTTAACTTACCTCTCCCATCTAGCAAACCAAAGTTAGATGGGGCAGGTTCTGAAAGAGGACAGTGCAGTCACCATCTGTGCACCCAGGGCTCTGTGGCCTGGAGTGGGGCATTGTCTCAGAGATAGCCCCACATGACCTGTTCAATTTCTAAGATGTGAGTACTGTTGACGTAAGAGACTTACAAACCTGTAGATAACTTTTATGAGTTTATGTGAGCCAAAACAGATGGCAGTTGCTGGAAAGCAATATCCAAAATGCTCAAGAGAATAATAGTTTTGAGGTTTCTTTTATGCATTTGAGATTAAGGAGGGAAAATAAGGAAGATTGCCTAAGAGTGGGAGAAAACGAGGCAGGGATTGGATTACAAGATTATGTGCTTTCTTAATGGTGGTTATTGCCTTTGAGGTGTGTTACTTTTGGCATTTCCAAGGTATGTTAACCTAGATGCACAAGAACAATGAACAGGGCTGGCTTAAACCCTTTCAGTAAAGAAGTCATAGGCTTGAGGTGTGACTACCCACCATGACCTGCCCAGTTAGGAATTTATGATCTATTATAGCAACATTTTTTGTCCACAGTACTTATCCTTTTCTTCTGATAGTGAGCCCCTCCGTCTTCATAAGGAGCTAAGACAGGCCTAAGAGGAGTGGGAAGTGGGAGAAGGGCCTGGAAGAAAAGCTTCTGCTCTGATAGGTAAACAGGTTCTAGACTGTTTTCAACACCACCAAGCCATTCTCAGCAGATACTGACTGGTGTCTGCTTCTCTGATACAATTGAACTCAAATCAGACACTGTCTACCTAGAGACAGCAGCAGATCCTACAGGTTAAAGGCTCAATCCCTCAAGACTGCCCCCACTTCAGATGCCAATTCTAAATTCAAGTTGTCACCTGTGTTCCTCATCCACAGACTATAAATTGGAGGTCCCAACAATCCTCCCCAACCTCCCACACCCCCTAGGTTCGATCATTTGTTAGAACAGCTCACAAAGCTCAGGGAAACATTTGCTTCTACTTAAGAGTTTATTATAAAATTTATTATGATAAAGGATCCAGATGGACAGCCAAATGAAGAGATACATAGGACCAGGTGAGAAAGCATCCTGAGCTTCTGTTCCCGTAGATCTGGGGTGTACCACCCCTCCCGGCACGGGGATGCCTTCACCATCCCAGAAGCTCATCACATCTCCTTGTTCAAGAGTTTTCATAGAACTTAAGCTGCAGCACTGAAGCACCCATTCCCGCTTTCCTTAGATCGGTGGGTAGGACCGAAAATTCCAATCCTGACATAACTTGGTCTTTCGGGGTGACCAACCCCATCCTGAGACTATGTAGGGACCCCACTCTGGGTCACCTCGTTGCCATAAACTCGGGAGAGATTGAAAGGGCTTGTTATGAATAACAAAAGATATTCCTATTATTTAGGAAATGCCATGGATTTTAGGATCTTGGCGCCAGGAACCAAAGAGGGAAACCAAATATATTTCTTATGATACCGACAGCTACCCTCAGTGATAACTGCTCTGCTTCCTCCGGGTGGCATTACTCACTTTGGTGAGGAAATGATCCTGCACGCAGCTCCCTTCCCCTCAAAGAGTGGGTAAGGAGGGGAGAAGGAATGGCTGCAGCAGATGCTGTTGGTGCTTTGCCCACAGCCCGTAGGATCCCTGGACTGGTTTTCATGCCCCCTCGCTCTCCTCTTCATGTGATTTCACTCCAGACAACCTGCACCTGCATCTCTTGATAGACAGCCTGGGAATGTGTGTGCCCTTAGGGCCAGCCCTTTAACAAATGACAGACAAACATGGGGGAACAGTCCTCCAGCTCTCTTGCTCCCTGTCGGAGGCAATGGGCAGGTGTTTCCAGAATTCCCACAAGGGATTGAGCCCGAGCTGCTCTCCTTGGGACTCTGCTTTCTGTCATATCTTTGCTTGGCCTCGTTTTTCCAGGCCCCACTTCCCCACCCAACCCCCCACCAATTTTTTCTGGGAACACTTCTTAAATAAATAATTTTTGCATGAATCCTCTTTTCCAAATCTGCTCCTAGAACTCAACCTCTTATTTCAGAGCCCTTGCTGGTTCTTTGCTACTAAAAATGGAAAGAATGGATAAGCCTTTATTTATAAAGCATGATAAGGATGCTGCAGGTGTGAAAAGGGTGGACCCAGACATGAGGAAAGAGCGGAGACTTAAATAATTTTTTCAAATGAAGGAGAGAGAATTGGGCTTCTGAAGGGAACCTGGAGTGGTGAGAAGGGGAGGAAGCCGGGAGTTTGGGTGGAGAAGGGGCTAAGCAGCATGGCAGGATGAAGCCACGCCTTCAGTAAAGACTGCTACTCACACAACCGCTGAGCGGTGTGATGTTTGGGGCAAAGGGGTTCCAGTGAAAAGGCTGCTTGTGCGATGCTGCAGTGCAGACCAGAAGACAGGGTGATCCTGGAACTGTGCTCATTCAGTGGAAGCAGAAACTCAGAGAAGAGTACGGAAAATGTAATCCAGCATGCATGCCACACACACACGCACACACACACACGAAGGAACCCACCAAGAGGTAGAAAAGGAAAAAATAACTTCCTCTGAGATCTGAGTTAGACATGCAATGAGAAACTTGAAATAATTGAAGGATAAATTCTAAATTCATTCCAAGAATACCCAAAGGCATCTACAATGTCAGAACAGCATTTATCAATTAAAATCTCTAAGTTGACTCCAGGATTGCTGGAAGGTGAAGGTTACAATTAGAAAGGACAAGCTAAGCAAGCATGTCAAACTCAAAGGCTAACATGGGACAAATAAACGAGGCATGCAGCCTTTGACATGATTGAGCTAAGGCAATGTCATCCAAACCCACAATGGGGGTCCTAGAACATGGCACCCCTCTCTCCACTCCCATATGACCTCAGCCCTTTCCCTAGTCATCCATGCCCATGGCAGAGCCTCTTCATCCCTGGGACGCCCTCCCTCTACCCTGCTCCCCTAGGGGCTCAGCAGCCTGTGCTGACAGTCCTTCCCCTTCCTTACCCTCCCTGTTCGCCCTGATGCCAGCCTCCTCCCTGTGTGCCAGGGCCTCACGGTGGGTGCACCAGGGTAAATAAGGTCTAATGCAGTCAGGGAGCTGGGGACCTGCCTCTGGATCCGCTCCTACCTCTGACTCTTTCTCCTTTCAAGTCTTTATTCCACAAACATTTATTCACCACATGCTACTCACCAGGAACTGATATTTTTGTTCTGCCTCTATTCCTATTTCTGTTTCTTTTTCTCTTCCCCCCCTGACACCATTCCTGCCTCTTTCCTCCTCTTTTTCCCTCTTTCTCTCTTGACGCTTCACCCATTCCCTCTCTCTATTCCTTGTCTCAGTCCTGATCTCTTCTGAGTTACATTGGCCTGTAGCTCTGAAGAGAGATGACACAGCAAGTTTGACAGTGCCCACAAAGCAGTTTGTGCAAACAAGTTCCATTGTCTTTTGCTACGAGGAATAACTGTGTAATGAACACGATTGTAGATCTTTTTCTACCTCTCAGATTAATTGCTTCAGAAGAACTTCAGAAGAGCTCCCTAGGTATAGTATTTTTAGGTCAAAGGGTAGAGACATTGTTAAGGCTTGTGATATATTAGAAAATTATTTTCACAGCAATGTGTATATGTAACTAGATTTATTTAAGTTCATACCAACCTCATATTTAAGATGGGGGGGGGGGGTTCACACATGTTTTTCCAGGGTTCCTGATGACACATTCTGGAATATCACTGCAGAGAGGTTGGTTTGTAGAAGATATGCCTAGTAACCTTTCTGTATGCTTGTTTGTTGATTTGTTCAATACACACTAATATCAAGTATGAGCCAATTGAGACAGTTAATCGAGACTCCTCCTTTTTTCAAACATCTGAACAGCTTTATGTCCTGTAATTTTTAGTCACACTTGCTCTAGACTGAATGTTTGTGTTTGTTGTGTGTTTTTTTTAATTGATTTTAGAGAGAGAGAAACATTGATGTGAGAGAGAAACATCAATTGGTTGCCTCCCTTATGCACCCCAGCCAGGAGCTGAACCATCAACCTAGGTATGTGCCCTGACCGAAAATCAAACCCATACGCTTTCAGTGCACAGGATGACACTCCAACCAACTGAGCCACATTCCATGCTTGGATCTCTTTGCACCGGTGGGCTACCTGGTTATCATGACAAGACAGGCATGTGAGAGACCAAGCCTAACATGCAAGCACATTTTAAGCCTCTGCTCATATCATGTGTACTAATATCCCATTGGCCAAAGTAGATCATATGGCAAAGCCCAAAGTTAAGGTGCAAGGAAATTTATTCCTCCCATAGAGGTGTAGTGAGAAGTAGTAAATATTTGTTGAATCATCATCGAATCTTCCACAAGCTGGATCTTAGAGAACCAAGGGATGCTGTTCTAGGGAGCAATGGGAGGAATGAGTGTTCCAGACTGACCATATCAGGAAAGGCTAGGAGACACTGGATGTATGGTATATTTAGGAAATTGTGAGTGGTTTGAAGGACAGAATCCCAGGACACGGTGAGAGATGTTGAGTAGTTGAGTATATACAGAAAACTGAGTCAGGAGGGAGCCAGGAGCCAGTATCTCAGGGTTGAAGGAAACCCAAAAGATCTGAACAGGTTAAGGCAAAGTAAGAGGCCTGCCCTCCCTGTTGGATTTTCAGGAGACTCCTGCCCTGTTCATTTTTTAAAATTGATTTTTAGAGAGAGGGGAAAAGGGGGGGAGAGAGCAAAACTTCAGTGAGAGAGGAACATCATTGATCAGCAAGGGGATCAAGCCGGCAACCTGGGCATGTGCCCTGACTAGGAATTGAACCAGCAACCCTTCAGTGCACGGGATGATGCTCAACCAACTGAGCCACATTGGCCAGGGCTCCTGCCATGTTCTTGAAGTCTCTACTTGCTGGGATAGGGAAGACTTCCATCAACCATCTGTGCTTTCTAGGCAATGAATATTATCTTCTCTTCACCATTCAAGGAAAGAATTGCACTGACTCTTCTTTTCCTCCTGTGTCCAGCATGGCATCAAATCAAGTTAAT
Source organism: Myotis davidii (assembly GCF_000327345.1). Taxonomy (NCBI): domain Eukaryota; kingdom Metazoa; phylum Chordata; class Mammalia; order Chiroptera; family Vespertilionidae; genus Myotis; species Myotis davidii. The sequence goes on along the minus strand of NW_006290680.1, from coordinate 2,009,325 downwards.
TGTATATATACCCTAGAATGTGTGAACACCTAGATTTTTTAAAATTGATTTTTAGAGAGAGGGGAAAAGAGGGGGGGAGAGCAAAACTTCAGTGAGTGAGTAACATCATTGATCAGCTAGGGGATCAAGCCGGCAACCTGGGCATGTGCCCTGACTAGGAATTGAACCAGCAACCCTTCAGTGCACGGGATGATGCTCAACCAACTGAGCCACATTGGCCAGGGCTCCTGCCATGTTCTTGAAGTCTCTACTTGCTGGGATAGGGAAGACTTCCATCAACCATCTGTGCTTTCTAGGCAATAAATATTACCTTCTCTTCACCATTCAAGGAAAGAATTGCACTAACTCTTCTTTTCCTCCTGTGTCCAACATGGCATCAAATCAAGTTTATTGTATATATACCCTAGAATGTGTGAACACCTGGAAGTTCTTTTTTCAAAGTAATTTTTTTTCTGGTCAGGAATACTTATTGAAAGAATGGTACAAAATGGTGAATGTGGAAGATACACTGCCTGTGGGCAGAAATAACCAATCTTCACACTTTGATCAATAGCCTGGCAGATTACATGCAATGTGATTACATACCGAGAACCATATTCTATTATACTTAACCAGTTTTTTAATATCAACTCAAAACATAAACTCATCACATTCTTTTTAATGCTCCATTGTACTTCATTGTGTGGCTAAGTCATCATTTATTCACTCTCTTATTTTTCACTGCTTATAACTAATACTCTGAAAAATAGCCTTTTAAATAAATATTTGCCTCCTGGTCTAGTTATTTGTCTAAGAATAAATTGCTGAAGGTAGAATAGTTTGTTCATATGCATACCCACTTAAACTTTTCACACATATTGTCAAATTGCCTGCCAGAATATTCCTACTAGTAAGTGTCTGAAAGTGACTTTTTCTCACACATTTGATAACATTGGGTATTTTACACATTGCTAATATGAAAAATTTTATCTCATTGCTATAATGGAGAAATACTTTTTTTATTTCTTTGTCAAAACATATTTTGAACTAGAATTCTCACAGCAGAACTATCAACAAATGTGAAGATAAAACACAGATAATAGGAGAGAGGAATTATTAAATATAGAAGCAGAAACTAATAAATTAGAAAGCAAAAAATAATTAGGGTAGATAAATAAAACTAAAAACTTATTCTTTTGGAAAAAAAGGGTGGCTCTAGCCGGTTTGGCTCAGTGGATAGAGCATTGGCCCATGAACTGAAGGGTCCCGGCTTCTATTCTTGTCAAGGGCACATACCTTGGTTGCAGACTTGATTCCCTGCCCTGGTTGGGGCACATGTAGGAAGCACCAATCGATGTGTCTCTCTCACACTGATGTTTCTCTCTCTGTGTCTCCCCTCCCCCTTCCTTTCGCTCTCTCTAAAAGTCAATGGAAAAATATCCTCGGGTGAGGATTAACAAAATGATAGATAGATAGATAGATAGATAGATAGATAGATAGATAAAAAGGAGGGTAGAGGAATAAGAAAAAAAAACCCAAGCACAAGCAAAAAAAAGAGAGAGAGAGAGAGATAAAACAAAATGCACACAGTGCCAGGTATAAGGAATAGAGTGCACTCCACATATAAAGAACTAAAAAGCTATTTAAAATTTTATGCTAATATTTATGTTAATACACCTGAAATTTTATTTGAAATGACTGGTTTCCCTTGAAAATATAATTTCCCAAATCTTATTCTATAGAACCTATATACCAGAATATACAAAAATCCATTGATACAATGGAAAAGGTCATAAATAATTTATGCCCCCAAGTGACAGCGCCCCAGATGGTTTTATGAATGAGTTCTAGGAAATCTCATTTAAAAATACCATTTCTCTGTGCTATTTAAACTAGATATTTAAACTAGCATGGGAAAAGATGTAATTTATAACACAAAAGTGCAATGCATTTTATAATACAAAAGTCTAACTGGGCACTTACAGATATGAAAGTCTTAAATAAAATATTAATAAGTTATACCCAGCAGTATATTAAAAGAATTGTGCACCATGACCGAGTAGTGTTTATTCCCGGAAGAATGATTGGTTCAACACTAAGAAATCTGTGTTGAATCAAGCATTCTGTAATACATCAGATGGTGAAAGAAAAAAGCATATGATCATCTCAATATATGCCAGAAATGCGTTAATTAAAGTATGACATTTCATGCCATGACCAGTGTGGTTCAGTTGGTTGGAGTGTCGTCTGGTATACCAAAAGGTAGTGGGTTCTACTAGTATTCCTGGTCAGGGCCTTACCCAGGTTTCAGGTTCCATCCCTGGTCGGAGGCTGCTGATCAGTGTTTCTCTCTCTCTCTACAAATAGGCCAAGGATACTTTTTTAAAAATTTAAAATCGAAGCCACAAGCAGCAAACTTAATGGTAAAACATTAAACACTGGAAGTGTCTCTATTAAATGAGATGCTCACTATTATTATTAATCAATATGTTTTTGAGGTCTGAGAACAATACCATTACTTAAGAAGAAGAAATAGAAAGGGGCCTGGCCAGGTGGCTCAGTTGGTGGGAGCATTGTCCTGTACACTAAAAAGTTTGTGGCTCAATTCCCAGTCAGGGCATATACCTAGGTTGCGGGTTCAATCCCTGGTCAGGGAGCATGCAAGAGGCAACCGATGTTTCTTTCTCACATCAATGTTTCTCTTTCTCTCCTTCCTTTCTCTATAAAATCAATTTTTTTAAAAAAACAAAAACCCACACAGCATATCCTCTGGTGAGGTTTTAAAAATAATCTATATAAATAAAATTGTAAATGTTCATTTGTTCAAAATCTTAAATCTCTGAAAGTTCTTCACCGATTGCTTAGAAATTTTGATACAACGTTGCATTCGAATACGCACGTGTTTTTATATATACCTAGATAGACTATTATATAGATGTCACACCTGTGACAGGTAAAAACATGCTTTTTTGAAAAACAGCGCCATCTGTTGGACGTAAAAGCAACACACGCTATACTAAATATTTTATGATTCCATTTCAATGTTTCTGTTTACAATTATAAATTATAGATAAAATTAACTACAAATATGTGTGTCCAGCTGCAAAACGATCGATCATCTGAGATATTCTCACATCAATTGCTGGAAATTGGAAACAGAAAAGTGCCCGTTGATCTGACCTCAGGACGAATTTCATTGCCTCGTAACTTCTGCAATTTAGTGACATCAAAAGAAGAACTGGTTGAAAAAGTATTTCCCAATATTCAAACCAATTATAAGAATCACGATTGGCTGAGTGAACGAGCCATTCTTGCGGCCAAGAACAAAGACATCTACGAACTTGACAATATTATTCAGTCTAACATTCAAAGCGAATTACTGTTGTGGAAGCAGATGAAGCGGTTAATTCAACAGAATGTTTGAATTCACTCGATCTGCCGGGGATGCCACCGCATGTACTGCAATTGAAAATCGGCGTGCCAATTATCATGTTGCAAAATATCAACCAGCCAAAGCTTTACAACTTGCAGTAAAAAAATTAATGAACAACGTCGTAGAAGCAACAATCTTGACAGGACCTTTCAAAGGTGAAGATGTCCTCATTCCTCGCATTCCTATGATTCCAACGGATATGCCATTTCAATTTAAGAGATTGCAATTCCCAATCCGATTGGTGTTTGCAATCACCATCAACAAAGCTCAGGGCCAATCTTTAGAATTGTGCGGTTTAGATCTAGACACAGATTGCTTTTCACATGGACAATTATATGTTGCGTGTTCTAGAGTCAGCAAACCAGACAATCTCTATATCTGCACAGACAATGGAACAACAAAAAATATTGTGTAACCACAAGCATTGTGAAATTAAACATATTAGAAACGTGCGCTTTCTCTTTTCTTTCTTTTCCATTTAACCAGACTGAGCCACAGCAACGCGTGGCCGGGTACAGCTAGTAATAAATAAAAAGAGATAAATATTAAAAGAAATAGAAAGTTATCTTTATTTCCTGACTATATTATTTTCTTCCTGGAAAACCAACTGAAATATTATTGAAACTAATGAGAGATTAATGAAGTGGTTCAATGTAAGAAATATATAGACGAATCTTACATACTATCAATAAGTAGTTAGTAAATGTAATGAAAAAAAGAGATTCCATTCATAATTGCAGTGATAACTACAGAATATCTGTGTATGACTGACCAAAAATATATGATTTATATGAAGAAAAGTGTATATTACTTCTAAAGAAAAAGAACTTAAGAAGTTGGAGATACCACATTTCATGATATAAAGATATTTGTTTTCCCTGAATTATTTTATGAAATTAAAACAGTTCTAATCAAAATCCCTATGGGATTATTTTTGGAACTTGAAAAATTGATTCTAAAGTTGTCTGGAAGAAGGTATGCATAAAGCCAAGAAATTTTGGATGGGCTCATAGCCACACGGAATAAAGACTACATTTCCCATTCTTTCCTGCAGCCAGATATGTTCATGCGACTAAGTTTTGACCAGTGTGTTTTGTTGATACATCTAGGAAACTATTTTTTTTAATCCTCACCCAAGGATATGTTTTTCATTGATTCTAGAGAGAGAAACATTGCTTGGTTGCCTCAGGCATGCTCCCTGACCTAGAATCAAACCCATGACCCTTTGGAGCACAGGATGACGCTCTGACCACTGAGCAGCACCAACCAGGGCTAGAAACCTTTCTAAAGAAACAATTTACTTGCATCATTTCCCCTTATCTCACTCCTTTATCCATCCTGCTGCTTGGAGCATAAAGTCTGAAGGTGAGGATGTGTAGGCTGGACTTTAAGGAAGAAGGTCACATTCTAGTAGTGACAGAAGCCTGGTTTCCAATACTCAATATTTGGTTTCAAGAAGGAGAGAAGCCACATCAGCTCCCGATTGCCTGCATCTGAACTTAAACATGAGGGAGAACAGGACTATCTTGTGTAAGCTACTGATATTTTAGGTTTTCTTCATTCATAGGTGAATCTAATCCTATTATAATAACCTTTGTATTTTCCAAATTATATAATTATATAGTTATATTCAGACCTATTTAACACACACATTTTCTATAGGTTTTTGTCACTGAGGGAGGAAAAACTGTCTTCAGCTTGTTTTCCTCGGCCCATACCACCTTGTGAAATGTTATTCATGTCAATTAATATAGCTCTATTTCATTTTTTTTTCAAATTATAAAAGAAAGTCTATTTAGAAAGTTACAGAGGTAGTAGAAGTGAGCCAGCTGAGCTGCTTAGGCTTCAGGGAACAAGTTACCGAAGCAAAAGAAGGGCCCTTGGAGTTTAGGGGAGAAAAGGCAGAGGTAACGCACCTGGTTGGGAGAGGAGGTAGGGATGGTGTGGGCGTGCTCCAGACATTACTTCATTTTTATTTTTTAAAAAAGGATCCAAATGTATTTCTTCATCCTCTCATTATTGGTCATTTGCTTTGTTTCCGATTTCTCTCTCACTGTTGACAATGAAGTAATAAACATATGTTCCTGTGCACTGGTGCTCTTGTTTCTAAGGGATAGACTCCTAGGAATAAGTTAGCTGGATGAAGGTGTATGTGTTTTAAATTTTAATAGAAGTTACTAGATTGCTTCCCAGAAAGCCTGCAACACTAAATTTCCATCAGCAATGTATTAGAGCACCATTTCTCCATATCCCCACCAGCAATAGCTCCTTTTTATATTTCAACTGTCTAGTGGATGGAAAATGTTACCTCATGTTGCTTTTCCCGACTATTAATATCTGGTAATGTAAGACTCCTATCTCTTCTTTTCATAGTTTTATGGCATTTATTCTTTCATATAACAAGATCACTTTATTCAATTCAAACAAACCCCTATGGGATTCCAAATGGAATTATAATAAATTGATATATAAATTTTGAGAAAATTAAAATTTTGTATTAAGCCTTCTACCCAAGAACATGGTAAACTTTTTATTGGTTCAGTTCTTTTATGCCTTTTAATAAACTTTATCGTTTTTTATATAACTTTTCCTATGCCTTTCTTGTTAAATTTATTCTTAAATATTCTGTAGTTTTTGAAGTTATTATAAATATTTTCCTATTTCCATTTCTAGGTATTTATTGGTAAAATAGAGAAACATTATGGATTTTTGTATATTTATCATATAACGAGATGCCTTATCAAATTATCTTATTCATATACTCTTTTCTTTTTTTCTTTTTTAATACTGGAACCACTTGCATTTTCTTGTTAAATAACATCAGAAAAAAAGAAATAGTTTTAGCTATCTCTTTTTCATTTCCCTTTTTTTTTGCATTTTCTAGAACCTCCAAGACTATGACTAATAATAGCAGGCCAAACTTATTGGTTTTTAAATTTGTCTTCTTCAGTTGCTAGCATTCTTTCATTTCTAACATTGATTGGATCCCTTAACATCTTGCTTGAGGACAAGAATAATGTCTGATTATCCCAATACTCTATCCCTCGCACATACTATAAAAATGAAAAATATGTATTTATTTTAAGAAGAAAGTGGCCAATGTTGAGTTCACTAAGATCAAATAAGAGTTCAAAATGTATTTTAGATTTCATAACAGGAAGGTTATTGATGAATTTAGTGATAGTATTTTAATGATAGGAACAAAAGCCACAGGACAGAAATTTTGGAAGTCAGATAAGCCAGGCATGAGGGAACTTTTTGTACAAACATTGAGGGTCTGAGTTTCCCTAATGCTTATGGGACACTGAATATATTTCAGGATGGCAGAGCTTGGTGCACATGGAGATGAGCAAGAGCCATGATAAGGACTTCAGAGGCCAGGCTTCAGCTTGGGGCTGTGGGTATTTATGGAAGAACTTTACAGAGTTATAGCATGAGACTTGCTTTTTAGAAAGATCCCTCTTTCTAACAGAGTACTATTTTTTTTAACTCACCCATTTCTCTTGGTAGTTATTTGCATTGCCTTAGATCACCCTCCCCAACCCTCCCCCCATAGGGATTATTGCAACAACTTCCTGGTCTCTTTTCATCCATTTTTGCTCCTCATCAATTCATTTTTCACACCAGCTTCCAAGGTAATCCTTTTGTTTTTATTTTTCAGAGTAATCTTTTCCAGATTACAAATTTAATCATTGAGGATCTAGTGACCATCCTTTGAGGTGTGGCAATGCAGATTTCTTCAAACCTGTTTATTCTCCCACCCTAGAGCCAGTTCATATTGTGCTAAAAGCTCAGGTTATCCCATTCCTCTGCTGAATGTTGCCTACAGGAGGTCCTGATGCCATTATGTCTGTTGGAATGGGAGAATGAGTTCCTGGAAACAGTCTGCACTGTAGATATGTGTCTGAGAAGAAAACTAGGAGGGTTTGGATGGGGTTTAGGGAAAAGTTCTTAGAAAACTTCACATTCAAACCAGTTCAAGGCTAGGATTCAGTAATAATAATGGTGATGATAATGTGGCAGGATGGTTTAGCTGCCACATCTCTCCCCCCTTCTTCTTAAAGCCTGGCATCTCCTGAAGCCAAGATAGTAGAGGTAATGAGACTTGGTCAGATTCTAAATGCATCATGATGATAAAGCTGATGGGAATTGCTGGCAAATTAAATGTGGATGAGAGAAAAAGAGATGGGTCAAGAATGACTAGATGGCTTTTAGCCTGGACAATTGGAAGCATGGAGTTGCTACTTATAGACATGGAGGAAATATAACACGAGAAAGTTTTTTTGTGTGTGGTTTTCGGTTTTTTTTTATAATATGTTTTTTATTGATTTTAGAGAGGAAGGGGGAAGGATAGAGAGAAACATTGATGAGATCAATCAGCTGCCTCTGGCACACTCCCTACTGGGGAGCCAGCCCGCAACCTGAGCATGTGCCCTGTCTGGGAATCAACTGGTGACCTCTTGATTCAGAGGTCGACACTCAACCAGTGAGCCACACCGTCCAGGCAAGATGAGAATGTCTTGAAGAGGTCTGGAATTTAATTTTAGACATATTATATTTGAGATGCTACTAGACAACTAAAGGAGGATATCAAACAGTTAGTTGGATATACAAGCAGAGTTTTGGGAGAAGCCTGGGTTGGAGATACAAATTTGGGAGTGTTTAAAGTCAAGGGACTGGATGAGGTCCTCAGGAAGTAAGTGAAAATAAAAAAAAGAGTATCAAGGACTGAACCTGGGGAAATCCAACATTTAGATGGGAAAATGAAGAAGAACCAGCAAAAACGACTAAGAAAAAACCATCATGGAAGTAGAAGGAAAACTGGAAGAATGCAATGTCATGAAAGCTGAGCACAGACAGTGTTTTCAGGAGCAGAGAATCATCAACTGTGCCAAATGATAGGTTGTATTAGTCCCAGTAGAACTAGCTGCTGTAATCAAGACATCCTCATATATCAGTGGCATAGACAATATAAGTTTCTTTCTCACTCACATAAAGTATATTCAGCAGCAGAGAGAAAGGATAAAAGGAGGAGAAAAGCATTTCTCTGCTCCATGATGATAATCAGGGCCCCATGTTGACAGAGGCTGAGTCATTTTCAACTTGTGGCTTTCAAGGTCGATCAGGGTGTCATTGTCCCCCAGTAAATGGGGGTGGGAGGTGAGGATGGTTCATGGGAAATGTATTGGTAAGAGACTGATAAGAAAGGCACACTCAAGCCGGGTAATTTGAGAAAGGTTTATTTAACAAAGAGACTATCTATAAAGGCATGAGCAGGAGCAGGAAAACTATCAAACGATTTTAATAACGTTGAGGTTGTTGATAGTAGGAGCTGTTACCACCCCAAATCTGAAGAGACAGAGAAAGTTATGGTTAGTGGAATTGGGAGAGAGACACAACTGTGTGGGGAGGCATGCCTCAGTGAAATGTTGGTATAAGAAAACAGCCAACTCAGAGCAACCCCCCAGTAGGGAGCCAGGGTAACAAATACCCTACCTCACTCTTCTCCCTCCCTCCAGTCATCTGCCATGGACTTAACCAGAATCCAGAGTCTCATTGATAAAGTCCCTGATAGGTAGGCTCCTGATACACAGCGCAGGTTGGGAAAGGTGAAGAGTGGATCTAGAGAAGCAGATATCCAGTAAAGGACATTTCTGTGAATCAGATTTGGAAGTTGCATACATGCCTCACATTCCATTGGCCAGATCCCAATTATATGTTCACATCTAACTACAGATAACTTTGGGGCATATGGTCCAGCTGGTACCCAGGTGGGAGAAGAGAGAGATCTGATGAGCAGCTAACCCCTCTCTACCTCATGATCAAGAAAGGTGATAACTGAGAATTAACATTGGATTTAGTTAGCAATATGGAGGCAATTGACGATCATGATCATCACGCCTTGGTAGACTGGTGCCTGTGAAATTGGAGTGGATTCAAGAGAAAATAGGAGGAGGATAATTGGAGAATTGTTAACAACAACTTCTTTCAATAAGGTTTCTGTGAAAAGAAGACAAGCAAAAAGGCAGTAGCTGGAAAGTTGTGCAAGCAAGTGGGTTTTGCTTTGTTTTTTACAATGAAGAACTAAAAGCATGTTTTTATGCTGATGGGAATGTTCCAGTAGAGAGAAAAAATTGATGATGCAGTAAAGAGAGAGAGTATTGCTGGAGCGATGTCCTTGAGTAAGCAAGAAAGGATGGAATCTAGCGATAAGCAAAAGGTCGACCTTGGAAAAGCATACAGGCAGTTCATCTACAGTAACAGTGAGGAAAGCAGAATATATGAGCAGAGTCCTGGCAGGGAGTAAATTCAGTGGAGGGAGCTTGTTGAAGTTCTTTTCCAATTACTTATATTTTCTCAGTGAAACAAGAAGCAAGATTCTCAGCTGAGAGTGAGTCTGGAGGAGGAATTGGGGGTTTCAGCAGAAATGAGAGAGTACGACACACTTATCTCAGAGAATGTGAGATATTATATCCAGAATTTAATCTTCCCAGCGGAGATGGTCCATTTGTCTCTGAGATGTTCTACCCTCAGTTCACACCCAGGTGAAATCTCTAGCCCTGCTTTTCTCTACACTATCTGTAGATCTCTCCTTGCCCTAATCCAGTATCAGAACTGGTATAGAAATAGATAGCATTTACTTTCTGAGCATTTACAAGGTCCAAGCACTGCTCTAAACACATGTATTTAGTCATAGTAACTCAATATTAAGTTGAAACTACAAATTTTTATTTTATTTATTGGGGTACTGGGATAACATTGGTTAATAAAATTATGTAGACTTCAAGTGTACAATTCTGTGATACATCATCTGTGTATTGCATTGTGTGCCCACCACCCAAAGTCAAATCTCCTTTTGTCACCATAAGTAGATACTACTATCATCAACCCCATTTTATAATGAGATATAAGGTAATTAATATAGTAGATGTGTGAACTGAATTCAGACTTGGGCAGTTTGGCTCCAGAACACTTGTCCTTGACTCCTAGGTCTCTATCTGTACATAATAGAAGTGTCAGAGTGAGAAACACTAGCAGGGGCTGGAGCTTGGGAGAAGTAAATTAAAATTTAAAAGGTCAAAGGGCTGTGGCTGTGTAGGTGAGGATAAGATGCTGCACTTAGGAGATGGTTGGTAGGGACTTGCTGCTGAGAGAGGGGTGGCTACACGGTGACTCAGAGAGCCTAGGACCAAAAGGCAGAACCAATGTCAGGAGCACAGGGAAAAGCTGAGTCAGCTGAGGAGACCCTGGTGTTTTCTCCATCTTGTGTAGGTTCTGCATCTTCACCATATAATGCTTCACTTAATCTTAATTTAACATATTTAACATACCCCTTGTTTCCGTGTGTGTTTCCCTGGTTCTGTTTCCATGACAGGGACACATAGTGCTGTGATTGTAGCAGTAATGATGCTGATATGGTAAAGTAGCTCCCAATCAATGAACACTTCATCGGGGAACAATGAACTTCTTGTAGAACTTTATTAATGAAAAATCCATCAATAAGCAAAGATGAAAGTATTTATTTACATTATATCATTCAATGCTTATAACACCACTGTGATGGATATACCATTATTCCCATTTTAAGATGAGGAAAGGGAGATCCAGAGAGGTTGTATCACATGTTCAGGGTCACTAGGTAATATGTGGTGGAGCTAGGGCTTGAGCCCCAGCCTGTGAGAGTCAGAAGCCTGCACTGGCTACACTGTACCAGCTGCCTCTCTGTCTTGGGATGAAGCACCAGGAGCATTAAGGAACCCTACAGAGCCCCGAGGGTGAGAGGGACTCCCTTTAATGAAGGCAATTGAGAAACAATCCTCCTCTTTATTTGCCTGTAACAAGGGCTCAGAAAAGCTAATTATCTTCCTGTGAACCAGTTAACTATTCAATTTTCTCCATTTGGGTAATTAATTATCAGAGTCAAATGCAGGATCCAGCTAATTTGAGAAAGATGCAGCTGTAGGGTCATCTGGGGAACAAGCTCGGCTGAAAAAGGAGGAAGCGAGGGCACCAGCCTCTGCAGTGGCTTGCGGGGAGCCAGCACGTTGAGGAGCCTCAGGTTGGCTGGGGTGGCGAAGCAGGCAGAAGGCAGGCTGGCTGGGATTCCCTCAGCACCACAGAGCAGCAGAGTCAGAGTCCTGAGCCCGGGAGAGCAAAGCTGCCATTGCAGCTGCCAGCACCACTTGAGGGTAGAGACAGGGACATTTCAACCAGCTGCCTTAACTCCTTTCACCCTTGGAGGGATCAGTGAGAATCAGCCATCCCCTTGGTCCTGTCTCTGGCTACCAATACATGTTAACACTGCTAATAGTATATATCAAGAGCCAGGTGTATCTCATACGGAGGAGGCTAGGTACTATTACTTTCCTGTATTACAGATGAGAAAACTGAAGCTCGGGGAGGTGAGCTTCATGGTCAAGATCTCATGATTAAGACATGGCAGAAGCTGGGATTTGAACCCAACTCCTGAATCGATCCTCTCACTGCCTCTTAAAGTGACATGCTGCTTTTATAATTTTCTGGACAGCACCAAGATGAAGAGTTGGGATATTTGGGGCAGCAAGGGTTGGAGGAGAACTTGGTTCATTAAACAAAGTCAAGGATAGTCAAACCCTCAGCAAGCTCCTCAGGGGAAGTGGTCATGTTCCTTCCATCTGCAAAAGTAGAAAGTCTAGGCTGCATGGCACTATCTACTCTCATGTGCTCTGGGGCCATTAAGAGAAAGGCCTGGCCATAGAGTCTGTCTTCTGGGCAAGTTGCTGAGAGTGAGAATTAGGTGGAGATAATGATGATGATAGTTTTACTGAGCACTTACTATATGTCAGAAAGTGTGATATTACTTTTATGTGGGTTAACTCATTGAGTCCTTACAATGACCCATGAGGTGGTCATTCTTATCATTCTTATTATACAGATAAACTGAAACACAAATTTTAGTCCTTTGTCCTTGGGTGAGGAAGCTGAATTCAAATCTCAGCAGTGTGACCTTAAGCCTACTTCCTGGTCACCTGGGCTCTGGCAGAGGGTCAGAAAGAGAGCTGGTGGGGAGGCCACCCAAAATCATGGACAGCTCCCATGGCCTATAGTTGAGTAGCCAGTTTCCAGAGGCTGGCTTGTGTATCTTCTGATGCCCAGTAATGTCCACCCACTTTGAAGAGCTCTGCTTTCTTGCAGAGGAGAATTCTTCTTGGACTGACTCCCAGGGACCAGATGCTCTGACTTGATTTGAGCCCTTAGAAGTCCTATGAGTTCGGTCCTAAGCCAGGACTCTCCTCTGAAGACTCTCCTCTGAAGAACCATCTCTCTGAACTCTGGTGCAGCCCTGCTCTTCCTACTCCTGCCATTACTTCTCACATCCCATTACATTGGGCCCTGCAAAAGCCCAGGGCCCAAGCTGGACCTGCCCAAATTAGGTCTTCCTCCTTTTTTTTGCCAGCCCTGATGGGGTTTCCAAGTTCAAAGCCAGGCTCCCTGGCCCAAGCTGCGGACTCAGAGCCCCAGCAGGTGCAGCAAAGTTGCTAAGCAACATTTCTGGAGCTCTGTGTGTTCCTGTCACATGATTATTGTTGCTAAGGAAACAAGTCCTCTGGCATCCCAGGACACAGCAAAGCCTAGACAGTGGTGTGTTACCTGAAGCCTAACAAAAATCTTCCTGTCACATATTTTTGATGAGTTCTGAGTCCCTAATAGCTATAAGGTTGGTCCTTGTCTTCTACCTAGGCACTGGCTCTTAGAAGGGTGTGCCTACATTGGAGTCGTGGTCTCTCACTGGGCACTCCTGGAGTCTAGTTCTTTGGGAGTGGGCTGTAGTAAGAGAGGCTTCAAAGGGACGTATTAATATGCTAGGAGTTAGAAGATCATCTTATATCCCCAATTACTCCACTCTTTTATTTTAAAATCTTCACGCAAGGGATGTTTTTTCTATTGATTTTTAGAGCGAGTGGAATGGAGAGGGAGAGACAGAGAGGAACACCAATGTGAGAGAAAGACATCGATTGGTTGCCTCCCCTATGCCCCCGACCAGGGCCAGGAGCCTGCAACTGAGGTAGGTGCCCTTGATGGGAATCGAACCTGGGACCCTTCAGTCTGAAGGCTGACACTCTATCCACTGAGCCAAACCAGCTAGGGCCCAAATTCCTCCACTCTTTATCCACAGACTCAGCTGTAGAAGCAGGATGGTAAAGATTTGGATTGGAGGATGGGAAAGCCAATGAGGGGCTGTGGACAGAGGGTTGTAGTAGAGGTCCAGTACTATACCAGCAAGAGAGCCAAAGGGGGTTTTCCCCCAATACTATCTCCCAAACCCACAGCTGAAACATCTCAAGAGGATAGATGCCATATCAGGGGATGTTAGTCTCCCTGGAAGGTTGGCCTCCCTGGATTCTCCAATCAAGACTTCCTGGGTTACCTAGTCTGGGACTGACCCAGAAATGAGGTGGAAATGAGGAAATATCTCTGAGGGCAAATTGATAAAGAGATGGCCAATAGAAGAGGAAATATGAGATAATTTGAGGAGACAGAATGACTGAATAATATGAATTCCCAAAATAAAGAATGGAGAAAACAGATGGAAGTAAATTATCAAAGAAATAAGTATAATGAAGCCAAAACCGGTTTGGCTCAGTGGATGGAGCGTCGGCCTGCGGACTGAAAGGTCCCAGGTTTGATTCCGGTCGAGGGCATGTACCTGGGTTGCGGGCACATCCCCAGTAGGAGATGTGCAGGAGGCGGCTGATCGATGTTTCTCTCCCATCGATGTTTCTAACTATCTCTCTCTCCCTTCCTCTCTGTAAAAAATCAATAAAATATATTTAAAAAAAAAAAAAGAAATAAGTATAATGAAAAGATAATCATGAGTTCCCAGAGTGCCAAAACAAGCACTAAAAATATTTCTATCCTAAGTCACATCTTTGGGAAGTATCAGATCACTGGGGACAAAGAGGAGACCCTAAAAGCTTCCAGAGAGTCAACATTTTTTCAAAAATCATAATGATATCAGATTTCTCAAGTAGAAGATGGAAGACAATGCAGCAACATCCTCTACATATCCAAGGAAAATAATATCATCCTGGCTAGTAGAGCTGTTTTCATTTCCAAGATTTCTTTTTTTGATCTGATTGTTTCACTTTTTATAATACTGTTATTTTTTTTCATGGGTGCAGTATCTAATCTTCCATGTCATCTAGAATTCCTTTAAATTACACCTATTAGTTTGTGTGTCTATTTTCACAATGGAGGTTTTCCTCAAATATTTGAGAATGTTTAGTGGTTGTTTGGATATTTAGATTAGGCTTAGGTTTAGACATTTAGATTGCCTGATCACCCTCAGAATAAAGCACCAAAAACTTATCAGGAGCTCACTCGGTCGGTGTTGCTCAGTGGTTGAGCGTCAACCCAGGAACCAAGAGATCAAGGTTCAATTTCTGGTCAGGGCACATGCCCAGGTTGCGGGCTCAATCCCCAGAAGGGGGCATATAGGAGGCAGCTGATCAATGATGTTTCTTTCTCATCAATGTTTCTATCTCTATCCCTCTCCTATCCTCGCTCTCTAAAAAAATCAATAAAAACATATTATAAAAAAAAGAAACCAAGGAAAGAATTAAAAAAACAATAATTGATCAGAAGCTTTTTGCACTTGGGTTGGGCATGTAGTTTGTGAACTGTACTGTAAGGTGATCTCCCAGGATCCATGTGTTAGAACCTTCTTCTTAGGCTGCTTAGATTCCACGGAGAAAAGGATTGCCCACTCTCCTGTCTAGAGGGAATGATCCTAGCTACCAGCATTCTAGCAGGGGTGAGATAACAGGAAGGTGGGAGTTTTAACTTGTAGTATGCAAATTTACATCGAAGTTCCCTATTTTCATCAGGGACCACCCCTGCCTTTAATTGAAACTGGCATCCCCCAATCCAGAAAGCCCTCTTTTACCTTCTCTGGAAAACAAAACCTGCAATCTTCTGCTGGGGCTGTGGAGAATTGGGGGGTCTGCATCTTAGACTTGTGGAGAATTGAGGGGTCTGCATCTTAGTCTTACTGACCAGGAAAGAAGATACCTACTTAAAAGGGCTCCCATGGTTAACTGGGGTCTACTCTAAAACGAACCAAATTAAAAAACAGCCTAGCAGCCATTTCTACACAGGGGTCTCTCATACAAACTGTACTTCAGGGGGAAGCCTACACTGAACTGCCTACATGCACTGTTTCTGCCTGGCGAGCTCTTATAAAGGAGTTCCTAGTATCCTATTTCAACCAATAGGACGTAGCCTTTCCTCATCCAATTAGAGCTGAGCAGCTATATTTCTCCCCCTCCCTTTTAGCTTCTTCACAGAAAAATCAGGGCAGTGCGTTTTGGACCAACCAAACTTCAAGGATTTGGAATCCTCATTTGCATGAGAATGGACCAATCAGGGGCCACAGGGAGGTACTTCTGTCTCTATATGTCAGCTCCCAACTGGCTCTGGGAACATACATTCCCTTTCAACCAAAAACTGTGTTTCCTCAGCTGAGCAGAAACACCAAAGTTGTCTCACCAGGGCAAAGCCGACCAGCACGGAGCAGAGCAGAGCTGTCTCTGTCTAGCCAGAGTGGGGCCTGCCCCCAGGGTGGCCTCACAGCCTAGCTGTTTTCACCGCCATTACAATTCAGCTGTTTTGCACTGAATAAAGTTTCCTTCTTCACCACACCTCAAATTGGGGATTCCTGTTGGTGTTGAATTGGCACCAACGACTGAGCATAGGTTGACAACTTTAAACCAATCTTACTGTTTTAAACCATCCAGGAGTGCTACCAGTCCCCGAGCTTTAGGAGTTTGTGCTGTGAAATAGGTTGTTGTTTCTCGGCTTTTTCCACAGCCAGTCTAGGATTTAGCTTTCTGGGTCTCCTAAGTCACTCACCATTCATTCATCTGTCTTCCAGCTTCTAATATTATATTGCTACTTGGGGATATTGTCTCCTCTCCCACCTTCTTTGTCTTCATAGATTAAAACTTTAAAAAAAATTCCTGCACTATTATTTTAGTAGGACTTTAGGGAAAAAGGTTAGTAATCAGTCGCACTTACTGAATCTTCCGTCTTGAACTGAAGTCTTCATGTTGAATAACAACCAGGACTGAAACACACATCCAGACTGCCTGGGTTTGAATGCTGGCTATAGCATCCTGGCTCTTAGCACATAGTAGCTGCTTAACCATGGGTAAGTTACAGGAACTCTCTATGCCTCAGTTTCTTCATCTACAATGAGGGTAATAATACATACTTCACTTGACTATTGTGAGCTCTTAGAATAGTGCCTAGCACATAGTAAACCATTCCATCGAAGTTGTTGTTATCATTATTATAATGTGTTTACTGTGTGCCAGTTCCTGTGGCAAGAATAGTGGGTCTGGTAA
>NW_006290680.1:1975601-1992480 GCF_000327345.1 Myotis davidii | reverse complement strand
CAGCCTTAAACTGGTATGACCAGTTTTCCCACTCTGATCTATACCATATAAATACAGTATGTGCCCTAAGTAAATTACAAGCAGGTGAAAGTTCTAGTTGTGCAAATATATCTAGCAATAATGTAAATAGAGTATTTAAATGGACTGGAGGCCAGGGACACAGGGCAGTTGTTTTCAAATATGGTTGAATTTCTTCTGTTTAAGGATAATGTTGCGGGCATCATTTTCCAAATGACTGACTCACACATTTATTTCTGAGCATTCAAATCATGTTGTCTGTTGCTTGTTTTGCAGAGCAAATGACACCATCTGGCCACGGGAAACAGCCCTTGCTTGGGGCAGTGTCCTCCTCCCACCCCCATGGCTTCAGCATAGTCTCCTCCCACTTTCACTGAGCTTCTCTGGTGTTTCCTTTCTTCTGGTCGGCTTGGCTTTTCATCTTCCTCCCTCTGCTCTCTGTCCCGCTGAGCAGGCAGCAAACCTGCAGTTTCTGTGTTCCTGCTGCTCAGCTCTAAACCAAACCAAACCAAACCAAAACAAACAAAAAAACCTCTTTTGTAATTTGTGAACTTCCCCTCCTGGAAGGCATAAGCCATCAGCCTTTGTCAAAGTAGCTACAACAGTGTCTTTAAAAATGTGGAGAAAGAGACAGAGGAAAGAAGAGAAGCATGGAGAAGAGGGAAGGAGGGAGAGAGAAAGAGAAGGGGGTAGGCCAGCCAGCCCCCAAGTGGAACAGTGTACTCAACCGTTAAGAAATAGGTATACATGGTATACATGAATGCGTGTACCAGCCACAGTATTTCCACTGCAGATTCAGTACCAAACTGAAGATGACTAGACATTTTTAAAGTGATAGCAGCTGGGCCAGTCATGGAAGATGCAGTGATGCAAGTTATTATTGTCTCCACGCCTCCCACTCCCTCTGCTTGGAATGGTCTTCAACCAGTAACCTGTATTTTGATGGCTTTTGCTCCCAGCTTCAAACACAAAATTCCCGCTTCCACGGGAGAATCTCACACCAGATCACTCAGGGGCCCAGGGGTTATCCTGACACATCTGCAGGTAGAGTCTTCTTTGGCTCCTACCACCCTCCAGTGAGTACAGCTATATTGCCGGGCAATGGTCTCCTCCTCCAGACATTGCCACTGATACTGATATGCACTGGGGTAGCAAGGTATCATGCCGTGGGAACCAACAAGACCAACAGCTGTATTGTGCTTGAGGAAAGGGCTTTGTAAAGTCTCTAATGTAGCAACTAGAAAACATTTACAGTATGTTTTCACTTTGCAGAGTTCAGTATTTCCTTCTCTCTATCTCCCTCTGCCCTACCTTAGCATTCAGATATGTGCCAAGTGGAAGAGACCTTTCTGAACTCAGAATTACCCAGGATGAGAACCTCTCTCACTAGGTCATCTTGCTCTTGGGGCCACTCTTTGTTTAGGGTGAGTTTTCTCCCAAGAAGTCCCCCATACTCTCAGACCAAGAGATGTCTGACTTTATTGAGACAAAACCAAATGTGTCTACACCCCATGCGTGGACACAGCTTAGACCAAGTCAAGATGACTTTCCTGCTCCCTGCTGATCTCAGTAAATCTTTAGTCCCTTTCATGAGCCTCTGCTTTCACCTACCAATGTCTCCTTAAAAAGTGAAGATATGATGATTCTTCTATTAACCAAGACCCTTGAGTGCTTCTTCAGGGCTTAGCTCCCAGGAACAAAGATGCCTTATGCTAAATGACTCTGTGCTAAATTCTAAGTACAACAGTAGCTGTTCTAACATACCTTAGGAACAGAGTAAGTAGGCTCTATTCCTGCCCTATGTTGTGGCCTCCTGTCTGGGAATCTGCCTCCACCACGTCTCGCCCACTCCCAGAAGTGATTGGTTTGGGGATCACCCCGCCAGACCCTGAGTTACATGGAAGCAAAGGTGGAAGCAAGTCCATAAGGATCATCTGGTCCCCAGCCAGTCTCTAGCAATAGCTACTTCATCCTCAGATTGGCCTCCATTTTGGTTCTTGGTCAGTTTCTTGGCTGAAGAAGATTCTCCTGTCCTTTTGGGGCCACTTTCTCATGCCTTACCCTTTACTTTTACTGTGGACCCCATGGCAAATAACACAGCTTTCTACCTGCTCTCTCTTTGGGGTGCAAACTTTTCTGCCTTGCCTTTGTCCTTGGGGTCCTGCTCTCCCTGGCAATGTTGAGCACTTAACTCATGCTGAGCCAACTGGCTCCCTTTCTCTCCCTTCCTAGGTTTTGAATCTTGAGCAGAATGATCCAAGGACAAAGCTACTTCAATCAAGCTTTAAAAAGAGATGGCTAATTTCTGCTCCCTAGATCCTGGAGCTACCCTTGTTCCTGATCATTCCAAAAGCTGAGGAGTCTGCTTTCTCTACAATTCTGAGACTGTTCCTAGTCTCCCAATAAATCCCTCTTATCCTTAAGTTAGCCCAAGTGTGTAGCTGTTGCTCGATGCCACAGGGATGGCCCTCTCTCAGTCGCCCACTGTCGCCTCAGTGTCCTTGCCCTGAGCTCATTCAGTCCAGGGCTGGGAAAGCCCAGGCTCATTCCCTTACCACATGCCCACTACTCCCAGGCAAACTTCAGCTTCTGGTTCTTTGTTACCCTCATTCAGAAAATTGTCATCTTCAGTTTAAAAAACAAAAATGTTCCATCCATGACCCCTGTCCATTGATGTAACATTTATCAGGCAGGACTCAAACAGGAAAACAGAATCACGCTAAAGATTTAAAGGAGAGATAATTCAACTCAGAAAATTGGTTGTGTAAGTGATGAGAGAACTGATATGCCAAGTAGAGGATGAAGCAGCAACACAGAGCTTAGCAACAATAGGAAGGCACCACCACACCTTAGACAGCTGCTGTTGAAAATGCTGCCTGTGCCAGAGCAGGAAAGAAACACCTTGGGCTCTCCTTTCTTCCTGCTCTCAGTCTCACGTCAGTACCTCCCATGCTGTAACCCAGCTGACAGAGGAGCCTGAGAAAGGAGCCTGTGGGGTCAGTCCCTCTGTGACACAGAGCAAAGCAGGGGAAGGACCAGGAATGGATCTGAGAGCAAACAGACCTTGGACAGCACATGCTTCCATATTTAAATTACATTTGTTAAGAGTATTATTCAATTTTTAGAAGTAAATTAATTTAAATAGCACTTAATTAGTATGTATCAATGTTCAGAATGTATGCACTATTTTAATTCCTTATTACGTACAGATATTATTACACAAAACAAGAAAGTCTTTTTTTTTTAAATTGGAAAACTTGGTATCATTAAGATGAGGCTTCTATCCAAATTGGTCTACAGATTTAATCCAGTCCCAATCAGAATTTCAGCATGAATTTTTGCATAACTTAACAACCAAGCTCTGAAATTTACTCAGAAACACAAATGATCATATAAACAAATAGGAAAGTCTTTTCTACTAGAAAAAGCTCTGTACTTGATCATGTTCTTGACATAATCAAGGAACCTGTTCCTTTGTTTACTGTTCATATTAACAACACTTTCTTTGACTCATAGTCTGTAGGGTGAAGGGATGCAGTGACCCCTCAACAGAAGTTTCACTGCAGGAGCCGCATCCCAGATCCCCACACCTCCAGGCCCTGGAGAAGCAGAGAACAGGGCGGTTACTATTTGGTAACTTAGTTACACAAATCTCCCAATTGCTCCCCACCCTCCCCTGCCTTCTCCAGGCTTATTTCCGGCTCTCAATGACTGCAGGGCAGGCTGGCCTCACGTCAGAGCCCGGAGAAATGGGGGCGGCACAATGAGAAAACAGGATTCTGTTTCTTACATACATAAGGAGTTGTCAGAATATGTACAAACATTTTGTTAGGTGACTTGTTTTAATTTGGTTTTGCAATTTTAAATATAAAAGCAATACAAGGACTTTGTGAATTGAGCAGTCCGTTTCATCGGTCTGTGCTGGCTGAAATGGAGGCTCCCGCATGCTGTAGTAGCTTACATAATTCTGAGAGAGGCTCTGCTGCAGTGTTTGGGCTCAGTCTCCCTAAGAGAAGTGCTGACCTTCCTTCCTGCAGTTGTAACAAAACAGTGAGCCTGGGGATGTGATATGGAAGGGAAGACATCAGGCGAAGGCACAAAGCAGGCCCTCAATGTTTATTACATAAATGTTTAATGGCAAAGATGGGGCCAGAGTCTGGGCCATGGGATTTCAGAGTCTCAGCATCCTCGGCTCCAGTGTCCCAGCTGGCACAGACTCTAGCACTGCTCACAGGGATTGCTAAATTTTCACATGTAATCCATATGGGTGTGGGTGGATTTCCCCAGGGACCTCTCTTGTAATGAACTTCCCAGTGGAAGTCTCTACCTGAATGTTCATTCCATAGATGCCTAAAACACTGGGTCAACACATTAATTTGCTCATCTCTACCCCAGACCTATTCTTCTGGTTCCCTTTCTCAGGTGATAGATCCCCAGCCATTCGTCTATGGAAGGAATCAGGATATTGTCCTTGATACTTTGCTACCCCTGCCAGCATCACTATACCTCAAGCAGTATCTAATTTATTCTGTCACTCAAATATCCCATGAATCTGGCCACTTCTTTCCATCCCCACAGCCATCACTAAACGTCAGACCACCTATTAATAATATTTGGACTACATAGTCACCTTCTAACTGATGACAATTCCACAGTGGTCATTCATTCACCATTTAAAATATATATTTTTATTGATTTCAGAGAGGAAGAGAAAGAGAGAGAGAGAGAGAGAGAGAGAGAGAGAAACATCAATGATGAGAGAGAATCAGCTGCCTACTGCACGCTCCAGCCTGCAACCTGGGCATGTGCCCTAACTGGGAATCAAACTGCGACCTCTTGGTGCATAGGTCCCTGTTTAACCACTGAGCCAAGCTGGCCGGGCATTCATTCATTTTATAATTGTTATGACAAGCTCCTACTATGTGTTAGGTGCTGGTCATACGGTGATAAGCAAAACAAAGTCCTCATCCTCATGGAACTAACATTCTTACAGAAGTCAGTTGTCCTTCCTAAAGCACAAATGTTGTCATGTCTTTTCCCAACTTAAAATATATCAATAGTACCCCACTGCCCTCATGATAAAATCCAAACCCCCTAATATTCTTTCTTCTCCTGTGCATCTCACTCCACCATCCCCTTTGCTTATCTTCCCAGCCATGTGGAATCAATGTCAGTTATACCTAAACACACCAACGCTTTGCACATCCTGGAATAAGCCTTTGCATAGCCTTCCCCTATATCCTATTCACTCTTCAGGTCTCCACTTAGAGCTCTCTTGGCCACAATCGCCAACTGTAATGAGTCAAGTCATGCTCAGAATAACAGAATTTGGAGGATGCCCTGAATTTCCTGAGACCTGAGACCCATGCTGCCACAGCCACCACTGTCCATCCCTTCTCCCCAAGTCTTTCAAAGAGAACAAGACCAGAAAGTCTTTCTCTGGGGTTGTGGCCTATTGTTGTGCTGAATTGAACAATGTGAGGATTTCTTTGACCTGGGCTGGAGGGAGAACAAACTGACCTCAGAAGAGAACATTTACCATTTTTTGGCTGCTCAGCATCTGAGCACCCATTCTATTTGGAGGAAACCAGAGCCCAGCACAATGGAGGTATTTTTTCAGTGGCAGCAGAACTGGCAAAAATAACCTAACGGGACTGTCTCTTTAGGAGGAGCTTATCTGTCTTTTCTGAGGCCAGTTTTCCAGCATTCCTATCATTTTCATACGCTATTTAAGATTCTTCCAATAAATTCCTTTCTCTTTAGGATCACTGGGTATGCTGTCTATTGTTGGACACCAGAAACCCCAAATGATTCAACAGCATTTTTATTCTATTCCCACGATGGGGCGCATCCTCACTCGCCACTCCAGTGGTACAAAGTGGCAATCTAAGGACAAATATACTGAGCAAGATAGAGATCTTAAGTTCCACAGCCGATCTTTTTTAAAAAATATATTTTTATTGATTTCAGAGAGGACGGGAGGGGGAGAGAGAGATAGAAACATCAATGATGAGAGAGAATCATTGATCGCTGCCTCCTGCACGCCCCGTGCTAGGGATTGAGCTCACAACCCAGCCTGAGCATGTGCACTGACTGGGATTCGAACCATGACCTCCTGGTTCATAGATTGATGTTCAACCACTGAGCCATGCTGGCTGGCCAGGCATCCACAGTAGATCTTGACTTATCCACCCACTCCAGGCTTTCCTTGATGGTCTGGAAACACAGACTCGGGCCATTTCCCTTCACAGCCACATGAGAGGAAGAAAGGGAGAATTTCACAAAAGAGCTCATCACAAAAGAGGGAGATTAACCCGTAGCCATGTAGCCCCAAAAGAGCGAGATTAACTCTTAGCCATGTGACCCCATTAGCGTCCTGGCCTTGGCCCATCCATATTGGTACGCCTCCTGCTTAGAGGCAGAGTCAGGGAGAGTGGACTTGCATCTCTCCCTAAAGGCCAGCAGTTGTGGAGGAACAGAAAATACTTGTCTTTCCAGGCATCCCGTGACCCCCTGAGAAATGAGCACTATTGCTCTCCGCCTTTTTCACTTCACCATGCTCATGATTTCATGCCTTTCTATCTCTACTTCTAGCTCATGGCTTCTCCCTCTGGTGGGTGTATTGATTTCTCTCCCCCCCTTTCAACCATTTCCCCTCACAGGGTCATAGCTTTATGCCAGGCTTCTTCTGTCTGCCCTACAGTCTCTTCTGCTTGGTGACTTTGCTGCCTCGCTGCTTCTACTTGCAGCCTTCTCTTTGTGATTCTCCAAACTTGAAGGTCACTCTGCTGTTTTAGTTGATCTCTTGGATCCCATCTACCCAAAAGATGGTGTGATTAGTCC
Organism: Myotis davidii; assembly: GCF_000327345.1. NCBI lineage: Eukaryota > Metazoa > Chordata > Mammalia > Chiroptera > Vespertilionidae > Myotis > Myotis davidii. Next base: position 1,985,619 of record NW_006290680.1, on the reverse strand, counting down.
TCTTAATCAGGACTCATGCAGAGAGTCCTGCAAGGCCTAAGCTCTGTAGCCACTTTGCTCAGGGAAGCTAAAGATGTAGCAAGTACACAGATCTAATGGATTCCACTCTAACTCAGCATTCCAGACTCAACTTGTATAAACCTAGCATGTCATCTTCACTCCCAGGTGTGTTCCTTCTCCTGTGTTCCTGAGCTCAGTGAATTTTCTGCTGTTCTGCTATAGCGATCTGGTCTTCAAAATGAAGCCCTCTTCTGTAACCTAGCTTTTCAGCTTCATCTACCTCACTTCCTCTGTACCACAGCTATCTGATTCGCAAAAGGTAATTCTTAAAGTGAAATCTGCTCTCCCAGCCCTCTGGCCAATGCTATCTCCTTTCAACCACATTGCACACAAGGGAGCTTTGTTTGGACTTCTTTGTCTCTACTTGTATTTTGTCTACAAGAGCCCAATCTGGAATGCTTTAAAACATCCTCATCTGAGGGACCATGAACCCTCGGGGGCAGGAATGATGACGTAGTAATGTTTGAGGCTGATCTATCCTGGGTGTCAGTGAGTATTTAGAGACTAACTCAGTTATGACTCTCAAACATCCTCACCCTAGAGCTCAGAACACACATCCCCCGTTATCTGATCCAGCAGCTCATCTTGAGGAGGTGTGCAAAAATGAGGGTCCTAGAGACAGGCAGGGGAGGAGGGGGACATGGCCCTTTCCCAATGCCAGGGACTGCTTGTGTGTGAATGGATCTATAAAGATTGGCACAGAGAGCACTTCTCACCAAAGAATAGCAACATCTGAGAGGACATAGTTGTGTCTAGCTGATTCTTTGCCTGGCCTGCCTGGAACTTTAGGCTGCTTGCCTGCTCTAAGTGCCTCTCTGCGGAATGAGCTAATTTCCTTTTCTGTTGATTTCGCTCATGATGGTGATGCTGGCCCAGGCATAACTCAGCTCATCTGCTTTCTGACATGCTTGAAGTGGTGTAGGAGGTGGGAAGAATGGTAGAGGGTCAAGTTGGAACCAAAATTTTAATCTTATGGTCATGAGGAGGCCTGGCCTTATGTTTATAAGGCAATGGGGATGGCCAGAAGATTTAGGACCTGGTCCTGAACTTATCCTGGGAATATGGCCAGATTGGGGAAACTGCCAGCTCAGGTAGGATTTAAGGGGTTGCAGGGTTCTCAGTAAAGTCCGGGCTCCGAGATTCTCCCACCAAGCAGCCGGAATTAGCTGGCAGGTAATACAAAGCAAAAGATATATCAGGCCCTCATAGCAAGATTGAATGGGAACCAATCTTCACAGGAAGTTGGAGAAGGAAGCAAATTATTCAAAGAAACAAATCAGACTGAGAGCTAAAGCAGGTCTGTATGATCCGTGCATTTTCTCCCTGGGCTCACATGTATGTGGGAAGCCAAGTTTTCATAGGAAGACACATAATAAGAAACTTAGAGGCAGAGCAGTGAGACTCAGTGGATCTAAATGGAAAGTGGTTTTAGTCCATGCTACCCCAAGCCAGCAATTTCATGTTAGGGATAGCTCTGTGAGGATGGGTACAGGCTGGATGGGGAGAAGAGACCTCAGGTTCAGGAGCACCGTCATCCATTCATCAGTCAGTGCTGGGCACTGGAGACACAAAGATGACTGAGCATGGTTTCTGCTCTGGAGGACACCCCTGTTTGAGCTTGGTGGAGAACCCAGATATATAATGTAAGTGGTCAAATTCATCAATGAATGTTTCCCTTTTTAAAAATATTTTTATTGATTTCAGAAAGGAAGGGAGAGGGAGATAAAAACATCAATGATGAGAGAGAATCATTGATCAGCTGCCTCTTACACACCCCTTACTGGGGATTGAGCCTGCAACTGGGGCATGTGCCTTGATTGGGAATGGAACTGTGACCTCCTGGTTCATAGGTCGATGCTCAACCACTGAGCCACGCTGGTCCGGGAATGTTTTCCTTTTTAGCTGAGTCAAGAGGATTAAGTTTCACAATACACAGCATGGGAAAGGCTATCCCTAGTATGAAATTGCTGCCTTGGGGTTACACTTAGATCCTCTGAGTCTCACTGCTCTGCCTCTAAGTTTCTCATACATGTGAGGCCAGGTAGAAAATGCACAAATCACACAGACCTGAGCATTCTAGTCTTTTCAAAAGCTAAATTTCTCATTGAAAATTTATTAACTGGGTTCCTGAGTTGTAAGTTTGAGAGTTGGACTTTAGGCTGAGTTAATTCATATAGACCTTTTTAAAAAAAATATATATGCACACACACACACACACACACATACTTTAATTTCAGAGCAGAAGAGAGAGGGAGAGAGATACAAGCATCAATGATGAGAAAGAATCATTGATTGGCTGCCTCCTGTACGCCCCACACGGAGGATGGAATCTGCACAACCCATTCTGGGCATGTGCCCTGACTGTTGGGGAGCACATAAGACTTGGTTGGAAAGTTTGTAAGGAGGACATTCTGAGAAAAACAAAGTGTGTGGAAGGCCACCTGCCCTGTTTATCGGAATTCCAACTTAGGGGAGAATTAGGGGAGCATCAAAGGCGGCGTCCCAAATTATTCCTTGACTTTTCCAAACAAGTCTGTGCACATGCAGAACCCTAGGTGTTTACTGGAATCCTTATGCTTAATCTTTTGGGTGTCCTTGCTTAAAAGACACTACAAACACATGTGTCCTCCCAAGGTTACTTACCCTGCTGATTGTATCTAGAAGATAAACTTTATTTCAAACTGCTGTTACAATAAAAGGCTAAGGAGGCAGGCAATCGAGGCTACCTGGTTCCTTTGGCCAAGGCGTCCCTTAGCCTCTCTTTCACAGCAAATGTTGTGTCAGAGTAATCCATTTATCCATCATTCAGGGGCTGCTGGTCAACCCCAGCACCTGACCAGGAATCAAACCATAACCTCTGGTTCATAGGTCAATGCTCAACCATTGAGCCATACTGGACTTAATGGACTGTTTAATAGCCAGACAATGTATATGCTATAAACAATACTAGTTTCTAATTTACAGATGCAGAAAAGGGGGCCCAACGAAATGGAGTAACTTGACCAAAGTCATGAAATCAGAATGGTTTCTGGACCATCTGCTTTCTCTGTGCTAGTCTTTGTAATAACTGAATATGACCCCATCTGGACATCTCTCTATAGCTTAGATATCTTCACTATTACCTAATTAGTCCACTAACTATTCTAAAAATACATTGATAACTCCTTTCCAACTAATTTCTTCATTTCTTTCTGAATTTTCAAATCTTCAGCATTAAATTACACACATGAGCACTCTGTGGGTAACTCACAGGGACCTCCTGCCAAATCTCTCTTCCCAGGAAATGTAGGCCTCCATTCTTCCACTAGCTTCATGGCTGCTGTGTCCAATTTAAAATATAAAGGGTTTCTTGTCCATTGTCTTCTAGCCAGAGGCAGCAGCAATAGGCTGACACATTCCACATAAGGTCTTAGGCCTCCAGGAAAATGTCTTTCCCTTACCGGCCTCCAAAGTATTTATTTAGCTCTTTATTTCCTGAATGTGAATATAGAACTTTATTTACCAGTTTCAGATGGCTTAGTAATGCTCAAATAACTAAAATTGACCAGTCTATAAATGAATGGAGTTATTTGGAGGATATAAAAATACTGTGCAATTTTGTTTTTTATGTAGTGCTATTTTTATGAGGACTAGAAAGTGTTCTGGAGACAGAAAAGTGGAAAATAGAAAGGGAGATTGCATTTTGCCTCAGGAAGAAACAAGAGGGGAAAAACTTGGAAGAAGGGGAATTAATAATTGATTGTCACTCACTGTTGCCAGTCATCATGCTAGATGCTTCATTATATCATCATACTTAATCGCCACAACCTCCCTGAGACATATATTTATTGCATCCATTTCTTGGATTAGGAAACAGGCTCAGAAGGGTTACATAACTTGCACAAAGCACACAACTAGTTCACTCACAGCTGGGATTTGGGTGCCGCTCTCTCAGGCACAGAAAGGAATAGATGATAAAGCTCAAACTGAAGCCTAGCAGATAACTGTAAAGGTCAAAGTGAAACTAACAGGATGAGAGAAAAGGATGACCAGAGTGACAGAAGATGTGTTAGCTGTCCATCCACAGTCTGGTCTTTGGATCTGTCGGCCTGGAGCAGGGCAGGGGCAGATGGCAGGAGCTGGCACTGACGGAGGTCGGGGTGGGAGATGGCTAGATGGCCTCATCAAGTCAGAGAGGCTGCTGGTTCCAGAACCACTGAGTGAGGAGGATCTGAGTTAAGGCAAAGAGATAGTTAACCCAGTCTCTGGCCTCTCTAGGTCAGAGAAAGACTTGAACTCAGTGGATGGCTTTTCTCTTTTGGAGGAGCACATTCCTGGTCAAAGTCTGTTACCAGTAAAGCCAGACTTAGTTGCCAGGGCATCAATAATACCCTGGCAACCCATCAAGATCTTTCCTGATGATTTGACTGGGAATGCCACAGGAAGGTTCCAACGCATCCAAAAAAGCACATTTTCTATGGGGCAAGCATGACTTCAGGGATGGGGATAAAATGGTATGCAAAAACACTTGGATCCTTGCCCTTGTGGAGCTATTGTCCAGTGGAATAGACTTATACTAATTACATGGTCATACAAATAAATGTAAAATTGAAATTTTAACAAGTGCTGCAAAGGGGAGGTACGCTATACTATAAACACATTTTAAGTAAGGCTTACCTGAGAAAGCAGTGCTTATACTGTGATGCAGGGAATGAGTAGAATTACTTGAAGAAAAAGTATTACATTCCAGATAGAGATACCATCAAGTGCAAAGGGCTCTTGTTTTATTTTTATTTATTTATTTTAATCCTCACCCAAGGATATTTTTTCCATTTATTTATTTATTTATTTATTAGAGAGAGAGTGGAAGGGCGGGGGAGAGACAGAGAGGGAGAAACATCAATGTGAGAGAGACACATCAATTGGTTGCCTCCCACATGCGCCCTGACTGGGTATGTGCCTTTGACTGAAATAGAACCTGCAACCCTTCAGTCCACAGTCAAACTCTTAACTATTGAGCCAAAACGGCAGCAAGGTTCCTTGTTTTAAACTGTTCATCATAGAGGATGGAGGCTTATTGCTCGAGGCTTTGTGCTCACTTTATAGTCTATTTCAGGGGTTCTCAACCCCCCTAATACTGCGACCCTTTAATACAGTTCCCCTTCTAGACCTCACCCTGTGTACCTCTGTGACCGCCAACCATAAAATTATTTTCGTTGCTACTTCATAACTGTAATTTTGCTACTGTTATGAATCGTAATGTAAATATCTGATATGCAGGATGTATTTTCATTGTTACAAATTGAACATCATTAAAGCATAGTGTTTTCCAATGGTCGCGACCCACAGGTTGAGAACCGCTGGTCTATTTGGATGTGCCCCTTTCTAATTGGAAACTTCCCTACTGGCCAACATCCACATTTCTGGTTAAAGGTAGTGCTTCTGTCTTTAAGCATAAGATACTAATCCATGTATTGTCCACCCACTCACCAGAAAACCATTTATCTATCCAAGTATCTATCATATTCTATCTCTCCATGTGTTTATATATCCACTTATCTGTTCATCCTCCACCCACCTATTTACCCATTCATTTACCCATGTGTCCATCTATTAATTTATCCATTCATGTATCTATTTATTCATTTATATATCTCTCTGTGACACAATAAGAAATATATTTGGTCTCTACCCCAGTTTCTGACATAGACTTCCTAAAACCCTTGTAATTTTCTGAGTGGTGAGGTGATAGAGTGTCTTACACAGAGCTCCTAAGTCTCTTGGAATTTCCTGGGCGATAAGAATATCTTTTGTCCTAAGGAGAGGATTCTTGGTGGGCTCCTGAATAGCTTCCATATGGGGGCTATTTATCAGAAAAATCAAGCCATGATTAGAAGCTCAGAATTTCCAGCTCTACCTGCCCCCATCTCTGGGGAGGGGAGAAGGACTGGAGATTGAGTTAATAGTCAATCGTGCATATATGCTGAAACTTCATAACAATCTCTAAACTATGGCCCCACAAGCTTGGCTCAGTGGTCGAGCATTGACCTATGAACAAAAGGTCAGAGGTTCGATTCCCGGTCAGGGCACATGCCCACGTTGCAGGATCAATGATTCTCTCTCATAATTGATGTTTCTATCTCTCTCTCCCTCTCCCTTCCTTTCTGAAATCAGTAAAAATATTTTTTAACAATCTCTAAATTGTGGGGTTTGGAGAAAGTCTGGATTGGGGAATGCATCCATGTACTGGGAGGTGGTGTACCCCGAAATCCACCAGGACAAAAGCTCTTATGCTTAGGACCCTTCTAGACCTCACCCTGTGTACCTCTCCATCTGACTGTTCATTTGTAGACTTTACAATATACTTTATAATAAACTTGTAAATATAAGTACAGCATTTCTCTGAATTCTGTGAGCTGTTATAGCAAATTATCAAACTCAAAGGAGAGGGTCATGGGAAGCCCCGATTCATCTAAATTGGACAGAAGTGTGGGTAACCTGGAAACTTACTACTTGTGATTGGTATCTGAAGTGGAGGGCAGTCTAGTGGGGATGAGCCCTTAACTTGTGGGGTGTATGCCAACCCTAGGAAGTTAGTATCAGAATTATTTAAAGTGAGGGAAAAACTACACATTTGGTGTGAGAAGCATTATGAGTGGAGAAACACATTTTCTTTTATCCCCTCTCCCACCAACCAACCATTTATTCATGTTTCTATTCATCTATCCTCCCATACATCCATTCATCTACCCATCTATCTATGTATTTATCCATTTATCACTCACTCATTGAATCATCCAGGTACTTACTCATCTTCCCCACTGATGTATTACTTACCCACTGATGTATTCATCCATTTCTATTGCTGCAGTGGCCAATGACAAACTTAGTTCTAGAGTTCAGAAGTCCAAAATGGGTCTTAAGAATGGGTCTTAAAATGTTGGTAGAGCTGCAGTCCTTCTGGAGGCTTTAGAGGAGAATCTGTTTCCTTGCCTTTCCTGGCTCCTAGAACCACCTGCATCCCTGGTCTCAAGGCTCCTCCGTCCAACTTTAAAAACAGCAGTATCGCATCTTCAAATCTCTCTGACTGTTCCTTCTGCTTTCCTCTTATAAGGATACTTGTGATTACGTTGGGCCCACTTAGATAATCCAAGATAACCTCCTCATCTCAAGGTCAGCTGATTAGCAAGCTTAATTCCCCTTTGCCATGTTAACTAACAGATCCACAAATTTCAAGGATTAAGACATTTTGGGGGACGATTATTCTGCCTACCATATCATCCATCCATTTATACATTCATTCATCCATTCATTCATTAGTTCATCTTTGTGTCCATCCATCAATCCGTCAGTTTGATTGTCCATTCATCTATCTATCTATCCATCCATCCAATTGTTTATTTATCCATTCATCCAACTAATCATTCTTTTGTACACTATCCACTCATCTGTCATATCAACCATCAATTCTAATTTCATTATACCCATTTATCCATTCATGAATCAATTTATATATCCATTTAACTATTCATCTAATCATTTATGAGCTACCCTTATCTATCTTGACTCTGAGCTTTTATTAACTAAACAGTACCCTTTTAAGACCCCTAACACATACATGCGTGTGTATACACACACACACACACACAATTTGGACCTATTTACCAAAACAGGTCTTCCTACCTGGATCTTTGTCATTTGTTCTCGGCCACCTTTTTTATGCCAAATGACTTGAAGCCCCTGGCTCCTAACCCTGACTCAGTTTTGCCTGTGGCACTGTGTATACTGGCTGCATGCCAATGGGTCTACCTGGAGTTTTACTTAGTTTACAGAGCCCTGCCAGTGTTGGTCCTGATCTGCCCTTCTCCTGGTTATGCCCAGAAGAAGTGAAAAGAACAAACAACTCTAACACATGTGAATATGTGTGTAGGGGAGGTACTGGATTACAACTCTGTCTCAATGTTTTTCCTGCTCCACCCCCCAACCCTCCAATGAGGAGGTTTGGGTGATGCGGTTTTTCTGTCCTGGCAAATTGATTCCCCCAGCTCACTGTCTTTGTTCTTGGTATTTTTTGAAGTAAGACAAATAATACTAAAAATATTTGTGCTACAATGGTCATAAAAGCATTTTTAAAATACAAAAAAAAAATTAAAGAATTTTTAATCATTAAAATTGCTGTTACATAAGGAAAAAATTAAGTAAATGTGGTTAACTTTATTTTTAACATAGTTTGTTTTTCCTGTAGACTTTCAGTAGTATGTGAGAAACTACATGCTACTGAAGGAAAATAATTAATTGTGGCAATAACTATAAAATCACCACCATAATGTATAGTTGTCAGAACTGGTAATGATCTTTCACCACAAGCTGAGGAATAGGTAAGGTAGACTGTGGGATGTGTGACAGTCCCAAAGCCCAGCTAAAATGCCATCCTCTGCTCTATTATTCATGAGAGTATATTAGAATACAAATGAACACAAGTGACAGTATTATAATAATATATGCTCCCATTTATTTATTTTTTAAGAGGCAAGCCATTTGGACTGTGGTACTTTATATATGACCCATGACAAGTTACTTGCCATATAGCTCATGACTGGCTATGTCAGATCATGATCACTGACAATCATGACTAAATGACTGCTGGGTTCCTGTAGAGTTTTAAGGTCAAGAATCCATATGGGCACAAGTTCAAACTGGAATGAAATTGTTTGGACAAGTCTTGGTAGCCCTGCTCCTCTCCTGCAGATACCATTCACTTGGGTGAGCAGAAGTGCTGGCACTTCATAATGGAGCTCAAACTGGCCCTTTGAGGGTACAGTACACCAAGCATGTCAAACTCATGGCCCTTAGGCTGCATGTGGCCCACAATGAATATTTTTGTGGCCCAGCCAATATAGTAGTATGTAAGATATGTTTTAATAAAAATTTCATAACTTAATTTTTACAATATCCTGTTATACATAATCTATCCTATATAATAAAAACCCAGCAACAGAACAGAATGACCAGAATGACTGGTTGACCAGTCGCTATGACACACACTGACCACCAGGGGTCAGACACTCAATGCAGGAGCTGCCCTCTGGTGGTCAGTGTGCTACCACAGTGGGAGCGCCACTCAGCTGACCAGGATGAGCAGCTGATCCCACCATGAACCCCAGGCCAATGGGCAAGAACCTGGGCTGTGATTGTTGTCTCCTCGCCCCAGGCTCCTCCTCCTTGCTCTCTGCTGCCTCCTCTGGACGCCCACAGGCTGTGCAGCGCTGCTGCTGCTGGGCTTGAAGAGCTGACCCTGGAGGCCAGAGGCGGGTTCGTGGCCGCTGCGGGACTAAGGCCTGTCCTTTGGATGCCTGCAGGCCATGCAGTGCCACCACCAGGCTCACAGAGCTGACTCCGGAGGCTGGGAGGCAGGTTTTTGCTTGCTGCCTACTGCACCACCTCTCAGTGCTATTTTCCCTGGGCCCAGCCCCAACTGGGTTCCCTGGAGAGGCAAATGCTCTGGCTCCACAGAAGATGCCAGACCAGGGAGCAGCCACTCAGAGGGTGGGTCCACAGCTGCTGGGCAGACCGGGATGAGCAATGCTCCCAACAGCGGGCCAATCCCCACAGGCCACCCCACACCAGTGCGTGTGTATATATATATATATATATAATCTCCCCTACCATACATCCGTCCGACTGTTCGACTGACCGTCCGGTACATATGACATGCACTGGCAATTTAAAAATAAACATTGCCTTGCGCATGGGTGATACATACAAATCTCTCAGTGGTACCAATCTCATGTGTGTGTTTTGATCTGTCATTGTTGATCGTGAATTTGGTTGACACTTTTATTATAGAGAAAGGGCACATAAAATACTTCTTCTAATTAATTTCCTTTCAATGTGCACGAATTCATGCACCGGGCCACTAGTTTAAAATAAAGAGATAGAAATTTTGAAAAGGAACCAAATAGAAATTCTGGAGCTGAAG
>NW_006290680.1:1966791-1975510 GCF_000327345.1 Myotis davidii | reverse complement strand
ACATAAACTTAAACCTTGTTTATTTGGCCCATTGAGTTTGACATGCGTGGTCTACACTTTTTCAAAACCATTCAAGAAAGATTTAATGAAAAGTGTGCTACTATCAGAGCCTAGGAATGGCTCTGATATTTCAGAAATGAATGGAAAGGGCCAGTGCCCAGGCAATACTCTGTGTCTGATTGGCAGTCTGGTCTGGGAAGATGTCACTCCTTAGCAGATGGGAGATTCTAGGGCTCTGGGTCAAAAGATCTTGAAAGAAATGACATTTCAACATGAGACCACTGTTTTATGACTATGGGCTCTGGTCAAATTACACACAATGGGTTTATACTTTGATGTCCTTTGTATAAAATGCTGCACCTGAAATCCTCAACAATAATTCTTGGGTTTATGCTGAAGCTTTTTCACATGCTATATCTTATTTGACTTTAATAACAACCCCTGAGACATTGTCTAGACAGGCATTATCCCCATTTTACAGGTGAAATGACTACATCTAGAAAGTCAATGTCAAGAGATGGCAAATAGGTTTCACACTGCAAGCCATTCCTAGTTGGCACTATTCATTATAGGAGGGACATTATAAGGGTTTGAATCCCAGCACGTGGAGATGAGATCATGGAGGCCTATCTTGAAGTATAGTGGCCATCCTTTGGAAAAACATGGAAACTAATTAATTAATTTTAAAAAGTGCTTTATTCCTAGAGTGTAAAAAAGCATTGCTTCTTTTTATTTTTTAATTGATTTTAAAGAGAGAGGAAGGGAGAGGGAGAGAGAGGGAGAAACATTGATGTGAGAGAGAATCATAGATTGATTGCCCCCATCCCATACACCCTGACCGGGGGGTCGAACCAGCAACCTGGGTATGTGCCCTGACCAGGAACCTCTGGTACATGGGACAACACTCCAACCAATTGAGTCACACTGACCAGAGCACAACACTGCTTCTTCTATTGTCAATTTTCAGATGGTAGCCCCTCTAAATTGTTCAATAATGCTGATGGTAGAATTGTGCATAAGGAAAAGGATTCTACAGCAACTTGAGGCTTGATAAAAAGCCTCAGCTTATGCAAGTTTTTATGGCTAAAATTGTATGTCTCTGGCCGAAACCGGTTTGGCTCAGTGGATAGAGCGTCGGCCTGTGGACTGAAAGGTCCCAGGTTCGATTCCGGTCAAGGGCATGTACCTGGGTTGCGGGCACATCCCCAGTAGGAGATGTGCAGGAGGCGGCTGATCGATGTCTCTCTCTCACTGATGTTTCTAACTCTCTATCTCTCTCCCTTCCTCTCTGTAAAAAAATCAATAAAATATATTTTAAAAAAATTGTGTGTCTCTGCAGGAAAGTACACTGCTGAGTGAAGATGAGGGATTTATGGAACTGTTTCAGGGCAGAACAGCCAGTGATTTTTTAAAAAGTCCTGCCCAAGCCCTAACCGGTTTGGCTCAGTGGATAGAGTGTCAGCCTGCGGACTCAAGGGGCCCAGGTTTGATTCCAGTCAAGGGCAGGTACCTTGGTTGCAGGCACATCCCCAGTAGGGAATGTGCAGGAGGCGGCTGATCGATGTTTCTCTCTCATCGATGTTTCTAACTCTCTATCCCTCTCCCTTCCTCTTTGTAAAAAATATATCTTAAAAAAAATAAGTCCTGCCCAAGAACATTTGAGGGGTGACTTTCCATAAATCATAGCTACTGACAGTATCTCAGATTTTAAAAGATCAAAATTGTGGTAGTGCTATACATGGGTGGGAGAGCTCTGCAGCTCTTTGAGAGTCAAATCAGTCAGATTAATACACAAGGGATGGAAGCCATATATCAGCAGAAGGCACTCAAAAAGACAGGTCTCGCCGACCAAAGACAGGAAGAGCAGAGATTGACTTTAGTCAAGTTAATGGCATTAATATGTTTCAAAAAGAACAAGTCAACAAGGAGATCCACACAGAACATGAGGAAATGCGAGCCAGAGGAAAGGATGTAATAATAACACAGTAATTAGCAATTTGTTGAGCAGTTACCATGTGCTAAGTAGTTTGTATGAATCACTTAATCCACATAACAACCTCATTATTGGAATCAAGAAACTGTAAGTTAAGTGACTTACCTAAGGTCACTAGTGGTAGAGCTGGGATTTGAACCAGATTTCTCAGGTTCCGAAGCCTGTGGGTTTCACTATTCTTATCCAGTTTTGTCCACTCTCCTTCTTTTACATCTGTAAGTTTATTTTTGCACACTTCATGAACCCCTCTCCACCAGCTCTGGGGAATAAGGTCCATGATGGAGCAGGGGAATTTCATTTTTGGCAACAAGTGAGATGTGGTTCTAAAGGGTTGTAGCTCATTTTCTTACATGGCTTGTTATATGAGTCATGGGCTAATCAGGAAATGAGACAGAGAGGTTAAAACAAAAGTACTGAGGACAAATAGGCCTGAGACCAGCACACTAATAAACTGGCTGAGAATTGTTTGCCAGGGCAGCATTATTAGAAATAAGTGTATAGCCTCATAAGATATTAATTTGAAGGGCAAAATTCATTGGGGTGATATGAACTCATATCATATTTCAGATCTCAGCTCATGAGCAGCTTTCCTGACCTTGACCAAGGCTGATCCTTCCAGCATAGGCGCTCACAGCACCATGTGCCCCTCCTTTGTAACACTTACTGCTGTGAAGTTTTATATTTGCTTGAATGATTATTTGACTAATGCCTGTCTTCTCCATAGGCAGCTAACTCCATGAGGGCTGAGGTTGTGCTGAATTTTATTCACCATATTCCTAGCATCCTGTCAGTCATAGCCATTAAATAAAAATCCTTTCGATAAATGTGCTCAATTTTAAACATCAATTTCTTTAGGTATCTACCCAAGAGAAATGAAAACATATGTCCACACAAAGACCGGTACATAGAATGTAGTTCCAAAGTAAAACAATCCAAATGTCCATTAGTTGTTGAGTGGATAAACAAAGGTGGCATATCCACACAATGGAAGACCATTCAGCAATAAAAAAGAAGGAACTGACAATATATTCTACAATATGATTGAACCACAAAGATACTGCATTAAATGAAATAATCCAGACACAAATGACTATATATTCTATTACTCTGTATATATGAAACTTCTAGAGAGGACAAAACTTACAGAGAAGAAAGCAGATCAATGATTGTCTAAGCCTCGGGCAGGAATGGGGATTGACTACAAATGGGAAGAAGAGAATTCAGTCGGAGAAAGAAATATCACATCATCTCACTCATTTGTGAAATATAATGGAGATAAACTGATGAACAAAAATAGAGCCAGAGGAAAATTATTTTAGAATATAATAGAAGTAATCCTGTTACGTGCAGATTTTTAATATTTCTTACAACTTTTGTGATATTATACTATGTTAGTACAGTTTTGGTAATATGTTTAAAATATTTTTTCTTAAAATATTAATATTTATTGCATGTAATATTATTGTATTTAAAATCATTTTTCTTGAAATATTAATGTTTACTGCATATAATGGCTAATTAATCTGGTAATAGATTTATTTTGTATACTGGAAAAAATAATTAAAAAAAAGAATTTTTGGAGGTGATGAAAATGTCCTAAAACTGAGTGATGGTTGCACAACTATATAAACTTACTAAAAAATCACCAAACTGTACATTTGCAATAAATGAATTGTATGCCATATGAATTATACCTCAATAAAGCTGTTACAAATGTTTTTTTAAAAAAGTAATCTCCTTATTTATTTTATCCCAACTTATATTCTGTGGGAAATTGTGCCAGAGAACGCTAGTTGAATCTCTTTGACAGAACCTCACTTTTTTTTTTAGAGCCTCAATTTTTAACTTGTCATCTAGCCAATCAAAATAAAAATACCATATTTCCCAGATTACTTTGCAGCTTGCTGTGGTCATATGACCAACTTCCGGCCAATGAGATCTAAGCAGAAGTGATGTGTAGTTTTACAGGAAGGCAGTTTAAGGAACATGACTCAGCTCCACTTTTTCCATTTTTCCTTTCCAGTTTTCCTTCCAAGGACATGTGGACTGGTGCTCCAGTAGCCATCTTGGAACATGGAAAGGAAAGCTAAGGATGGAAGAGCAAAATTACCAAAGCCTGGACTGCTCACAATACCACAGAGCTGCCATACCTCTCTTGGACTACCTGCTTCCCAGTTTTCTTTAATACAAGGCAAAAAATAGACCTTAGTCTTATGTTTTTGTTCTTTTTCTATTATATGTAGGCAAATCTAATCCCAATATCAGTATTAAATGAAAAGGGGGGGGTCTGTGGTCAAATAATTTTGAGAACTATTATGTTATAGTTGAACAGATTTCATTAATTCTCAGAGTTTTTAAATATGCTACTGAGCAACAATAGGAAGGGGCTGGAGTATGTGCAATTTACCAAGCCAACTTGACCCCAAAACCTCTTTTCAATGGAGCATCTTATGGAATGATTTGGGGCAAAGGGAAATGCTGCTTTAAAAAAATCCATATTTTTGCTTTCTCCTTTTTAATTCATTCTTCTTCTATGCTACTAAAAATATTTTTCTTAAACATAAACTTGATATCATATCCCTGCTTAAAATCCTTGAGTGATTCCTGTAGGATATAGTTCAAACTCCTTCCATAATGAATAAGACCTTTTGTGATCTGGCCCTTCTCTGTAGCCTCATCCTAGCCATTTCCCTCTCACACCATCAATCATTTGCACTATTGAGAACGATGTATGTTCTCCCAAGTCTCTCTGCTCTTCACATGCCATGCGCCTCTGAATGCACCACTTTCAACCTGCTACCTTGTTTGACATTCTACCACTGATCCTTTAGGATCAGATTCAAGTATCAGCTCATTCATACCCATGTATACCTTGAGCAGTGCCTACTACTATACGTCAGGCATCATATAAATACTTGGGTTACAAAGCCATATAAACATGATCCCTGCCCCTGAGGGACACAGATTTATTATTATTTTTTTTTTAATCCTCACCCAAGGAGCTAGGATATTTTTCCCATTGATTTTTAGAGAGAGTAGAAGAGATGGGGGAGGGAAGAAAGGAGAGAGAGAGAGACATCAATGTGAGAGGTTCACATCAGTTGGTTGCCTCCTGCAGGCACCGGAAGGAACCTGCAAACCAGGTATGTGCCCTTGACTGGGAATCAAACCCTTGACTCTCTGGCTTATAGGCTGTTGCTCTAACCACTGAACATACCGGCCAGAGCAGGGGCACAGAATTAAATGGAGCCAGGCAAGTACTGTATTAGTCAGTGTGCTAACAGCTGTGACCAACAACCTTCATATTTCAGTGACTGGACACCATGACACTTTATTTCTCCCTCACAGCACAGTCTACAGCAGGGAAGCACAGAGATTCTGCTTCATGCAGTCAGTCAGGGACCCAGACTCACTCCATTGCCATTTCTGGGATGGTACTTCCCAGAAATATCTTTGCATCTGGCCAGCTAATAAGGAATGGAGGGGAGCTTGAGGATAACACAGGTCTTAGGGGATGCCCAGAAATGGGATATATCTATCACTTCTGTCTAAATTTCATTACCCAGAGCTCAGTCACATGGGCCTGACTGATTACTGAGAAATGTAGTTTTGCTAAGAGCCTACGAGGAAAATGAAATGGGCTGATGAAAATAGCCTTTTCTCTGCCACAGATAAATAAATAAAAACAATAAGGGGATGCTCACCATCTAATGGAGGAAACAGACAAGTGAACGGAGGAAGGAAGGTAGAACGCACTTGTGTTTATGGAGTTACTATGAGAATGTTCCAGAACTGCTGGAAGCCCTTCTGTGGCTTCACTTCAGAGCTCTTAAGGATTTGCTTTTCTGGGGATTTTGTAAACGGAGACATACTATATAGCACAGAAAGCTGTGCGTTACTGGTGTCACCCCATAGCAGACCTTCAGAACCCCTAGTGTCAACCATCTCTTGTTCCAGCGGTTGCTGTGGGACCCAGTTCTGCATGGCCTCCATCTGATTTGCAGCTGTACCCTGATAATGCTTTAACTCACAGCCTGAGTTTTGGGATGCCACAGAACCCCACTTGGTGCTTATTTGTGCACAACTGGAGTAAATCTTTTAGCCAATGGGAGATGAGCAGGTGGATAAATTTCCTTCTCTTCCCCCTCCCACAGGCTATACTGAGACTCATTTTATGTGGCTTCTCCGAGGATAATCCGTGGAGTAGAAGCAATCAGCCACACTTAGTGGAGACCAGATGAATAACCACCGGCCTTATTCCTTTTGCCTCTCACATCCGACCAATAGAACCAGATAGTGCATTCTGGTGAATCCAGGCTAAATCATCTCCATGAATGGGTATAGCTCAAAACCCCTGAGCTGTCTGTTTCCCTTCCAGTGCCTAGCCACAGGTCCCTGGAAGCTGTGGAAGTATTTAAGGGACAGAGTCCACTAATCCTGCTCAGTCCTGCAAACCTGACTCTTTGAAGGTCAAGTCTGCTGCCTCTCCTGAGTGCAGCTTCCAGATCTTTCTATTGCTTATACCTGTTCCATTCATTTGTGAATCGATCATGTACTCCACCTGATTTATTTAGTGACATATTGTGTCTCTGTGTGTGTTTAACTTCTTACATGCTACTGACTTTTCTCAAGTTTAAGAACAGGAATTATTGACAAGTCTACCTCCTCCCTCCCTCCTGCTCCCACACCTCCCAGTGCTGTCTCTTGCTTCTATGCATTGGCATATATATGGTGCTTCCAATGTCTGGATCCCATTCCCCTCCAGCTCACTTATTTCATCTTTTTTGTGCAAAGAGAGGGCTATGTAAAACATCCATATAGGATTCAAGTCTATCTCTAATATAACTTTGCACCCATCCCCTTTCCAGAAACAGAAGTGCATGGACCTGAGCCCTATGATCACTCTTGAGAATTTTAGACCCCTTGATCCTGGTGTCAAAGTGAAGAGGCTGTGGCTATCAGTTGCCTGGTCCCGCCTTAGCCCTGGTAGCAGCTGGCTCAGGAGAGCAAGTTCCTTGTCCCGTGAGGCAGGGGGTAGGGGGCAGGAGACAAGCTGCTCTCTGCACGCACACTCACCAACAGCTTGGCAGGATTGGAGGTCCACAGGACCCATGTGTAAATCTCTATCTTGTCCTCAACGAGTTTATGGATTCCCTGAGGATAGGGATGTTGTCAGCCTTATTTAATGTTGTAGCCCTTGTGTCTGGAACAATACCTGGAACACAGTTGGTGCTTAATATTTGTTTAAGGAAGAAAGAGGAAGGAAGTAGCATGAGTCTTCTTTACCAGCCTGGAGTCAAGTGAGAGACAGACATGTACACAGGTGAGGTAGACAGGTGGCAGGGGGCTGCTATCTCTGTATTTTCAAACTGGTGAACTTTCTGGTATCTGCCAAGAAGAGAAGTGGTCCTCAGAAGAGAGCTAAGACCACAGGCTGAAAACCACAGGAACCCTGGGGGTTTCAAAGACACTAAAAATATCCTCTCTCAGGGGGTGCAGTAAGGCTCTGCTAAAGCGTTATAGCTACCCCTGACAAAGGCAAATTATGTTTATCTGAAACTCCTCTTGAAATCATCAGGACTCAGGTCACTGCTACTTTAATGAAGGTAAAAATGAGCCTCTGCAGTTAGAATCCAACCTTTTATTTAAAAAATGTTTTTATTGGTTATAGAAAGAGGAAAGGAGAGGGAGAGATAGAAACATCCATGAGAGAGAAACATTGATCGGCTACCCAACTGGGGATTGAGTCCAGGACCCGAGGGAGATGTGACCTGACCAGGAATTGAACCGGTGACCTCTTGGTGCATGGATTGATGTGCAACCACTGAGCCACACTGGCCAGGCAGAATCCAATCCTGTGTGTGTGTGTGTGTGTGTATGTGTGTGTGCGCGCGCGCGCGCGCGCGCGCACGCGCTAAGAAAACACCCATGGTGGGGACAGGCAGAGAGTGAGGGGTCAGATTATTCACAAGGTCCTAGCAGGGGGCCATTCATGGGATGCCATACTGAGCAAGCCAGGGCAAACTCCCCATCCTTCCCTGCCTCCATATATTTTCTCTAGAGCATTTATCACTGCCTGCCCCTTGTATTTATTTATTGTCTTTCTTTCCTATTAGCTTGCCTATTCCCTGCGGGCTTTGTCCTATTGACCGCTGTATCCCCTGTCTTAGATCAATGCCTGGCATTTGGTGGGCACTAAAAAATTAGCTGCTAATGAACGAATGAAAAAATTTTAAGCAATTAGTTGAATCTCTGCCCTATGCTGGGCCCTGTCCTTGAGGATGTTACAAGGATGGTGCGGGAGAGAGGCCTGAAAATATATACACCATAGCGCAGACACCTGCTTTTACGCAAGTATATCCAAAGCGCTACAGGACCCCTGGGCCTGGAAAACTCCCGGGGTGTGCGAGGGCCTTGGGAAGAAGCAGGTCGAGTGTCAGGGAGCCAAGATCTGGAGAGACGTTAGATGTGGCTGGAGACAGAGCATAGATTTCCTTGGCTGCTCGCTTAGCTTTTCGGCACCTTCTTTTCTTGCCCTGCGGGACCCTCGCCTCCCCTGGATTCTGTCTGCGGGACCTCGGCCCCAGCGAAATCTCTCGGTCGCGGGACCGCAGTCACATCCTTTCCCATACCCGGAGACGCCAGGCCCGGGTCTTCCAGATGGCTAGCCGGCTACCTGCGAGACCTCCACCTGCGGGCTGAACCCCGGCCCAGCTCGCGCGCTCT
>NW_006290680.1:1955910-1965761 GCF_000327345.1 Myotis davidii | reverse complement strand
GCTATTCCGCGGCCGCCCCCGCGGAGAAGTTGCTCTATTGGCGTCTTGCGTCTGTTTGCAGGGGTGGAGAAGGGTGGGCTGGTGCCAGGCTGCTGCTCCGGGAGGGGGCGGGGGCCCCCGCGTGTCCTCCGAGCGCGCACTCCTCCGTCCCCTTCTTACGCACTAGCGCGCACTCGCCCCCCAAATTGGCACCCTGGAGGTGCCCAGCAACCCCGCAGCCAAGTTTTATGCTTTATTAGATTGCATGTTTGAGCTTTCAAAAACAGGCATCTGTCCTCTTCAGGGTATTTATTTCCTTCGCTGTTGAGAAGTAACGGAGTCTGTTGCTCCCAAATTTCCAGGGACGTGCCTGTCAGATGTGCAGAGCTTTGGCAGCGACTTGGTTTTTAAAAAGATGCTATTAGGAAATCCCCTCACTAGTGAGATAATTGAAATTTGAGTTTGTTTGCAGCTCCCGTTTTATTTGATCCAATTAAAAATACATAAGCAGGCACTTATATTTGTGTACATAAAGTATTCCTAGTTCCAGTTATGACTGATGGGACTGTGGTTTCGATAGTGTGGGATCTAATAAGGCAGTATAATTCAATTTTGAACTTGTAGGCCCATGTGCTCCAAATTAGGGTTTATGTACCATTAGTAATCTGGCCAAGGATTTTAGCGAGTCCTTGGCATCTCCAGGCATCTGTGGGGCTGTGTGTGGGCATTATTCTCTCCCTCCCCCAAGACTACCCGTTTCCGGTATAAACAGGTCCATGAACAGAGAAAATACATACTTTTTTTAAAAATAATTTTTAGAATGTCTGCACTATTGCCTGAAATTTTATTGTTTCTCAAAAACTGTAGAGGAATACCATCCTAGTAGGCCCCAAATTTTGACATACTTGGTAGGGATACATTTGTGGCCCTTAGAAAAGTCCGGACAGGAACCATTCTGTGGTGCCGAGGCCGAGTTGTCTTTCTTATTGTGGATGTGTATCATTAACTGCATGACACCACAGAGTTTGTTGGTAAGCCAGATTGGAAGATCCAGGTTGGCAAACTCAGGGAGATAGTTTTGATGAACTTTGTGGCTCTCTGTCGATAGAAAGGCGGTTTGAGATTCATGTGTGATAACATGATTAGGCATGAATCGTCAAGTAACATGGTTTATGCCAACCATAACAGGTGGTTTCATATAAGCCATGCATGACTGTAACCGCAGGCCTGGGAAAATGTGGAGTGATAAAATTATTAGTTTTGGACTGCTTTCTGTACCGGGATAATTTCCGAGATGAATTATGATGAATTATTTAAACATTTTTTTTATTAATGGACTATTAAAAGCTATCCTCTATAATTTACCCCCCTCCGTTTTGCTAACTTTGGGTTCTCCCTTATAATAACTAGACTATGATACTGTTCCTTCTGTAGTCTGGCTATGGCAAGTAAATCTAGACCTTTTGTGAAATTAATTGTGTCTTATCATGGTATCACAGTCTGCCTGGAGTCACATCTTCTATACTGCAGTTATTTCTTTGCTTTTTAACATTTAGCTCTTTTGTTGTTATAGCACTGAAAACTCTTTCAGTATGATCACTTTTACCACAACTTGTTAATATCCTCTTTATAATTATTTTTATAATTTATTATTAGTAGAGCTGGAAGTTCTCTGAACTCTTCAGTATAATACTTCATGCGAACCACACAAGAAGTTGAAAGGCCACTTCTAAGTGAAATGGGGAAGCCATGACTAACACCACTGCATTCCTGGAAAATCTTTGGCTGTTTTTTGTATTTTGTAATTTACTTTTTTTATAACTATTTTGAATACCAAAGAAATTCTGAAGTAGAATTATATCGCTTTAGAAACTAGATCTCATTTGTGACTGTTGCCATTATATTACAGGAAACCTATCAGAAAGACAGGCCCTTGGGCTACTGTGTCTTGGGAAGTCTCTGATTTATAGAAGCTTCAAAGAGTTTTTTGGTTTTCTTGAACCCAAGCAGAGTTTATGGTTATGTCTTCCTGTGTTAAACCAGGAGGGAAACTGGTTTCACATCCTCAGGCTTATTTTTCAACTTTTATGGAAAGACTTTGTATTAGTTATGACCAAATGGAGTCACAGTGGACCATTCATGTTCTGAATCCTTTCAAGCAGGTTTTAGGATTCAAGGATTCTACCTGGAAAAATATCTTTGCTATATGACAATGATAGTAATTAGGATAGTGACGGTATCCAAATCAATTGAGGGGACTGACTATTCTCTCCTTCCCTCTTCTTCCACAGTATAGCAAGGCTTAAAATAGTTTTATTTTAAATAAATATTTAGTGGTTCTCTTTATACTTTCATTCCTCATACAAAGCTTTAGTTTAATTTTGTGGAAGAGCTACTGTGAATTTCATGGTACTTGCCTGAATTCTCTAGTACTAAGTTACAATGGTAGTCCCCCTATATCCAGATGGCTATATTCCAAGACTCCCAGTGGATGCCTGAAACCAAAAATAGTACCAAACCCTGTATGTACAGTTGACCCTTGAACAACATGGGGGTTAGGGGTGCTGAACATCTATGCAGTTGAAAATCCACATATAACTTTGACTCCCCAATAACTTAACTAATAGCCTACTGTTGACCGGAAGCCTTAGTGATAACATAAACAGTCTAATAACACATATTTTGTATGCTATATGTATTATATACTGTATTCTTACAATAAAGTAATCTCAAGAAAAGATGTTAATAAGAAAATCCCAAGAGAAAATACAAATAGAGTCTGAAAAAAATCTGTGTCTGAAACAGCGCCATCCAAATCTGTATTGTTCATGAATCAACTATACTGTTTTTTCCTATACATACATACCTGTGGTGATTGAATTTATAAAATTGGTGCAGTAAGAGATGAACAACAAAAATAAAATAGAACAATTATAGCAAATATACTGTAGTAATGTAGTCTCTCTCAAAATATCTTATTGTACTATACTAACCCTTTTGATGATGTGATGATTTAATGCCTGTATGATCTGATGAAGTGAGTTGAATGATGTAAGCATTGCAACAGTGTTAGGCTACTATAAGGTATAAGAGTTACTTGAACACAAGTACTGCGATACCAAGACAGTGTCTCTGATAACTCAGATGGCTACTAAGTGACTAACAGGTGGATAGTGTATAGAGCATGGATAGACTGGACAAAGGGATGATTCATATCCCGGTGGGACAAAGCAGAATGGTGTGAAATTTTTATTATACTACTCGGAAGGGTGCGCAATGTAGACTTATGAATTGTTTATTTCTGGAATTTTCTCTTCCATATTTTGGACTATGATTGACTGTGGGTAACTTGAAACCGTAGAAAGTAAAAGCATGGATAAAGAGGGGCTACTGTATATTGAAAACTCTTTGAAATACATAAAATAATAGCTCGGGCTTAGATATCTGGTCCCTAGAGAACATTTTTGTTTGCAGAAGAATGTGGCATAATTGTGAAGGAAGCAAAAAAAAGGAGCATTGAATGATTACCTGGTGTGTGTTGAGCACTCAGCCAAGTATTGGGACTAGAGATGAAAAACTATTCCTGTTTTCAAGGCCACTTGGTGAGTCTGTCATGTTTTAGTGGTATGGTGCTAGGTAAAGTAACACACCTTGTCTTCGTTCTTCTATGCACACATCCATTTTTTTTCATTTAAAGAATTTGTCACTGAAAAGGCATATTGGAATATAGTGTGGGCACCCTTTTCTCCCCTTGTCTCTACATTGTAGGAATGGTCTTCCTAGGACTTAGGAGTTCAGGCGTAGCTGGTACAGTAATAACCATGAAATGCAAAAGGAGAGTGCAGTCACTTTTTCCTTGCCAATATATTCTTTAGTTTATTCTGTGGAGGCATTGATACCCCCATGAGAAATTGTTACATATATAAAACTCCCAAAGGCAGTAAAATGATTATTTAATATCCATCCCTATTCTCATTTCTGAACTAATTTGTTTGCATAAAATGCAGAGAAAAATATTTATTTTTGCTCATAGTACCTGTATTAGTTGTTTCTATAGTTTTTAATAGTGATTCTTTACATCATCCTAAATTTATTCCTTATGTCACTTGCCATTATTGGGACTTTTAGAATCTTTGATAGTATATATGACATAAATAGCTCCTATTTTGAGGATTTTAAAAAAATTGATAAATCTTTTTTCTTTATAGTCATGATGGAGGACTTAAAATTTTTAGCAAGGAAACTACTAATTTTTCTTTTTTTTTTTTAAATATATTTTATTGACTTTTTACAGAGAGGAAGGGAGAGAGATAGAGAGTTAGAAACATCGATGAGAGAGAAACATCGATCAGCTGCCTCCTGCACATCTCCCACTGGGGATGTGCCCGCAACCCAGGTACATGCCCTTGACCGGAATCGAACCTGGGACCTTTCAGTCCGCAGGCCTACGCTCTATCCACTGAGCCAAACCGGTTTCGGCACTAATTTTTCAATAGACTCCCATTGTGCTTTTATCTGCTAGTTATTTCAGAAGAGAACATACCAAGACATAAGACAGTATTTGAAAATTTCAAGAAAACTGGAAAGTAGAATTTTAAGGTAACTTCAGGAAATGAATTGAAACAACTACAAAGTGATGGACACATATTTGAACTTTCTAAATAAGTAAAGAGAGTCTTTAATTTTTCTGTTCCTTTGTTAAAATTCTATGGAGAGTATTCATTGATCTAATATTAGTATTTTCTCAGTAAATTTATATATATACTAGAGGCCCAGTGCACAAAATCATGTGCGGGTAAGGTCCCTAGGCCTGTCCTGCAATCAGGGCCATAGGTGGTTTGCAGGCTGGCCATGCCCCTGATCAGGGTGGGGATTCCCGCTGGGGGGCAGGGCCAGCTGGAGCGAGGGGCTGCAATCATTCTGGTCTCTGGTCATTCTGGTCATTCTGCTGTTTTGGTCTCTGGGCTTTTATTATATAGGATACATATTATTGATTTTAGAGTGAGGAAGGGGGAGAGAGAGAGAGAAAATCATTGAGTGTTAGTGAGAGAAACATGGATTGAACCTGCAACCTGGTTATGTGCCCTGACTGGGAGCCAAATCCACCATCTTTTGGTATACGGGATGACACTTCAACGAACTAAACCACACCTGCCAGGGATCTCAAAATTTTTAATATGCTTTGGATTATCTTGTACCATGTGACCAAGATATTTTATTTTTGGAATCTTTATTCTTTTTATTCAAAGATTCTTTATGTAAAAAGATCAGGCTTCAAGTTAAAAGAAGGTTTAACTACTGTGGTAACATTGACCTTTAGTTCTTACCTATTTAGATTGAGACTTTTTATCCTGGGTTTCATGGAACCCTAGAGTGTCTTTGGTCTGTGAACTAACTCCCCTAAATGGTATGCAAAATTTTGTTTGTGTGTGCACTTTTATGTGAAGAGAATCTTTGCTTTTTAGGATCTTAGAGGGGTTTGTGACTCCTACTCTCCTGTCCTCTCCCCCATCTCTTCTCACTCACATGCAAAAACAATAAGGATCATTGACTTAGGTTATCTCAGAACATTGGTTTTGTGTGACCATAGTGTTTTGCCTGGAGCCTGACTTCTTTTTTCTCCTTTAGCAGGACTTGCAGTCTCAGTCTGTATCAGTTGGCCTGGGCTTGGGGAAATACTTCTGCAACCCTCCTGGCAGCATCCAGACAAGGATCCTCCCCAGAATTCTCCCTTGCCTTGTTATACTTAGGAAGCTGTTCCACACCCTTGCCCATGCAGCCTGATGTGGAAAGGTTGAAGCGGGAGGCATGAGGGCAATTGAAAGACAGTCTTAGAGGGTCCTGGGCCTCAGTTTCAGCCATCTGCCTCTGCAGATGGGACTGGAGGGGTGGCCATGGTAGAAGCTCCTGACATTTTCCTGCTTTGAGTACTATTTTTTATTCATTCTGTTACTCTTTATTCAATATGTTGGAAGGAAAAGAGTTTTCTTTCATACACTGTAAGAGGAGCAATTAAAAAGAATCCCTCCATTTTTGTATTCTCCAGACTTTGTATGAGATACTTTGCAACTTCTTTTTTTAAGTAAATCTTTATTGTTATTGTTGAAAGTATTACATATGTCCCTTTTCCTCCCATTACCCCTCCCACCCCCATCCCCCAGCAACTTTTCTTTTAATGTGCATTTTAAGTGGAATTTATCTTAATATAAAGTCTAATTGCGTGTATAACCTTATTTTACATACATATCTGTCAAGTTCTATTGAACTAGCTGTTACTATAGGAAAAAGGATCACATATTAAAAGTTCTCTGAACCTTATTTTATAATTTACTTAATTAAAAGTCAAGCAAATTGGCAAAGCAAAATTCTAGAGCGACAAGAAAATCCTAAGATTAGTGTCTCTAGGAAGTGGTTGAACTTGAAGTTACCCTGAAGATTTTCATAAAAGTCCATTTGTGGGGCTAGACCAGAAGTTGAAAAATCTGTTTGACTTGATAGTAAATTGGGGAAATCACCTAAGCATGTTTTACCGTGTGACAGACTTGGATCACATTATAACTGATGATGCCATCAGATTGCTTCTGTAAGCGAACCCTGAATAGTGTCATTTTAAGGGACTCAAGGGTATTCTGCATAATGGAATTAACAGTTGTGCCTTGAGTTGTAAAAATCCACTGAGGAAATGATAGAGGGTATGAAAGATACCATTAATGACCAGCTCCAGAAAGATTATTGTAAAAATGTAAAATAAGCTCTCTTAGGTCTGGGCTACTCAAAGTTAGTCTGCAGATCTGTGCAGGTCTATGGACTGTTTGTGACCTGTCTATGACGGATAAGTCCAGAACTTGAAAGGAAGCATTTAGATCAGCGGTTCTCAACCTGTGGGTTGCGACCATTGGAAAACATATAGCATATCAGATATTTACATTACAATTCATAACTGTAGCAAAATTATAGTTATGAAGTGGCAACAAAAATAATCTTATGTTTGGGGATTACCACAACATGAGGAACTGTATTAATGGGTTGCAGCATTAGGAAGGTTGAGAACCACTGATTTGGATGCTTTTGTAGCAGTTTTTAGAAAAAGAATTTTTCTGTTGAATCTAATAATAAAGAATGTAAGTTTATAGTGTAGTCCTTGTTTAAAAAATATTTTTTTCTGGTAATTCATTTTTCTAGTATTTTGAAGTATTAGTCCACGATGGATTGGGAAAAAGCAAAAACTAGTCCTTCATTAAAGAGTACACTACTCAAGATGATAGGCAACATTAGTATTAACTTGGAGCTTATTAGACATGGAAATTTTTGTCCCCAATCCCAGACTGACTGAAATAAACTACCTTGACTGGGGACCCAGTAATTTGTGTTATAACAAGCTGTCCTGGTGATTTTTGTGCACATTAAAATTGCAAAAGTGTTCTAGATCAGCATTGTCCAGCAGAACTTCATGATGTGATGGAACATGTCCCATGTCTGTGTGGGGCATGTTAGTTACATGTAGCTTCTGAGCCCTCAAAAGGTGGGTAGTATGAGTGAGGGACAGAATTTTAAATTTTATTTACTATTAGTTAATTTAATTTAAATAGCCACATATGGCTAGTGGTATTGGCATTTGACAGTAAAACTCTAGACCCTTTAGCTGCCTCACAACCTTTTTTAGGGGTGGGGAAAGTAGAATTTTTTTCTTCATTTAGAAAGGAAAATACATTATAGGACAAGACTACTCTTTAGCCTAAAATGAGACTAAGCAAATCATTTAATAAAATTTGGCACTGTATACCCATTTATATTTACCTATTTATTTTTATCTGAAAGTTGATTTGATGTTAAGAAAATAGTAGGATCAAAAAATAAATTTAGATCTGTGCCTTGTAAGGTTTTGCAAATAGCAAAGCTGTTCCAGTGACCCTTCATGGCTGTGACTAACGTGCATGATGTCTTTCAACATGATTTCTGAAGCTTTTTTTCTTTCGTATAAAGATTTAAGACAGGCAGCTGTTAAAGGCAATACTGTATTTTTCAGTTCTCAATATAAAACACTGGTTATTGAGGGTTCTCATTTCTTTAGACTAGTTAATGGAGCTTTTTCTATGTAAAGTATTTCTGGTTATTCAACTTACTTAGAGGATGGTTTTTCAGTTTATAAAAGTAATCTTTGTTTTTAATAATATTCTTGAAGGCTCCCTAGAAAGATTGTCCCCAAATATTTAAAAATTGATTCATTAAAAGAAAGGTTTTTGGGGTTTTTTTACTCATTCAGGGTTGTTTATGCTTCCCTGCCTCCAGCCCCATCTTCCTGTAATTCAGTTTTTAAACTCTTAAAAATCAAGGGTAACAATGATTCCAACATATTGTTCAATATCCATTTCAAAATTGGAAATTATTTTGTGATTTGACAAGTAGAATGAAAGATGGCCATAGAAATAAATGAAGCGCTGGCCAGCATAACTCGCTGTTTAGCATGTTGGCCTGTGCACTGGAGGGTCACCCGTTTGATTCCCCCTCAAGGGCATGTACCTACCTGGGTTGTAGGTTTGATCCCCATCCACAATGGGGGCGTGTGTGGGTGGCAGCCAGTTGATGTGTCTCACATTGATGTCTCTCTCTCTCTCTCTCTCTCTCTCTCTCTCTCTCTCTCTCTCTCTCTCTCCCTCTCCCTCCCCCTCTCTCCCTCCCCACCTTCTCTCTCCCTCTCTCCCTCTCCCTCTCTCTCTCTCTCCTCCTGTCCCCCAACACCCCCTGTTCCACTCTCTCTAAAAATTAGTGGAAAAATGTCCTCACTCCTCGGGATAGGATTAAAAAGGAAAAAAGAATGGAAAATGAAGAGCCACATGTGGAATCTTAGCTTTTTAAGATTCTGTTCAGGCATCATAAGATGAATCTTTCTAATCATACCATAATTTTATCAAATATATTTGCCAGGCTTTAAGTTTTCAAGCAGGAGATTGTTAGTCACTTAGACAGTGACTCTTGAAGCATGAGAGGCAGTAAGGGATCCTAATGTGCTCTATATACTCATGGAATGTTGGGATCGGAAGGCTTCTTAAAGATCATGGATAGGGCTGCAGGAATAGCAAAATTATTAATGCAGCAGTGTCTGTTGCTTTGTTGTAATGATAGTCTTATATGCTCAGACATGGTTGTCTGGGCAGAGGCTTCTGTTTAACCGAAAATGACACAATTATCACTGATTGGGGTCTTATTGTTTTGTAACATGCTTTGGGCTCTTTTGTTTGACTTTCTCCCCAGGGTTTCTAGGCATATATTTGGATTATTGCGTTGGGGTCTTACAGGCTTGGAAAACCCGATCTGTTGGGTTTGAAATCTGATAGTTGACAGATCCTAAGCTTAGAAGGTTTGAAGTTCCTTGCTTCAAGTTTGTACCTATCACTGTCACTGGTTCCCATAGCTGTGGCTGGAATGTGGTATGAGATGTTACTAGAAGATGGATTTCATAAGCCATTCCCCAGTATCAGTCTCCTTATTTATACACGATAGACTCTATTCACTTTTCTGTGCTCTGACTGCAACATTTCATGCTAGCAGGACTCTCCTTGGATACTCTGATTTTCTTCCATGTTCACTCTTGAAAAAAAGTTTTGTTGCCGCCATTATAGGTGTGGTCGTGGCAGTTATTTCTGGTTCAAGATTTAAGCATTATTAGGTTTCACACAATTCAGCATATTAACTAGGTTCTTCTAAGTCAAAGCCTCTTTCTAGCTTCTCAGAATTGCAGAAGAGTAGAGTGGGAAGGGACTTCAGAGGCCATCTAGTCCAATTATGAATGATGCATAGAGTCCTAGTCATGTAAATATTTTTTGATGCCATGAGTTGCTTTATGGCCAAGTCCGGATTAGAATTCGACTCTT
>NW_006290680.1:1943793-1954593 GCF_000327345.1 Myotis davidii | reverse complement strand
CTGATGGTTAGGGTCCTGAAAACTCATATAGAAGAATTTCCCTTAAGAACTTTTGGGGAAAATATGGGGGAGGAGTGTTCTGAGATTAGAAATAAATATGTGAAAACCTACATAATCCTTTTTTATGTTCTTAAAAATAAAATAAAGATAATTATTAATGAAATTTTGCATGTCTTAAATGAGTAAGAATGAGTGGTACTATTTTGGTAACTCTTGTTTACTAGAAACATTTTGGCATGTCCTTCCCTTTTGGTAGCTCTGTTTACTATGTTTTGCTTACTAGAAACTTTTGGCATGTCTCTATGATATCATGGTGAAATTCACCTTTGCTTTATTACAAATAACATGCATGATAGATTTTTTCACATCTGCACAGCTTTATGACTTAGGGTTATTAGAATAGTTTTTTCCCAGACCCCCTCAATAATCATGATAATAATAGCAGCTATGCCAGGTATGGTCGTCGGCGCTTTCATGATGTGGTCGTCATTAGGACCATTCACCAATATTCTCTTTCTTCTAGGTACATTGTCAGACTGCATTTGTCCATCACCTTGAAGTTGAGCATGGCTGTGTGACTGCTTTGGACATCATTTCCACTCAAATTTCAATATCCAAAGCAGAGTGGAAATGATGTGAGACACTTTGAGGCAGATACCTTTTTCTTTTCTGAAAGAAATCTGCAATGGTTATGTAATGTAAGCAAGTAAGCCTGTGCTTTAAACCACCAAG
Source organism: Myotis davidii (assembly GCF_000327345.1). Classification (NCBI taxonomy): domain Eukaryota; kingdom Metazoa; phylum Chordata; class Mammalia; order Chiroptera; family Vespertilionidae; genus Myotis; species Myotis davidii. The sequence goes on along the minus strand of NW_006290680.1, from coordinate 1,953,861 downwards.
GCAGTGGTTCTCAACCTTCTGGCCCTTTAAATACAGTTCCTCATGTTGTGACCCAACCATAAAATTATTTTCATTGCTACTTCATAACTGTAATGTTGCTACTGTTATGAATCATAATGTAAATATCTGATATGCAGGATGGTCTTAGGCGACACCTGTGAAAGAGTCGTTTGATCGCCAAAGGGGTCGCGACCCACAGATTGAGAACCGCTGCACTAAGGTTTTTGTTTGTTTTTGTTAATCCTCATCCCAAGTATTTCTTTCCATTGAGTTTTAGAGAGAGTGAAGGGAGGGAGGGGAGAGAGAGAAAGAGAGAGAGAAAGAGAGAGAGAGAGAGAAGGAGGGAGAGACAGAGAGAGAAACATTGATGTGAGAGAGAGACATCAATTGGTTACCACTCTGTGCACCCTGACCAGGGCCAGGGATTGAAACTGCAGCCCAGTACATGCTCTTGATCAGAAATCAAACCTGCAACCCTTCAGTGCATGGTGCTAAGGCTCTAACCGCTGAGCATATCAGCCAGGGTGCCACTGAGTTTTTAAAATGGAGTTTTAACTGCACGTAGCCAAGCCATCCTGATGAATGTATATGATTATTGGTTATGCTCATGGCTAAGTGCTGATACTAAGCCCATTCAACAGTTGAGTAAATAAGACAGGAATTAAGTTGTCTGTAATTGCAGAACTAGTAACCCAGGCAGTTTGAGCCCTACATTCTTAAGCACTAGAGTTTGCTGTCATTCTCTATGCTGTGCTATCTCAATACCCACTATTATATACAGACTATGGACTCTGCCCATGATAACTTCATGCCAAAGCTTACACTTACCTCTGTTTCATCCCTTCCTTCAGATGCCCTTAAAGTTTTAGTCGCAAGGGTGATTGTCTCTTATTAGCACTTGTCTTTCCCAATCTTATACTGCAAAGATCTCCATTCCTTTTATATTACCTGTTACTACTTTTACTGTCCTCTGGAATTCCATCTTTCATGTGACGAGGGTGCTTTTTTGCCTTAAATATCTTCACATCTCTGATATTCTAAGTAAATTTCTCAGAAGGCCGCCTTTAGCTTAATGAATAGGAGGCTACCCAGCAATCATGAAGGCATTACAACTAGTGGTTAAATGCATGAATTCTGCAACCAGACCTGGGTTTGAATCTTTGCTCTGCCACTTAATTGGCTGTGTGAACGTCTCTATGTCTAAGTTTGCTCTTCTGCAAAATGGAGATAAATAATAATACCTATCTCATATGGTTGTTTTGAGGATTAAATGAGTTCACTTATGTAAAGCCTTGGAATATACCTGACACATTATAATATGGTATAGGTGTTGCATATTTTATTTTATTTTTTTAAGTGTTGGATATTTTAAAGAATCAGGTACTATAGAACCATGATGAACGGAGATAGGTCATTATTGATCTTAATCTTTCTGATGTTAATATGACAATATTAAAGGTTTAATATCACCTTTAATTTTTCCTTTTATTCAACAGGGATTACTGAAAAACTCTACAAGACACTATGCTCTGGAAGCCTGGAAGCTGAAGGGGGGCGGGGGGATGACCTAGAGCTTGCCCTCAAAGAATTTACATTATAAAGGGGGCGATAAGATATACTTGTACACAAATAATTTTGCTATTAAATGTAGTCTGTAAAAGTGTTATAAGACAAGAATGATAAAGGGAGTTCAGAAAAAGGAGAGTTGGGGAGTCAGAAAGCCTTAGAGTCAGATAGGACATTTGTTAGCGTTTGGGTGGATAGGTAGGATTTCGATGTGTGGAGACTGAGTTTGGCTTCCTAGGTGAAAGGGAGCATTAGAGCAGAAGCCCATAATAAATATGTTCATTTACCCTTTCAGCAAATATATATTGGTGCTAGGCACTGATATTAAACCCTGGGACAGACAACAAACAAAAGGAAGTTCCTGCTCTCATGGAGCTTATGTTCTAGTGCAGCGGTTCTCAATCATGGGTTGCGACTCCTTTGGGGGTCGAACGACCCTTTCACAGGGGTCGCCTAATACCATCGGAAAACACATATATAATTACATATTGTTTTTGTGATTAATCACTATGCTTTAATTATGTTCAATTTGTAACAATGAAAATACATCCTGCATATCAGATATTTACATTACCATTCATAACAGTAGCAAAATTACAGTTATGAAGTAGCAACGAAAATAATTTTATGGTTGGGGGTCACCACAACATGAGGAACTGTATTAAAAGGGTTGCGGCATTAGGAAGGTTGAGAACCACTGTACTAGTGAGTATTTGAATATGCAAAGCCATAATGTATCAAGTGGTGATCAGACTTAGAAGAAAAATAAAGCAGGATAATGAGACAGAGTAAATTTATATAACTAAGAAAAGCATGCTTAATTTCTAAAAAAATTTTTAGGGTATCTTTTGAGGAAACGGAAGGCACAGCTAAATGGCTTTATCCCAAGCTCATAGTTTTCTGCCCCTTGCTCTTGGCCTAGCTAGGTATTTTCCTTCTTTTGAGACTTGAGAACAAGTCCCAGTGTCATCATGGGGCCTTCCCCCGTATATCTGCCAGAAGCACTCTCTTTCCTCTACATTTCTGAGTCAGATTTTGTCTCTATAACTAATTTGCATTTCATATTGAACTGCCTTTTTCTTTTCTCATGTTACTTGTTTATTCCACAGTATGTGATAGCTATTTATTTAGTAAATAATTATTGTTTCATTTTGTTTCAGCATTAGTGGGCATTGAGAACTTGAAGATAAATGCACTTGATCTTTGTTCTTGAGGAATGCACAGTTTATTAGTAGAGATAAAAATGTAAACTGCTACTACAATGTCAAATTCCAGCTATGTAGAAAGTTTTGTTTGAAAATAAGAGGGAGCAACCATTTACCCAGGGGAGTTGGTTAAGGCTTTGGAAAGAAAGAAACTTTAAATTGCTTTTTGAAAGTTGATTTGGAGTTTCATAATCAGAGACTGGGAGTAGTGTTTGAGTTTAGAGAGTCTCATGCATAGGAAGTATTCTCTGAACAGATGGAGGCAAATGGTAAGTTCATTGTGGCGGGAGTATAATGGAGAGCTGTGGAATTGTGGTGGGCGATGGGGCTGGAGAAGTAGGTGGGAGACATTGCAAGGTTTTTGCTGGGGTCCAGCCCCAGCAGGTCCAGGGGTCCCCAAAGGTGTGGACGGAGTCGGCGAAGAAGGAATGACACGGAGACAGCGTTCAGTTGATCAGCAGCCTAGGCAGGATCTCTAGCCAAGTTCTAGTCAGGATCTCCAGCGAAGTTCTGGTTAGGATCTCCAGCCAGGTTCTGTGTCCATGTTCTCTTGCTAGGTTCTCCAGCCAGGTTCGATCGCCAGGTTCTGTAGCCGGGTTCTTCAGCCAGGTCCTGTCTAGGTTCTCCAACCAAGTTCTGTTGCCAGGTTCTGTCCAGGATCTTTTGCCATGTTCTCTCCAGTGAAGTTCTTCTGTCTCTAGGTACTGTGTTCTAAGTTCTGTGTTCTAAGTTCTGTCTGGAGGTTCTGAGTTCTGTCTTCTGAGGTCTGGCTTCTGAGGTCTGCCTTCTGAGGTCTGTCTTCTGAGGTCTGCCTTCTGAGGTCTGCCTCCTGTTGTCTTGTTGCATCTGTATTTATACCAGTTGATTCTAATCCTATCAATCTCTATTCCAAAGGTTAGGGCGTTTCTTATCTCCATGCCAGGGAGTAAAGATTATGTAGCTTAAGCATGATTGTTCGTAGTTAAAGTGATTAATTACCCGCCTGGCAGTTAAGAGGTTTTATTCCCTCCCTAACTTCAGGGGAAAATCCCTACCTGGGGAAACAACCTTTCTCGGAGAGGTGACCTTGGACCGGCTCCCGGCAGGTTTTGAAGGTCATGGTAAGGAGTTTAGAGTTGTTTTGCCATCGAGGAGTCATTAGAGGTTTTAATGCAAAAGAGTAGATTATATTCTATACTCGGCCAGCTGAGGTTGGTTTATAACAATGATGCTCAAACTCTGCTGCATATTAGAAGTAAGAGCTTTAGCCCTACCCGGTTTGGCTCAGTGGATAGAATGTAGGCCTGCGAACCAAAGGTCCTAGGTTCGATTCCAGTTCAAGGGCACATACCTCAGTTGCAGGCTTCTCCCTGGTCCGGGCCCTGTTCAGAGCATGTATAGGAAGCAATCAATCGATGTGATATTTCTTTCTGTATTTCCCTCTCTCTTCCACTCTCTCTAAAAATCAATGGAGCCCGGCCGGCATGGCTCTGTGGTTGAGCATTGACCTATGAACCAGGAGGTCCTGGGTTCAATTTCTGGTCAGGGCACATGCTCGGGTTGCAGGCTCAGTCCCCAGTAAGGAGTACAGGAGGCAGCAGATCAATGATTCTCTCTTATCATTGATGTCCCTCCCTCCTTCCCTCCCTGAAATCAAGCCTATCTAATAAAGAGGGAATATGCTAATTGACTCTCATGCCATCACAAAGATGGCAGTGCCCACAGCCAATAAGAAGGAAATATACTAATTGTTTGCCACGCCCTCAAAGATGGTGGTACCCACAGCCACAAGATGGCAGCGCCCAGTCCCCTCAGCCCTGCTGGAGTGGCAGCCGCATGGCAAGACTGGGCCCGCCCCCAGGCAGGCCTGGTCACTCCACGTGCCTGCCTCCAGAGTCCCCCCGGCCTTGCTGCGCGCCTGCCTCCGGAGTCCCCCAGGTCCCTCAGCCCCCTAGTCACCCAATGCCGGCCCGAGGTGCAAGCAAGCCTCGGATGTCAGCTGCCCAGCCACCCAGGGCCGGCCAAGACTCAGGTAACCAGGGCCAGCCAAGGCTTGCGCTGCCAACAGTGGCAGCAGCAGAGATGTGATGGGGGCATTGCCTTCCCCTGATTGCTGGGTTGCCTCCCACTCCTGAGGGCTCCCGGACTGTGAAAGGGGGCAGGCCAGGCTGAGGGACCGCCCGTCCAGTGCATGAATTTTCATGCACCGAGCTGCTAGTAAATAATATTTTTAAAAAATCAATGGAAAAATGTCCTTGGATGAGTATTAAAAAAAAAAGGAGAACTTTAAAAAATACCAGTGCCCAGGCTCCACACAATAAAATCAGATTTTCTGGAGGAGAGACCCAGATATTGGATTTTTTATGAACTACCTCAGCTGATTCCATTGTGCATCCAAGTTTGAGGACTGGTGGTCCGTGAGGTCTGAAAGGTTGGCAACTGCTGGTTTAAGGAAACCTAGAGGGCTGATGGCAGGGTAATGAATTCCGAGGTTACTGCAGTGGCCTGGCTAGGATTTAAATCTTTGAATTGAGGCATTGGGAGTGGAGACAAGGGAAGATGGAGCCATTATTATTATTATTTTAAAAATATATTTTTATTTAAGCCCACAAATAAAACTGCTCTGATGGCAATCAAAGGGCTTGCCTTCAAGAAAGGTGAAATGGGCATTTTCATTCCATGATTTGTGGTGCCATCATCCCTTCTCCCTTCTAAAATAAGAACGTGATTGTGGGGTCGGAGTGGAGGGAGGGAAGATTGATTTAATGTTAGATAGTAGAGCCTGAAATTCTTGAAATCCTCATTACTTAATTGGATTTATCCATAAGAATATTTGAGAGAATGACTATAGAGATCTGTGTGTTTGATCAATTTACTGTCATTAATCTGTTAAAAGGGGATAGAGTACTAAGGAAATGAAATGGGAAACTAACAGGGGGAATCAGCAGTGTAAAAATGGAAGCGAGTGGTGGAAAGGCCCAGAGAGTACATTTGGCCCCAGTACCTGTCAGGGCAGGAATATGATAGGACTAGATAAAACCCAGGCATCCCCATCCCATCCTAGAGCAGCAGAATAATTAGAGCAAACATTTATCAAGTGTTTGCTGTATGCAAGGTACTAAGTGTACATTTATTCTCTCATTTAACCCTTTAAAACTGTGGGAAGTTGTAGGTTGTGTTATTACCCCCCATACCCCACCCCCGTTTTGCTAATGAACAAATTGAGTCACAGAGAGGTAACGAAACTGTTTAGGGTCACATCGTTACTTGTTCTTTCATATAATATAAGTGCAGGAACTTGGAGAGCCTGCCTTGAAGTGAATGAACCCACTGCTTCTGGGACTATGTCTGCTGTACCATACCTCTATCTTCTGGAGCATAGCCTATCTGGCAGGTCCCATGATCTTCATTTAAGTCATTTAGTCTCTAGGTTGCTTCTCTGAAGTTCACTCTTAGAGGCTGGTGACTACAATACTAAAAATAACATTGTCCTGGAGAATATTTATAGTTTTTTTTCACTCACTCTGCTTAAGTACAGACTACGCCTTATCTGGGAAATACTACTTATTTTAGGACTCTGTAGTTAGACATTTAAATGGTAGGGTTTGGTCGGTGGTAGTTCAACAGATATTTGCATGCCTCCAAAGTACTCTGCCATGCACTTGGTGCTGGGGTGAGAGATGTGATTACAGTCTAGAAGTGTAAAAATGCCCAAATAAACATGATCAATATTTAAATTTCAGTGTAATAAAGTATACAGAACAATAAAAGGAACAGAGGAAGGTGCAAGGTTAAGAAGAACTTCCCAGAAGAGTTAACATCTGAATTAGGTTTTGAAGGATGAATGGGAGTTTGCCAGGTAGGCTGCAGAATAACCTACACTAATAAAAGAGAAAGATGCAAATTGATCATACCTTTGTGATGCCCACCAGCCAATCAGGAGTGAGTATGCAAATTAACCCAACAAAGATGGCGGGTTAATTTGTATGTGCAGGCGCTGAGTGGCCGGGGGCGGTGCGGAATACCCCAGCAACTCCGGGCCTCTGGGCAGCGTGGGAAGGTGGAAAGGCGGCTCCGGGCCAGAGCGAAGGCGGTGCCGGCAGCCAGGGGAAGTAAGGCCCATTCTTGCATGAATCTTCGTGCATCGGGCCTCTAGTTAAGTTATAATTGCTAGAGAGTTGAACAGAGGATTCCTTCTGATATTATTGCCAATGTGTCTAGATTCTTAATGTGGTAGAACAAGTTGTGAAATTTCCTTTTTTCCGCTAGTGTCTTAAAATGTCATTGGGATTCTGTGTCTCAGCAGTAGAGCTGGTCATGTAGGGATTTTGCTTTCGGCCAGTTTTAGGAGGGAAAAATTGCTCCCATTTAGCACTTGCAGGCTTGCTGCAACTTGGGGCAGACGTGAGTTTCCTGCTTATGTGGGAATGATAATGTTCCCTAGCCTAGCTCCAGTTTAAGACTTTGATTGCAATGCTTGCTGAGACTTTTCTTCTCTTACATGAAAAGAGTAGATTGATCATTGTTTTCAAAAGGTATTTAGGGCTCTGGCTAGTGTGGCTCAGTTGATTGAGTGTTGTACCATGCACCGAGTGGTTGCTGGTTCCATTCCCAGTCAGGGCACATGCCCAGGTTGCAGGCTCAGTCCGCAGGAGGGGGCATGTAGGAGGCAGCCAATCAATATTTCTCTCCCTCTCCCTCCTCTCTAAAAAAAAAATCAATGAGCCCTGACTGGTTTGGCTCAGTGGATAGAGCGTCGGCCCGAGGACTCAAGGGTCCCAAGTTCGCGTCTGGTCAAGGGCATGTACCTTGGTTGTGGGCACATCCCCAGTGGGGAGTGTGCAGGAGGCAGCTGATCGATGTTTCTCTCTCATCGATGTTTCTAGCTCTCTATCCCTCTCCCTTCCTCTCTGTGAAAAATCAATAAAAATATTAAAAAATCAATGAAAACATTTTTTTAAAGGTATTTAGGCATTCAGCCACAAACGTTAATTGAGCACTGACTCTTTTGGATAGGAGGGTAGGTTAGGACCGTAACATAAAAATTGGGTTTTTTAGGTATAACATACATTCAGTAAAGTAAAATGGTTTTTTTAATATCTGTATATACCTTTGTAACCACCACCTTCAGATTTAGAGAACAGTTCCAGTACCCTGGAAGGTTCTCTCATAACCCTTCTCTGAAAATACCCATATTCCATTTCCCCCTTTCTCCACCCCCCCACCTCCAAACACAGTTCTGACTTCTGTCACCAAAGATTGGTTTTGCCTGTTCTTGAACTCTATTTAAATGGAATCATACAGAATATATGTTTTGTATCTGGCTTCTTTTACTCAACTTTTTGATTATGAGATTCATCCAGATAGTCAGGGAACACTGATTACCAGACACACTGTTAGGAAGAGACCCAGAATAATCACATATGAGTTATGTCATTGAAATTTAGTATGAATTTATTGGTAGCATTCATTTATTCAGTACACATTTACAAGTACCATGCACCAGGTGAATTAAGATGAATAAGTTTCTGCCACCAAGGAGCTTTCAGGCTAATGAAGCAAATATCATTTTGGGAAGAATTTTTGGGGAAAACATTGATGTGTAAGTTTGACTGAAGTCTTAGGCTGGAGTCATGGAAGATGACCACTTTAGCAAATGGCTATAATGTATCATTGTGTAGAAGGCAAGGAATGGAAGTGAATTTTGGTGATTGCTGTGTAGCTAAGGAAAAAGCGTCCAGCAGTATTTTATGAGGTTAGATAAAACTTTAGATACGTATTATGAATGTGGCATTCCTCCCCCCTCCCCCCCATTATTGAGATGACTTTAGATGTTCCATTAAGCCATCAAAAATTTCCTAAGTGTGGCTTTAGATGCAGCATCTCTTCTTTCGTCAGGGCATTTTGTAGCAAAATGTGTTCCTGGCAGTATCAGTTTGCTGAGGCTGCTATAACAAAATACTAGGGAGCGGGGTGACTTACACGGAAATTTATTTTCTTACAATTCAGGAGGCTAGAAGTTCACGATCAAGGTGGCAGTTTTAGTTTCTTCTGAAGCCTATCAGCTTGGCTTACAGTCTTTTCCACCTGTGTCCTCACTTGGTCTTTTCTGTGTGTTTGTGTCCTCATCTCTTCTTAAAAGGGTACCAGCCATATTGGATTAGGGCCATCCCCAGTGACCCCACTTTAACTTAGTCACCTCTTTAAAGGCCTTATCTCCAAATATGTTCACATTTGAATTACTAGGAAATAGAGCTTTGCTTCAGCATATGAATTTGGGGGGAGGAGGGCACACAGTTCAGTTCATAACACCACGTTTCAAAACCTACCCTAACATTGTTGGACTGTCTGAGGGTTGTTACCAGAGAAAAGCAGGGGCCATAATAAGGTCAAAATAAGCAGGTATCAGACCATTGTCTGGTGTGACCCTTGTGGGGGCTGGACTTGGTCTTAAAGTGCCATCTCTGTGTTCATAGTGTGTCATCTGCACACACAAACCCATGAGCCTTTGGTAATATGTCTAACACTGTTAAGACTATGGTGTTTTATCCTCCTATATAATAAAAAGCTAATATGCAAATTGTCCCTTCAACTGGGAGTTTGAACAGGGGGTGGGGCCTGCCGGCCAACTGCCCGTAGCCCCCTCCCCCCCATCAACCTCCTCCCCACCCCCACAGTCCTCCCCCCCGGCCAGCTGGTCCCATGAGCCCCGATCAGCCCTGATCCCTGGCCAGGCTGAGGGACCCCACCCATGCATGATTTGTGCACTGGGCCTCTAGTCTAGTCTAATAATAAACAGAAGGGTAATTGACTGTACCTTCGCTACACTTCCCACTAATCAGGGCGATATGCAAATTAACTGCCAAGAAAGATGGCGGTTAACCGCCAAGAAAGATGACAGTTAATTTGTATACATAGGTGCAATGATGGGAGGCGAAAGGGGAAGGACGGAAGAACGTTGATTGGAAACCCAGGCGGCAGGCAAGAGCCCTGGATCGGAGAACCGGGGCCACCTTTGCCCGCCCCCGAGCCGGTGATCACGATCGGAGGTGCCGCCTTGCTTGTGGCCCCGTGATCTGCCACCGCGATCAGAGAGCCAGGGTACAGGCAAGGTGGCACCCGGGCACCCTAGCACCTGACATGCAAAGGTCGGGGATGAAATGACTTTTCCCAAGCACATCTGCAAATATCCTGGGGAAGGCATCACTGAAGAGTTCACAACTCTCTTACTTGGCAAGGAATCAAAAAGTTGGCAATGGGAACAATCCCTTACATCAAAGTTAAGGCCCCTCTGAGTAAAAAAGAATAGATTCAAAGT
>NW_006290680.1:1942054-1943471 GCF_000327345.1 Myotis davidii | reverse complement strand
CAGTGGTGACTGGCAGTGGCTGCAGCAGCGGGGGGATGGGGCTGGTGCCTTCCCCTGATCAGCCCGGTCACCTCCCAAAAAGGGAGGCCAGACTGCGGCTTAGGCTTGCTCCCCAAGGGGAGCAGGGAGCGGGCCTAAGCCATCACTAGGACATCCCCTGAGGGCTCCCAGTATGTGAGAGGGGGCAGGCTGGGCTGAGGGACAACCCCCCAGTGCACTAATTTCGTGGACTGGGCCCCTAGTATTAATATAATACTTGTGTTATCTTTAACTTGCTTAATTGTTAGTACTGAGAAATGAGGTCCTTTTAACAGATATTATCGAGTCATTGTTAATTCTTTAAACAAGACGGAACTTCAGTGTTTGAAATGGGTCACAGTTCAAAAGTGTACCCAGAATTTTACTTACTTTTTGAAGAAACAAAATTGTTATTTTCAAAATTCTCCGTTTAGGAAACTAAACAGTAGTTCTTATACCTCAAGCAAATTAAATGTTTTAACTGTACAAAACTTTCTTTTTTCTTTTTTTTTAAATAAATACATTTTTATTGATTTCAGAGAGAAAGGGAGAGGGAGAGAGATAGAAACATCAATAATGATAGAGAATCATTGATTGGCTGCCTCCAGCACTCGCCAAACTAGGGATTGAACATGCAAACCAGGCATGTGCCCTGACCAGGAATCGAACCGTGATCGCCTGGTTCATAGGTCGATGCTCAACCACTGAGCCACTCCAGTTGGGCCAAATTTTTCTATTTTGTATTAATTTCGTTTTCTACCATTTTGTTCTACTCTACTTTTAGATTTGACTATATTTGCTTATTTTGATAAATCATTACTTTTTTATTTTTTATTAATTAGATAGTTAATACTATTCTAGAAAAGTGTTTTTTAATCCAAAAATATGCTGACTGATTTGAAATTCTGTGTACCTTGGTAGAGTGATCTGATGTTTTATTGGCACCTTCCATTTATGGATATCCTTGAGCAGCTGCTGCCATATTTCTTAGACATGTCTTCTGACTTTCTTAATCTTTCCTCCCTTTTTAATTAAAAATATTTCAATAAAATAATTCAGATGGGCCCTAGCCGGTTTGGCTCAGTGGCTAGAGCATCGGCCCACAGACTGAAGGGTCCCAGGTTTGATTCCGGTCAAGGGCACATGCCTGAGTTGCAGGCTTGATCCCCAGTAGGGGGCGTGCAGGAGGCAGCCGATCAATGATTCTCATCATTGATGTTTCTATCTCTCTCTCTTCCTCTTCCTTCCACTCTGAAATCAATAAAAAAATATTTTAAAAAATAATTCAGATGGTATCCTACCTCTAAGGGGAGAAGGGAGAGATGGGATTCAGAGGTAGAGTTGCATTGGGGAGTGGACGCTCCCAGTGTAGTGTGTCTTTATACTACATAATTTTTCT
>NW_006290680.1:1923632-1939231 GCF_000327345.1 Myotis davidii | reverse complement strand
GGCTCGAGCTCTTAGGCCTCCATTCCTGAAAGCAGGTATCTGGTTTGTTTTGGTTCTAATCGAAACTCTGTATCAACTCCAGCTCTGAGATCCCAGCTCTCTGAAAGCTGGTTTCTGGGGTTTAGTTTAGCTCTATATTTGTTACAATGTTTGAAACTTCAAGCTCAGAGGCCGGCAAGGCAGGTGGGAAACGTTGGAGTCCTCCATCACTGAAGCAAGCAATCCTCATGTTAACTTCAAGCTGCCTTCTGCCGGCCGCCATCTTGGCTGGCAGTTAATTTGCATATCACCCTGATTAGCCAATGGGAAGGGTAGCGGATGTACGGCTAATTACCATGTCTCTCTTTTATTAGATAGGATAATTTTTCTGATCTCTGTGTTTAGATTCTTTGAGTTGTAACGAACAGAAATTTAGGCCAAGTTAGTTTAGAAAAGTGGTGTAGAGTGGTTGAGTTATTGGCCCTAAGTTTTGACTGTTGTAGTAATATTTCACATTTATACCCTTGCCATAACCTCGTAGTAGATGGAATCATGTCCCTACCCCTTGATTTTAGGCTTGACCTTGTGAGTTGCTTTGGCCCAGGGGGATGTAAGCGGACATGATGAGAGCAGAGGTTTGCAGGACGCTTGTGCTGATGGGCTTGTCTTCCTGTGCTTTTGCAATCACTGTGGGTGAGAAGAGCCCTGAGTAGCTGTAGCCTTTTCAGGGTGGGCCTCAGAGGGAGGCCATCGAGCACAGCCACCATAGCAGACATGAAGCTGAGCCAATCCAACTCAGATGCCTGAGGGAAAATTAAATGCTCTTGTTCTAAGCGCTGAGATTTTGTGGTCTTTTGTTGTGTAGTATTATTGTGGCAATAGATGACTAATGCTGGGCAGCTCTAGGCCTTTAGGAGCAGGCTTTTTTGGATGGTCTTTCCTAGTAATTTGCCATTTACATGATGCCCAGTGGGTCTGTCCCACTCTACTCTTCTTACCCACTAGCTTCCTCACCCTATGTATTGCTCTCCTCTACTAGTACTTTACAGTGTCTGCCTACTTATATATTATGTTCTCTGTTAACTTTTCCATGTCCAAAGCCTCTTAGAGCTCCTCCAGGCTCTCTCAACGTAATGACTTCTGAGCTTCTACTGCTGTGTTTAATGCCTTCTTCTTTTGGTACTTTTCATTTCAGATTTCTGAGAAAACCGATTTTGCCCAACAGGGTGTTCCCTGCCTCCAGAAATGTCATGTCCTCAGTTGTTGGCCTTTTTTTAGGCATTGACTGCCCTTGGATTAGGGGCCCATCTCTGGTCTAATTAGATGTGTCTGAGGGTGTGTCTGGAGGAGGGACATGTCTTGAAATACATGGGTGCAGTAGCCTTATTAATAGAGGCTGTGAATGTGTGGAAGGCTTAGTGATAAGACAAGCCTTTTACACAGTGTTGTATTTCATCTGGGGTTTTTAGTATTAAAGCTTGTCAGTTTCTGGGTTCATCAGTCACCAGAAGGGAAGCTTTTAATTTGGATTTTGCAAGCTTTTAATTTTCTGGGGCTGCATTCCATTTTTGTTTCTTAGTTCCAAGATATCAATCACACAGCATGAATTCTCAGGATGAATCTCTTCTAAGGGAAAATGTGAGGAAAGGGACCATCTACTGGAAGGAAAGCTTACTCATGCAGAACCTTCCAATGAGTTGAGAAGAAAATAAGTCAGCTTACTCTGAAGTTTTAGGCTATGTAGGCTTTACACAGCTTTTCTGTATAGAGGAAGAGACTGGTCAAATTAAAGCTGGTTTATAACAGTTAAAAGGTTGCTCTTTATTTTGATTTACCTTTAAGTACTTAATGTTTCAGGGTACTGTTGTAAATGGTACTTTAAAATATGTTAATTTATAGCCCTGACTGGGTGGCTTAGTTGGTTGGAGCATTGTCTCGTACATCAAAAGGTTGCGGGTTCGATTTCTGTCAGGGCACATACCTAGGTTGTGGGTGTGATCCCTGGTCTGGGATGTAACTAATTGATGCTTCTCTCCCACATTGTTATTTCTCCCCCTCCCCCTCTTTCTTCTTCCTCCTCTCCTCCCCTTACCCCCCTCTCTAAAAATTCATTAAAAACATATTCTTGGGTGAGGATTAGAAAAAAGTTAATTTATAGTTGTTCCTTCCTAGTATATAGAAATATAATTGACTTTTGTATAGTGATCTTATATCCTATGACCTTATTAAAGTAATTTATGGTTCTAAAAGCTTTTTTTGTATATTCCTTGAGATTTTCTACACGGATAGTTATGTCAAATAAAGACTTTTTTAATATATATTTTTTATTGATCTTTTACAGAGAGGAAGGGAGAGAGATAGAGAGTTAGAAACATCGATGAGAGAGAAACATCGATCAGCTGCCTCCTGCACATCTCCTACTGGGGATGTGCCCGCAACCCAGGTACATGCCCTTGACCGGAATCGAACTTGGGACCTCTCAGTCCGCAGGCCGACGCTCTATCCACTGAGCCAAACCGGTTTCGGCTCAAATAAAGACATTTTTATTTCTTCCTGTTTAACCTATATTCCTTCTATTTCTTTTTCATGTCTTATTGCACTGGTTAGGACCCCAGTATGATATTGAATAGATGTGATGAGATTAGATATGCTTGCCTTATACCTGAGTTTAGGGGAAAATAATACAGTCCCATTAACTATACTTTTTTTGTGTCAGTGCTTTTTATCAGGTTTAGAAAGTTCTCTTTTATTTCTAGTTTGTTGAGAGTTTTAAAAAAATTATAAATGGACTTTGGAATGTGTCAGATACTTTTTGTGTATCTATTGAAATGATCATGTGGGGTTTTTTCCCTTAGTCTGTGAGACAGGGAAAGACAGAAATATCAATCTGAGAGAAGCACATTGATTGGTTGCCTCCTGCATGAGCCCTGACCAGGGCCTGGGTGGAGGAGGAGCCTGCAACCCAGGTACATGCCCTTGACCGGAATTAAACCTGGGACCTTTCAGTCCGCAGGCCGACGCTCTATCCACTGAGCCAAACTGGCTAGGGCACATTAATTGATTTTTTAATGTTGACTCCCTGTTGCACACCCGGGATAAATCCCACTTGGTCTTGATATATTATCCTTTTTAAATATTGCTGGATTCATTGTGATAGTATAGTTGATCCTTGAACAACACAGGTTTGAACTGCCAAGGTCCATGTATACACAGATTTATTTATTTTTTATACAGTTGGCCCTTTGAATCTGTGGGTTTTGCATCCACATATTCAACCAACCACAGATTAAGTACAGTATTTTCAGTCTGCAGCTGGGAATTTGTGGATATGGGAGGGGAGTCTACTGTATGGATTGTTATGCCATCTATAATAATAAAAGCATAATATGCTAATTAGACTGAACTTCCTTCCGGACGAAGCCAGGGCTGCGAGGAAAGCCCAGGTCCCGGGTGCCTGCTGGCGGCCACAGGGAAGCCTGGGTCCTGGATGCTTGCTGGCGGCTGGAAGGAGTGAAGCCTGGGTCCCAGGTGCCAGAGGGAAGCTGGTGTCCGCAGCCGGGGGAAGGAAGGCCTACTCTTGCCAGAATTTCGTGCATCAGGCCTCTAGTTTAATAAAAGGGACTTGAGCATTCACAGATTTTAGTATTCACAGGGTTCCTAGAACCAATCCTGCTCCCCTCCATGAATACTGAGGGAAACTATAGTTAAGTTTGGGGAGAGTCGAAAGTTCTATGCAGATTTTCAAGGGTCAGCTGTATTTTGTTAAGAATTTTAGGGTCAGTGTTTTGAACTTTGTCTTTAAACTATGGTTTTTTGTATTGCCATTGCTGGAGTTGGTGTTGGAGTATTGCTGGCCTCATAAAATGAGATAGGAAGTGTTCCCTTTTTTTCTATTTTTGATTAAGAACTTAAAAAAAAAACTGCATGTAAATTCTGAGGTTTCCAGAAATTCATTTATGCAAAGTATTTTTTTTTCTGATTATGCCTAGTAAAAGGATTGTCTTGTAGAAAAGTATTTGGTTTTGAATGAGTTGTCTTTAAAAGGTTTTATGGGAACTGGTTTGGGATTATTAGCCATTTGTGAAATATTTTTATCTACCTTGGGGCTTGCTCCAAAGTTAACAAAGTTCTAAGGTTACTTTGGTGGGGATTATGGATCATGAATTCATGTAAGTCACTTGAATCCATGTAGCTCATTTATTCTCACTACTGTGATCACATATTATTATTTTTCCTGTAATCCTACCTAGATGGCTGTTGTATAAATGTCAGTAGTAATATTTAACCTTATACAGTACTTTTTTATGTCATATACTGTACTTTGTAATTTGCATGTAGTAATTAATCCTCGCTTGATTATCATTCCTGTTTTACATATGAGGAAACTGAGATAGAGAGATTAAGTAATTTGCCGTGATCATATAGCTAATAAATGGTGAGTGCCAGAATTTGGATCCAGTTTGGTTGCAGAATGTGTGCTCTTAGCAGGACAGAGTAGATTATGTAGTCTCTCTGTTACTAGAAAAATACCTCAAGTGTACTGTCCTACGAGTCCTGGAGGATAATCTCTATTTGTTTGTAAATAATCTACATATATATATTCTGTTTGCTGTGTGTGCCTATATATATATATATATATATATACACACACACAAACACACACATACATACACACACAAACATATACAAACATAATGTGTCCACATGGAGGAGCAAGTATGTAGGGTTTTCCCTTTAGAGAGATCCTTCTTATTCTAAAACCTTTTTTTCAATGTCTTAACTTGACATTATAGATAGAAGCATAAACAGCCCCTAGGGGTGGGCAAACTTTTTGACTCGAGGGCCACAATGGGTTCTTAAACTGGACCGGAGGGCTGGAACAAAAGCATGGATGGAGTGTTTGTGTGAACTAATATAAATTCAAAGTAAACATCATTACATAAAAGGGTACGGTCTTTTTTTTCAATAGTTTTATTCATTTCAAACGGGCCAGAGTCGGCCCACGGGCCGTAGTTTGCCCACGACTGCCCTAGACTCTGGTAATATGCTCTGGTTAGAGGGACTTACAAGGACAGAATAGATGGAAAGGTCACAAAGGAAACCTAGCAGACTGCCTGAGTCACAGATTCACTCACATAGGCACAGGATACTATTCTGGCCGGTAGGTCCTTTCTGTCTTGAAGATGAAGCTGCTTGCTCTCTAAGCAGCCACCCAGATCTTAGCTACACAATTTCAGATTATTTTTGGAGCAAAAAGCCATATAACTAGTATCTAGTACCATAAAAACAAATTTTCAAATTCTCCAAGTCAGCGGTCACCAACCGGTGGTCCGTGGACCACTGGTAGTCCGTGAGGTCCGAAAGGTTGGCAAACGCTGCTCCAAGTCATGATAAATAGCAGCTATAGGTCTTGACTACAGAACCAGGAGGCAGGAGGCACTATAGATAATCTTGTCCTGTTTATCTCTACTGTCTCTGCCAAGTGATTTTTTTTTTTTTTTGCATTGAGGTAATGTAGCTCATATTTTAACAAGCTATTAAATAATTTTCTTCCTCTCTTTTTCCGTCATTCTGTATTTACTTTAGCAAATGAATTTATTACTTCCACCAAATGTCAGTTCAGATGGGAACATTGAATAATTTGAGTGGTCATGTTCTTTCATAAAATATCTCTCCATTTATCTATGTTTTTATATTTGAATTGTGCATGTTTTGTATGGGTTTGATAAGAGGTTAATCTGTGTGGGTAAGAAAATGACTAGATTCTCGAGAATGTGAACATTGTTGTAATAGTCTTATGGTTTGAACAGTTGTATATCATTGATAGGAGTAAGAGCTGAATGATATGGATTTAGCTAGTTCTCTTTTAGTCTGTTTGAAGCTTCCAGCATTTGTGTGCCAGTGGTAAAATTTAACAGGAAAGACCTGAGTGGATTGATCCTCCAGGTATAAGAGTGAGTATGGATTTAAAAACAACACACTTCTTAATTTTGTTTTATTCTATCTATAGATTTAAATATTGACACTGTATATAACTTCGGTAATTATTATTGCATGGTTTAATTTTCCCCAAATTTAGAGAATTTCTTAAAATACTAAATACTTCTTTTTAAAGGTAAAGTGTTCTTGCCTTCTAACAGAAATAGATTTCCTGAATCATCTTTCTGACTTCTGTGCAGCTCTTCCATTTTAATAAGTTTTTTGAAGAAAAAAATGAATTTATTACTCTTATATCTTTAAAAAAAATCACAAAATAGTTTCTTTTTTGCCTAGAGAATGGAGAACTCAGTAAAGTAGGGAACATGTTAATGTTTTTGCAGGATTCTTTTCCATAGTTGTTTTTTTCTTTTCTCTTACTATGTAGCTATTATATGTACTGGAGACATAGAATTATAGGATTTTAGGGCATAGGATTTTTAAAACCTTAGGTCAGACACCCTCATTTTATAGTTGAGGAAAGAGTCAGTTCTTTAATTTCTATTGATTTTTTTTGAGGGTTTTTTTTTTGTTGTTGTTTGTTTGTTTGTTTTTAGAGAAAGAGAGAGAAACATTGCTGTGAGAGTGAAGCATCAATGGCCTACCTCCTGTACAACCCCCACTGGGGATCAGGCCCACAGTCCAGGCATTTGCCCTGACCAGAAATCAAGCTGGCAACCTTTCAGTGCATGGGGGACGTCCAACCAACTGAGCCATACCAGCCAGATCAATTCTTTAGTTTCATTTGGTGAAACTAGTTTCATTGGTTCTGTATATCCTCTTGTTGGTTTCTGAGTGAGATGGCCAGCTCCTGAGATACACGATAAACTATAAAACGAGATGTAGAAATTTGAGAAATAGTTGATTTGGCATAATAGAAATTCAAGATAATATTATGTTCATCAGGCTAAACATGGGTTGCCCTTGTGTGGGCTTTTGGCTGATTAGGTCTGTTTCAGTATGGTGCTAAACCATACTACGGGAGGTTGGCTCTCCTGGCTGGACTGTAAGTGGGCCTTTGCTTTGGCACCAGTCCCTGAGTAGGAAGTCGCAACCAGAGTAGTAGAATTGGTTTCACTTGGTATGCATGTCGTGACTCAGTAGCAAGTGCATACATGAAGCTTGAGGTTTTTTTCCACAAAGTTATTGATATTTGCATAAATATATTTTTACTGACCATCTTATAAACATTTTCTTGATTCTCATGGTTCTCAAATTATTTCTTAAAGGCTTAGAAGAGGAACAGTCACATCATATATAAATAATAATTTTGTATCTTTCTTTCCAGTTTATACATCTCATAATTTTCCTTCATATTCTCTAGAACGTCCAGAGCAATGCTTAATGTATGGTATCCTTGTGTTGCAGACTTTTTAATAGGAGTGCTTTCAGCATCCGACCATAAGATCTGATTTTGTTGCAGTTGGATATTTATAAGGGTTGATACTACTTTACCCAGATAAAGTATCATAGTTCAGGTTTTGACTTTGCAAAATAAGGATACAGAACATGGAAGGTTCAGGAAAGAGCAGAAAAATATATGGAGTATTAAATAATAATAAAACTATCTGAGAATATTTATCCGAGAGAAGGAAAAGAAAACACACCTATAGGATGATTTCATTATCCTCAAGTATAGGTACGACCTATGCTGGCAAATTAAAACTTCCAGATCATCTTTGAGAATGAGAAAACAGTCTAATGCTCTGGGCTTGTGAATGGACCACCAGATAGATGTCCCTACATACTTTCACTGGTGACTCTGGAGTAGGAGCAAAAACAAGCAAAAGCACTGCACTCAAACATTAAAGACCAGTTATCTTCCTCCTGCACTGTCCCTCCACTGCCCTCTCCTGACCAAGCTTAACATCATTCAGTGTAAAGGAGAAATACTTAAGAGCACAGTGCATTATCACAGAGCAGGTACTGAAGGGTGAATTTGGAGTTGAGAGGCAGTAGATGATAAGTATCACAGAAGCCACGCACAAGAATATATACTATGTAATTCCTTTTTTACAAGGTACAGAAACAAGCAAAACAAATCTATACTGTTAGAAGGCAGACTAGTGGTTATCCTTGGAGAAAAGTAGTAGTAATCAGATAGGGCTTTCATTGTGCTAATAACCGTGTTCTGTTTCTGGATATGGATGCTGGTTACATGCATGTGTTCATATATATTATCTATATACTAGAGGCTCAGTGCATGAAATTTGTGCACTCGGGGAGGGGCGTGTCCCTCAGACCGGCCTGTGCCCTCTCATAGCCTGGGAGCCCTCAGGGGATGTCTGATGGACAGCTTAGGCTGGCTCCCCAGGGGTAGCAGGCCTAAGCCAGCAGTCAGACGTTCTTAGCACTGTCGCGGAGCGGGAGAGGCTTCTGCCACGGCCACTGTGCTCGCCAGCTATGAGCCCGGCTTCTGCCTGAGTGGCACTCCCCCTGTGGCAGCACACTGACCACCAAGAGGCAGCTCCTATGTTGAGTGTCTGCCCCCTGGTGGTCAGTGCATGTCATAGTGACTGGTAGTTCCGCTTGGTCGATTTACATATTAGCCTTTTATTATATAGGATAGGACATAAAAAGCTAGTGACCAGAACAACTGGAATGACCGGTTGACATAATGCCTACTATGGCCAGCCAACTGGCCTGATTGGGTGCGGGGCCAGCTGGCCAACCTCTTGCGGCCCCTCCCCCTGGCTGGCCCTGTCTCCAATTGGCTGCTATCCCAGCCCCGATCAGCCCCCATCGGGGTGGGCCGGCTAGACCCCAACTATGCATGAATTTGTGTACCAGGCCTCTAGTACTTCAATAAAAGTTAAAATGTGAAATAGTCTGATTCCAAAAGTAAACTTAAAAACAAGATTCTGTCTAGAATAGGGGAAATACAAAATAATCCCTGGAATCACAAACCTTTTTAAAAAATTTTTTGAAACCTATTTGAGGACTGTCCAACTTAATGTAAAAAAACAGGTATGCCTAGCTGGTGTGACTTAGTGGTTGAGTATCATCAGTTCAATTCCTGGTCAGGACACATGCCTGAGTCAGTTTCGGGCTCAGTACCCAGCAGTGGGCGCGCACGAGGCAGTCGATTGACGTTTCTCTCTTTCCTTTTCCCTTCCTCGCTGAAATTAATAAAAACATTTTTTTAAAAAAAACTCCCACCTTAAAAAACAAAAACAAAACAGGTATCTCATTCGTTAAGCAAAATTATTAATTGTCAGACCACCTTTCTTTCCATTTGGGATCAAGTTGTTACTACTGAGGCCTTCTGTGGAGCAACTTACACTTCCTTTTGTTTCAGTTCTTACATCTTTGAATAGCAGCTTCTAAGTGGGTTGGGTTTTTTTTATGGCCTTTCAAATGCCTCTGTTCTTAGTCTAAATAAAATAACATCACTGGCAAGTATTAAAACTGCTGTAGAGCAGAAGCTTTTTATTTTGATGTAGTCCCATTTGTTTATTTTTCCTTTGTTTCTCTTGCCCCTAGGTGACGTATCAGTGAAAATTCTGCTTCATGAGGTGTATGATATTTTGCTATGTTTTCTTCTAGGATTTTTATGGTTTCATGACTAACATTTAAATATTTTATCCATTTTGAGTTTATTCTTGTGTTTGGTATAAGTTGGTGGCCTAGTTTCATTTTTTTGCATGTACCTGTCCAATTTTCCCAGCATCATTTATTGAAGAGACTGTCTTGACTCCATTGTATGCTCTTGCCTCCTTTGTCAAATATTAATTGAGCATAATGGCTTGGGTCAGTTTCTGGGTTCTCTGCTCTGTTCCATTGATTTATATGCCTGTTCTTGTGTCAGTACCAGCCTGTTTTGATTACAGTGGTTTTGTAGTGTAACTTCTTATCTGATATTGTGATCCCTCCAACTTTCTTCTTCTTTCTCAAGATTGCTGCAGCTATTCAGGGTCCTATTTTGGTTCCATATAAATTTTTGGAGTACTTGTTATACATCAAAAACTTCTGCACAACAAAAGAAATCAGCATCAAAATTAAAAGGGAACGCACTGTATGGGAGAACATATTTGCTAATGATACATCTGATAAGGGGTTAATTTCCAAAATATATAAAGTACTCAAGCAACAAAAGGAAGACAGTCCAGTAAAAAAATGGGCAGTCGACCTGAATAGACACTTCTCCATCAATAAATCAACAAGCAACAGTGCTGCCAAGGATGTGGAGAAAAAGGAGCTCTGGTACACTGTTGGTGGGAATGCAGACTGATTCAACCACTATGGAAAACAGTGTGGAGTTTCCTCAAAAAATTAAATGGGAACTGCCATTTGACCCAGTGATCCCACTTCTAGGAATATATCCTAAGAAGCCCGAAACACTAATCAAAAAGAATATATGCACCCCTATGTCCATAGCAGCGTTATTTACAATAGCTAAGCTCTGCAAACAGTGCAAGTGCCCATCAGTAGATGAGTGGATAAAAAAGCTGTGGTAGGTACATTTACATAATGGAATACTATGCAGCTGTAAAAAAGAAGGAACTATTACCCTTTGAGAGCAACGTGGAGGGACCTAGAGATTATTGTGCTAAGCAAAATAAGCCAGTCAGAGAAAGACAAATATCACGATATCACTTATATGTGGAATCTAGTGAACAAAATAAACTGACAAAATAGATCCAGACTCATGGAAGCATGCAACAGACTGATGGTTCTCAGAGGGAAGGGGGTGGGGGAGAGATTAACCAAAGAACTTAAGTGAATATAAGCATAAACCATGAACATAGACAATAGGGTGGTAATGGCCTAGGAGGGGGACAGGAGAGGGAAAAGGGGGCAAGAAGGGGAGACATCTGTAATACTTTCAAAAATAAAGATTTTTTAAAAAGTAAGATAGCCCCTCCCTCAAAAAGAAAAAAACTGCTGCAGAAAGTCACCCCATGTGACAACAGAGCCAATTACTGCTCATTATGCCGTGTGATCATGTGCTAGTCATTTGCCCACATTGTTTATGAGTGCTGACTCTTGGATTTGAATATATGGACTATAGTTGTAGATATGTAATATTTATTTATGTCAGCAAAATTACTCCAGTGTTTTTTCCAACATATGGCCTATTCACTAAAATTTGTTAAAAATAACAGTGAATTAATAACCAAAACAAATTAAAAAACCCAGTTAATTTAATTACAAGCAAATCTTGGTTAAAAGCATTTAAAAATGAACATGGTGTTAATTTTCACATATGGCACAGGGACCAGAAGTTTTGTCCATTACATCCAAAGTCCATTAAATTGAGGTCCTCAGAATTGTTTACCTGTTAGAAGTCAGTAGTTTTAATAATATGATGCTTGCGAATACATTAATTTAAAATAGGTTGACTACATATTTACCAATTTGTAGGCACATTAGATGGATCACCTATTATGTAGATGGTGTTACCAGATTTAGTTAATTGGCTTGCCTACGTTGGGTGGCTTCTTAAGTATTCTGCTTGTTGCCTGCAGTTTCTACTCTTGGTGCAGTACAACCAGAGTCAGAGAACCAAGGCATTGTATTAGTAGGAGACTCCTGTTGCCAGCCACCTGCCTCATCACTCAGCTTGCTTTTGCAAGGAGAACCTTTTGCATCTCAGTCACATCTTGCTTTATGTATTCCCCCCACAGACTGGTTCTGTATTTATCACATCATTCTCTTTCTTTTAGGTTTCATAGAACGGGGAATTGAGGGTGAGAGAGGATTAAGAATAATTTTTTTTAAATCCAGAGCTTAAAAAATTCTTTGCAATTTCCATTAAACAGAAATCCGTAGGCCCTTAGGAAAGTGCAGGAGGTGCCAGTGTTAAACTGCTTTCAGGAGACAGAAATGACTATGGAACCCATCAGGATGCAGCATCCTCCTGGGTTGGCAGCAGGTGATTCAATGCAAGATGTGGAAGTTAGGTTTCAGGGTTGAAGGAAATTTGTGTCAGATTCAGAATCCGTTGTCTTTAGACAATAGGAAAAAACACTTTGTAAAAATCCTGGGTTTTTATTTTACTTTAACAAAACAGAGTTGTAGAAATAGGGGGAAACCCCATCTTAACAGTGCTAGTGTTACTGGGGCCTGAGTGGCTCTGCCTCAGGCAGGCTTGTAGAGTGTGGGTTCTTGACTTTGTGCAGGAAAAGATCTCACAACACAAGCCCAAGTAATTGTGAGAGTACGTTTATTAAAGCTGGGGACAGTGAACCAAAGAGGGCCTAGGATAGAAGCAATAGGAAGGAGCCTAGGTGTGGCTGCTTTGCTCTCTAGAAATGTTAGGAAAGAAATGAGCCAAGGAGGGGCTACTGTCAGCTCATTGGAAAGTCAGAAAAGGGGGCTTTTGGGACAGGTTCAGGGGCTTAACCTGGCATGAGCTGCTGCTGCCCATTGCTTCCCTGGTTGCAAGTCTCGTGGGGCCCCTTAGAGTTTAGGACAGCCGTGGGCAAACTACGGCCCGTGGGCCGGATCCGGCCCGTTTGAAATGAATAAAACTAAAATAAAAAAAGACCATACCCTTTTATGTAATGATGTTTACTTTGAATTTATATTAGTTCACACAAACACTCCATCCATGCTTTTGTTCCGGCCCTCCGGTCCAGTTTAAGAACCCATTGTGGCCCTCGAGTCAAAAAGTTTGCCCACCCCTGGTTTAGGAGAAAGTAAAAAGTTCACCAGGGTGTGTTCCAGAGAGAGTGCACCCTCGGCTTGTCTTCAGGGGTTTTATTTGCTTTCCAAAGGTGGGGAATTTAGGGGAGATTACAGGGGAGGATCTCAATAGAATATTCCTCAGTTTTTCCAGGTGTGATCTCCACTGATTGGTCAGTGCCAGGGGGTCATTAGTCATTACAGCTGGTCCTGGTGTCACCCCCCTAGTTTTGCTGCTTTTCTGGGCCTGAAGCTGAAATACAACTGAGGTCTACATGTTATCTCTTTGGAGGAAAGGTCACAGGGGTCTCAGCTGCATGGCAGCTGTATGTCAAGGAGGAAAGGCCATCCTGGGGGTGAGGTCTGGCACCAGTTTGCCTGTCGCTAGGTCCCCCCGGGCTTTCCAACCCAGGTGAAGTGTATCTGGCTGTAAATTGCTCCGCCAATTTGTTCAGCTATCTGTCTTCAGTTTCCCCATTCCACTTGCCAAGGAATTTTCCTAGCTTCTTACTATCCTGTGCCTCATTAAGAATCCCACAGATGTAGTTGATAAAATGTTTTCATATTGTACAGTGGTTTGCTCTTAGGCTCTTCTGTTTCCTGTAGAATAGAGTGCATAGCCTGGATGACAATAAATATGTCATTTTTCTTTCATTTATCCGAAAGTAAAAACTCTGCTGAGTATTGTCTGTATTATGATTCTGTTGGTGTTTATTTTGTTTCCTGCTATCAGGTAGACTTTTTTCCTAACTGTAAATTGCCCCCAAACAATTTTGTTTTTATAATTCAGAATTCAAATTGAAAACTTATTGAAAGTAGATAAATAATTTAAACAGAATTACTTGCAGTTATATCACTAAAGGTTTTATCTGTGTTTATCATATGAGTAATTTATATATTTTCTTCTCTTGTTTGTAATATTATCTGAAGGGTTCATCCGTCTTGTGTAAATGTGCTCAAAAGGTCCACATGAATGATAGTTATATCAAGCTGTTTTAATTGCTTCCTTTTTACCCCATGGATGGATCAAATAAATCCATTCTCTGCTACAGCCTGCCCCCCCCTTTTTTTTCCATGTGGGCTTTCTTTTTTTAGACTGTTGTAATTTATCTACAGAATAGCTTTCTAACCTCTGCCCACATCTCTGTGTCCCAACTAGAACATCTCCAAATTCTGACTTTTTACCCAATTTTCATTTGCCTACAAGGCAGCTTCATTTAGTACTAAGAGAGTTGAATTGGAACCCAGGAAATGTACTTCTGAATAACTTGTAAGCCTTTGGGCAACCAGGCAGCTTTCTTAGTTTCATTAATTTAAGATAAAAGGATTGCATTGCCTGAGCTTTAAGTTCCCTCCCTTCACTTTGTTGCAGTCTTTTTTTGTTTTTTTAATATACTTTTATTGATTTCAACGAGGAAGGGAGAGGGAGAGAGAGATAGAAACATCAATGATAAGAGAGAATCATTGATTGGCTGCTTTTTTGCACACCCCCTATTGGGGATAGAGCCCGAAATCAGGGCATCTGCCCCTCACTGGAATCAAACCCGGGACCCTTCAGTCTGCAGGACAACACTCTATCCCCTGAACAAAACTGGCTAGGGCTGTTGCAGTCTTACTGTTCCTTCAAATTTAGCCCGTTCAGAATAGAACTCATCCATCTCCTCTCCCCAAAGATGGTTTTTGTCCCTATCCTACAAATGAAGAAACTGAGACCCAGAATGATTGAATAAATTGTACAAATCCTACTACCTGAGTGAGTGTTCAGAACCTACATATCTTCACTCCCAAATCTACAGGTTTTAATCTTTCTTCACAGCATTACTGGTGAGACCTGTTGAGTTTGAATGTGGAGTGTTATTTGTAAAACCTTTGGTCTTCCCACATATGGTTAGTTTGCATTTTCAGGGCTCTGATCCTTTAGTGCTAGACTGTCAGGAAATTTGATCATTTTTTATCTGGACCAGTTATATCTGGATTATAGTGTGTGTAGGGTCTAATGACAAAAAAAGTACAGTCAGGTTTTACTTTACAAGGTGATTATTTGAGAGCACCGATAGTAGTACCTGGTTACTTTCTTCTACTATCCTTAATAGTGATTCTTTCCGAGCAAGTTGAATTTTATCACCAGATTAGGAATTAAAATTATTTTCTCTGATTGAAAAGATGAACTGGTAGTTAGAGTTGATGTTTCTTCTGTATTATGCAAATGTGTCTCTTTCATTATTAAAATCAAATGTTTGGCTGAAGCAGCTCAAAGGTCTCATTTACTTCTGATTCTGTGAATGCAGCAGTGTTGAAATGTTTCTAGTCAATGGAGAACTTCCTTAGTTTACACCAAACATGTCAAACTCTCGGCCTGCGAGCTGCACAAGGCCCACAACGAACATTTTTGCGGCCCAGCAAATATAATGGTATGTAAGAAGCGTGATAGACCCTCCCTTCTCCTCCCGACAGATCTTTCAGAACGTTTTAATAAAAATTTTGTAACTTAATTTTTACAATATTATCCTGCTATACATAATTATTAATAACAAATTACAATGTTCACTAATGACTGGTTACTATAATTTGTTGCATTCATTTCCCTTATGATTGAAACTAACCGTACCTCCACTACACTTCCCATTGGATAATCAGCGAGATATGCAAATTAACCGCCAACCAAGAT
This sequence comes from Myotis davidii, assembly GCF_000327345.1. Lineage (NCBI taxonomy): Eukaryota > Metazoa > Chordata > Mammalia > Chiroptera > Vespertilionidae > Myotis > Myotis davidii. The sequence continues at coordinate 1,923,981 of NW_006290680.1, read as the reverse complement.
GGTGGCTGGCAGCCATGCAGCTGAAGTGAGCAGGAGACTTGCTTGCTCCAGTGATGGAGGAAGCCAACATTCCCCACCTGCCGCGGCCAGGTTCTGAGCTCCAAAAGCAACGAAGTTGCAATTATAGAAGCTAAACAAACCCCAGATATCTGCTTTCAGCAGGCCGTGGCCTCGGAGCTGGAGCGGCAACAAAGTTTCAATTATAGAAGGTAAATAAATCCCAGAATTAAAAAAAAAAAGAAAAAAAGGGGAGGCTGGGAGCTTCCGTCGCCGGGGGGGCTTGGTCAGCCTGAAAACCCTCAGCCCGCCCCATCCAGGCTGGCCCGGGACCCCAGTGGGGACCTCCACC
>NW_006290680.1:1920075-1923192 GCF_000327345.1 Myotis davidii | reverse complement strand
CTATATAATACTTCCAACAATAAAGATTTTTTAAAAAAAGAATATGACTTGACTTTCCCAAATAATAGCTCACTATTGACCAGAAGCCATTAACATAAACACTCCATTAACACATATCTCTCTCTCTCTATATATATATATATATATAATGTTAATCTTCAAAATAAAAAAGGGCTAGAACATAAAGCTTGTGAAGTCTTCCAGAAAACAAAACACAAAGAAATAAAAACATTTTTTTGGAATGAGAGAGAAAATTAGAGGGATAGCTCAGAAGGTCCATCATTTAAATATAGTAATAATATGAATTCCATTAAAAGAAAGCAATAGGAAGACAATTATGAAGAAATGATACAAGAGGATTTCTGAGAACTAAATCAAGAATTTCCAGATTGTGAAAGAATCCACCAGATGCCTAGTTTCATAGATGACAATAGCCTCAAGGCACATCATTGTGACAAGATAATCCTGAGAGGGTGGTGGGGGGGGCAGGTTATATGTACAAATGATCAGGGATCAAAATGGTTCGGATTCCTTAACAGAGATGGTGGAAGGAACGAGACAGTGGCACAATGCTCTCAAATTCTAAGGAGTAATCAATCTCCAACCTGTGATTTGCTATCCACCAAACCATCAAGATAGAATGGAAATATATTCAGACATGACAGTCTCAAAAACTTACCTCTCATTCATACATTCCCCAGATGGTTACTGGACATTGTGATTCGCCAAAATGAGAGTAAACCTAGAGAGACAAAACATAGGAGCCCTCTCTTGAGAGGCACAAGAAGGATGATAATGAGAAGTCCTAGGAAGATGACTTTGAAGCAGGTTAGACAGAAGAAGACTCCAGATACAGTGACCCAAGGGAGAAAAAAAAACTTTAAGGTTCTGGGGGGAGCATTCTAAAAAATGAGGTACTAACTATTTTTAGGGGGAAAATTACAAAAAAAAAAAGAAAAAGAAAACTTTAGCATAGTATATAGTTCATGGCTTAATTGTGAATTGAATATTGATTTAATAATGGTGATAATAATTATATTGGGAAGATAACATTTAATCTTCCATTGCAGGAGCTGGCTACCTCTTTTTGTAAATATTTATTGGAATGCATGTTGTTCATGGCCTGATTTTGTGCGGCAGTGGCAGAATTGAATAGTTGCAACAGAGACCATATGGCCTGCAAAGCCTAAAATATTTATTACCTGGCTTTTCATAAATATATTTGCCAACCTCTGTTTCATAGGAAGAAGCCAATAGAATAATGTTTAAAATAGGGGGTGGGTGGTGTAATAGCATGTTAACATGTTTAAAAAAATATTATGGAAAGTAGCAGAAGGAACAGCTCAAATGATTATCTTTGGGAAGAGTGAATCAAGAATGGGGAGGAATAGAGTCGGGATTGTTATTTTGTTTTGTTTTGTTTTTGTTAATCCTCACTCGAGGGTATTTTACCATGGATCTTTTAGAGAAAGTGGAAGAGAGAGGGAAAGACTGAGAGAAACATCCATGAGAGAGAAACACATCGATTGGTTGCATCCTGCATACGAGGGCCCGAACCAGGGAGGAGCCTGCAACCACAGTACGTGCCCTTGACCAGAATCGAACTTGGGACCCTTTGGTCCGCAGGCCAATGCCCTATATCCACCGAGCAAAACTAGCCAGGGCTTACGTTTTATATTACTGAATTCTTAAGCTAAGTACATGTATTTGAAAAGTCTGAATGAAGAATGCTGAGAAATTTGATTGAACTAGGAAAACAAAATAAACAAGAAAGGAAAAAAAGATACAAGCCACCAGTTATGAAGAAAGCAGGAGCTCAAAGCCTTTCCTGTAAACAAGCTTTCTCATCTATTCTTATGTCACACTTTCTCATTTATTCATTCATTCATTCCATAGATTATCATGTCAGAGTCCAAATGTCAGGCCCTGAACTCAGTTCTGCAGAACAGAGTTCCTTCCCAGAGACATTTAACAGCTAATGGCACGCACAGAGAAAAAAAGATGATATCTTGAGATGCTTGCATGGTTTAGGGAAGGCCCATAAGGAATTCCTGGAGAACATGACACCAGACCTCATCTAGGAAGAATAAGAGACGGGAGAGGAAGGACATTGGAAGAATTTCCCATTGAGGCATAGCCTTAACAACGACCTGAGTGAATAGGGCTGGTTTCAGAGTCCGCAAGTATTTATTATAGTTGGATGGATGGCAGAAGGTAATGTCAAAGCTGTAGACAAGGACCATAGGCTCTGTGCTATAAGCAATTTGTATTTTTTTCTAAAGACACTAAAGAGATTCAATCAGATTTTATTTATACTGTAAGAAAACATACTCTTGGTGCAGTGAGGGTAATGGGATGAAGATAGAAGGCATGAAGAGTAGAGGCTATTTCAGGTTAAAAAAAGAAGACAAATTTGGGAATAAAGCAAACAAGCGGACTGGGAAGAAAACAAGGGATTCAGGAATTATATAAGGGTTAAGGGAAAAGGAAGGAGTTAAGATGTCAATTCTGGGCTGGGGGACACAGGGACAGGTGTATATGTGTGTGAAGGTAGTATTGAGTTTGCTTTTGGAAGAGTTGTGGGGTTTTTGTTGAATCTGTGGAATACATCATTGGAAGTGGCCAGGATGCAGTTGGACCACTTGAAGGTCAGGAGGAGGGTCTGGATTTGGAAATGTGTAATGGTTATGGTGTAGAGAGAAGTTTGGAAATTGAGTAGAGAATTCAAGGGGCCCTTGTAGTTTTAAAGTGCTGAATCCAGGAAACACTAACATTTAAGGGTTAGGCTTTATATTAGGTAGAGCTTAGGGAGGAAGGGTACTTTTTGAAGCCTGTAAACAGGAAAATCAAGAGAGAATGGCCTCCAGGAAACCAGTAAGATGAGAACTTTAAGAGAAGGAAATGGTTCCTGGTTTAAAATGCAGCAAGGACATAAGAAGAAAGCCTAAAAATGTTCTTTGGATTTGACAACTAGGGAGTCATTGCTAAGAGCAAATTTTAGTGAAGTAATATGGCAGGAAGTAAAAATTCAGGTGTGTGTGGGATTTGTTAGTAGAGTTACTATTTTAGGATAGAGTTGAACTTGTCTCTTTGTTAAAGAGAGAACTATGGAAAAAG
>NW_006290680.1:1906244-1920039 GCF_000327345.1 Myotis davidii | reverse complement strand
AGTGATAACTTAGGGAGAGGAAATAGTTTCCCCATTCAACAAGTGTTTATTGAGCACCTGTTATGAGGCCAGTGCTATTCCAGACTTGGAGCATAGCAGAACAAAACAAAACTTACATCATGTGTCTTACAGGTCATCCTATCTAATAATAAACAAAGATTGAAATTAATCATACCTCCACTACACGTCCCATTGGATAATCAGTGAGATATGCAAATTAACCGCCAACAAAGATGGCGGCCAGCAGCCATGCAGCTGAAGTGAGCAGGAGGCTTGCTTGCTCCAGTGATAGAGGAAGCCAAGCTTCCTCCCTGCTGCGGCTGGGCTCTAAGCTCCACTCTAAGCAACAAAGTTGCAATTATAGAATCTAACCAAACAGTGGAATGGCCGGTTGCTATGACGCACACTGACCACCAGGGGGCAGATGCTCAACACAGGAGCTGCCCCCTGGTTGTCAGTGCGCTCCCACAGGGAGAGCTCTGCTCAGCCACAAGCCAGGCTGATGGCTGCCAGCACAGCGGTGGTGGCAGGAGCCTCTCCTGCCTCCTCAGCAGCACTAAGGATGTCCGACTGTAGCTTAGGTCTGCTCCCTGCTGGTAAGTAGACATCCCCCAAGAGCTGCCGGGCTGCCGGAGGGATGTCTGACTGCCAGCTTAGGCCCGATCCCCCCGGGGAGCGGGCCTAAGCCAGCAGGTGGTCATCCCCCGAGGGGTCCCAGACTGCAAGAGGGCATAGACTGGGCTGAGGGACCCCCCAAGTGCACATATTTTTGTGCACCAGCCTCTAGTAGATTATAAAAGTACATTTTCGTTATGGAAAATTTGAGGTGTATCTGATTTTTACAGTGGTTTCCCACATACTCTTTGTCCCAAAGGGCCTGACAGAGTAGAAGGGATTGGGGCCTGTTAACAGCAAAAGTCCCTATCTTTCCTGATGTCCTCTACTGTCTCCTTGCATATAAAGGACCATAGTAGCCATCTGCTGTGTGCGTGCGCTTGTGTGTGTGTGTGCATCAGCACACACTCTTGTAGTGAAATAGACCAGGGGAACTGCAAGGCATTATTAGGGTGGCAGAGTTCTCAAGGTATAGTAAATGTAAATCTCTGTGAATGAATGGTGGAAGAGTGTGTACCTGTTTTATTATTTTTAATTGTCCATAATGGCACCAAGGAACTTGAAATGGCACAAGCACTGTTGCAGAATTTTTGAAATGGAGAGAGACAGTAATAACCGTAACTTTCAAAATGTTTTATTTGAAACCTGGCACCCACCCATTTTTCTTAAGGGAAGCAACATTAGGTGGGTGAGAGTAAGAAGGAATGGGAATTTTTTATTGTTTTCTTTTTACATTATTAGCTTATCTTCTTGTGAAGGTAATTAAATGCTATATTCATACATAAGCACTGAAACACAGTGAGGAAGAGAGTAGGAGTCCTGCTAGTTTTCTTATAATTCAGAAGTTATACACATTTCCCCCCCTGCTGACAAATTTCTTGGTTTGCCCATACAGTCTGTATTATGTTCTAATTAAGTTGTGGGGTGCTGAAGTTACTGTTTAATTTGTTCTTTATTGAGCCAGAAAAATTTAACCACAACTTTTGAGGAATGGCAATGCAGCAACAGAGGCTGCAGTGCCATTTCCAGTGTTGTGCAGAAGTATAGGCTTTAGTGTGCATCTATTCATCCACTCCTGCAACATAAAATTTCTCTTTACAAAAAGATTATGTAGTTTTATATTTTTTAAATGTGCACCATAAAAGAGGTAAAAAAAAATTAGAAGTAATTTAAGAGAGAGTGCTTTGTAAAACATTAGTTACTGTTTGTAGAAATAAAAGTCATTCAACACCTATTGATGTTATTGATGACATCTGTTACATTGTGGAGTGGCAGCATGCTGGTGTGTGACAGTCCATCCGGGTGCAATAAATGATTTCACAATAATAACATGAGGTTTGCCAAAGATTGTTTTCAGTGAACTAGAGCAGTTATTATTATAGTAGCATCACTCCCACTCCCTCGGAATTCACACACACACACCTCAGAGTATGGGGTGGGGTTATCTGTGCAGCATGAATATCCCTGAAGGTGCAGGTAGCAATATCTTACATGTGAACAAATTGGGGGGAGGGGAATATTTGGTTTTCTTGATCTCTTTTCCTCCAAGTCTTCTTTCTTTGCTGAGTAATCTAATTCAAGCCATACTTGAGTCAGTCCGACCTCTTTCCCAGTCATTCCAGCCTATGTTCTCTGATCTTCTCTGGCCCTATGATAACACAGGCCCAAGGAGTGGTGGTCCTGTGTGATCTCTGCCTGTGTGATCTCTGTGGCTGTCTCCAGTGTCAATTTTATGTCACACTTCCACCTACCTCATCCCTGAGCTCCCGGTTAGGCCCGGGTTTATTTCCTCCTGAGAGGTGGGATTGGCAGAGAAAAGAACTGCAACAGTTTACATATCTCATGGCACATTGCCCGAGTGCTCTTCAGAAAGCTTGAAAGAATTAAAAGTGCCATTAGCAGTGATAAGCTGGACCTGGTTTCCTCACATTCCTGGCAATGTTGTGGCCCTACTTATTTGCATGCTAGTTTGTGGTACTTTATCGGAAATTGTTTTTTGTTTTATGTGTGTTTGTGTGTTTTTGCGGTGAAGGGAGCTTTATTCAGTGCCAAACAGCTCAATTGTGATACAGCATGGCTGCAGGACAGCGCTGCTCTGCTCCTCCATGCTGTGCTTTGCCCCGTGCTGGTCTGCTTCGGTCTGCTATGGTCTGCTTCACTCTGCTCTGGCGAGACATCTTCAGTGTTTCAGCTAAGCCTGGGAGAGTCTTTATTCTTTATTCTTTGGTGGAAAGAAAGTGCGCTTGGAAATCCAGGCTGCGAGTTTGATCCCTGGGCTGGGTGCATACAGGGGCAACCGATTGATGTTTTTCTCTTTCTCCCTCTCCCTGTCCTTCATACACCGCCCCCTGCCCCCGCATCCCTCTCTGTAAAAAATAAATTTAAAAAAAAAATTTAAAGGAATTTTTATTAGCATTGGTGAAATTTTTCTTTATTTTTTAAATGGTTGATTTCATTTTGTTGGGCAGAATATTGAGTACATATGTCCGATTATAATATATACCCCTTTTTATTAGCTGGATTCATTTCTCACAATTTCTTCATTTCAGAATTTGTGACAGTTTGTAAGTTGAGAATGGTTTTCTGGGGTTTGGTAATTTAAAGTTGAGAAATAAAGGAGATAAACTCGTACTAACATAATTTACCTAGAACTCATTCCACTAGTGAAGATTGAGGGGTAAAATTCATTTAACTACCTTGATTCAGAGCACTTACCATTTCTCTGGTATTTATAGTTTTCTTGAGGTGAATAATTGTTCCATCAATTGCTAATCCTCACTGTGATTCTTAGAAATATCCCTTACTAACTGACTTTCCTTTTCCAAATCCCTCTCTGCCCTCCTCCCTTTCCCCTTGGTCTACTCTAGGCTGACTACACCCACTTTGAAGCTTGTTATTACCTCCTTATGAGTACCAATATCCTGGCAGCGTTTTAGGGTCTTTTTTATAGAAAATGCCTCTGACTCCTGGAGGAAAAAACACACTAAATATACAAATATTAAACTGGTAAACTGTAATTGTGGCCCTAAGGATGCGTGGAATCACAAGTCCTTCATTTTTCATCAAACACACCATTTCAAGTTCTGCTTAATTGCCTACATGACACATTGATTTGGGTATGAGAAATAATCGTGAACATAAGGATAATTATGTGCCTCTGATGGCTTCCTGAGGGTATGGTATTCTGTAGCTCTGTGGGATGTTTAGGAAATCAGAATACATAATAAACATGAGGCAGTGTCTGTCTGGGCTAGAGTGGGCAGCTGAGACTCTGTGACCCGTTTGTACACTGTATATGAGGAAGGTGAGTGCTTCAGACCCCAGGCAGTACAACTAAATTCCAGGTTTCCTAGACTAGGATTGTTCCTGTTCCCTCTGATGCGCAGTGCACCTCTGAGCCAATTGCTGGGCTCTTGTTACTATGGTGCTCCAAAGTCATTTATTTATTTTTAAAATATATTTTTATTCATTTCAGAGAAGAGGGAGAGAGAGAGAGAAAGAGAAACATCAATGATGAGAATCATTGATTGGCTGCTTCCTGTACGCCTTCCAATGGGGATTGAGCCCACAACCTGGGCATGTGCCCTGACCAGGAATCAAACTGTTGGGTCAAGGGTTGACATTCAACCACTGAGCTACACCTGCCAGGTTCTAAAGTCATTTATGAGGAAAAGGTCAGTGTCATCAAGGGCATTGTGGTTGGAAATGGGACTTAAGTCCTGGGTAGCATAAAACCAGTCATTTAGAAAGTCGTATGAGCCCAAGCTGGTTTGGCTCATTGGATAGAGCATCAGCCTACAGACTTAAGGGTCCCGGGTTCAATTCTGGTCAAGGGCACATGCCTGCGTTGCAGGCTTGATCCCCAGTGGGGGGCATGCAGGAGGCAGCTAATCAGTGACTCCCTCATTATTGATGCTTCTGTCTCTCTCTCCCTCTCCCTTCCTCTCTGAAATCAATAAAATATATTTTAAAAAAATAAAAAGTCATATGAAATATTGGAATGGAATTTATTTTGTCAAGTAAAACCATATATGCACATGGTTTTAAACATCAAATAATACAGGATAGCATGTTATGAAGTGCAAGAGTGACCTTTCCTATCTCACACCAATTCCTCTCTCACTTTCTTTTTGGTTAATCCACATTTTTTTCATTGATTTTTTTTTTTAAGAGTGAAAGGAGGGAGGGATGGGGGGAGAGAGAGAGAGAGAGAGAGAGAGAGAGAGAGAGAGAGAGAGAGAGAGAGGCATAAGTGTGAGAGAGACACATCAATTGGTTGCCTCCTGCACACGCCACGACCAGGGTCAGGGTTGAACCTGCAACCCAGGTATGTCCCTTGACTGGGATTGAACTCTTGACCCTTTGGTGTGCCAGCCGAAGCTCTAACCAGTTAGAAACACTGGCCAGAGCTCACTTTTTCAAAAGAAATAATTTGAACTCTTTTACCTCTCATTTTTATTGTGTATATTTGTATTTCGTGATTTATCAATTACTGATATTATTTATTGATTTTCTTTCCAAGGAAATAAGAGCTTAGCTTATTTCTATCCCCTCTCCTCCAGTTCTCTGCACATAGTCATGCCATTTTTTTTGTTCCTCTTCTGACTTCCTTTGTAATTTAATATGCCAGCATCTTTTATAACTTATATACAAAGATAGTATCTTTTTTACTTGACCCTATCTGGAGAAATAAATTTGGGTTTGGGGTAGAATTGGGTAGCACCAGGGCTTATACCAAGGGCTCTGGGGGTTGTTGGACTAGAAGACTACTGATTACAAATGTTCTGAAGAAGTATTCTTTTCTTTGTTCTGTGTATTCCTCATGTGTCACAGTTAATTCTGAGATAGTCTAAAATATTTTATTTTGGATTTTATCAGAATCTTTGCCTTTTTTTATATTTTACAGAAATAAATATCTTCCTTCAATAGATGATAATGAAAATACAGAAGAAAGAGAAGCAGGTAGGTGATGTCACTTATCTTTTTTATTTTTTTAATTAACCCTCATCTGAGAATATTTTTCCCATTGATTTTTAGAGAGAGTGGAAGAGGGTTGGGGGGAGGGAAGAAACCCATGTGAGAGAGACACATTGATAGGTTGCCTCCCACATGCACCCCAACCTGCAATGGGGATTGAACCTGTAACCCAGGTATGTGCCCTTGACTGGGAATTGAACATGAGGCTCTTTGGTGAACGGGCCGACACTCTAACCACTGCACAGCCTGATTTCCCATATCTTTTAAGTGAATGCATCCAGCATACACTTGTGCTTTTTTAACAAAAAGAGAGCCGGCAGTTTTGGCTCCTGTCTTAGCCTCTGGTAGTTACCCTGTTGCCTCTGTTTCCCATTCTCCATGTGGTAACTGAGAGCTCTGTTCTGAATGAGTTAATATATGGATTTTTAAGTTTTTATAAAGAGCAATGCGATCAATTATTTATATGTTTGTCACTTTTGATGTTTGGCTAAAATAAAAGGATTCTCATTTATAAATTCTGTGGACGTTTCCTTCTAGAGAAAACATTAACTATTTGGTATTTGGTTTCTGCAAGAGAGGGGAGTTGATAAAAAAAAAAATTGGCCTCTGTGACCGATCCTGCCAGGATCTTTTTCCTTAGTTGGTACATCTATGCTCCAGGTGGTTACATATTTAAAGGAACCCAGAGACCTCAACCAGTGAGGCACAGGGAGGTGAGATGGGGGACCTGCTTCTGTCTCTTGGAAACAGGCTATCTCTCATGGGCTGGTTTTCCTTTTATAGAATCAATGACCACCTGGTAACTGGGAAGTTCTGAATTCCTGCCCTTCACTGGCCCCTGTGCAAATATGTTGCATGGGATCAGCTAACTTTTCTCTCCACTCTGCTCCTCAGCAGCAGTGACCAGTTAGATAAAGGGCAACTTAGGGATTTGGTTATAAGGACTACTTTCTGGTCTGTCCTCAGTGGATAGGTCCTTGTGAAACCAAAACAAATGACCTGTTTCAGGAAATTAATTGACTCATCTGCCGCCAATTCTTAACAGGAAGAGCAGTGATTTCTTCCTGTTCTGGCCCTATGGGGTGTCAGCTGGTGGACAAGAATGCAGTTACATCTGTCAGGCATTTATCCTATGGATATACTTAGACAGGTATGCAAAACTGTATATACAGGGCTTTCATTGTTGCTTTGTTTAGAAAAGCAAAACTGGAAAGACTTACATGTCCCTCAAAAAGGGGACTATTTAATCATAGCATAGCCACCTAGTGCAGCAGTTCTCAACCTGTGGGTCACGACCCCTTTGGCGGTTGAACGACCCTTTCACAGGGGTTGCCTAAGACCATCCTGCATATCAGATATTTACATTATGATTCATAACAGTAGCAACATTACAGTTATGAAGTAGCAATGAAAATAATTTTATGGTTGGGTCACAACATGAGGAACTGTATTTAAAGGGCCAGAAGGTTGAGAACCACTGACCTAGTGGAATATTATGCTGTTGTTAAAAAGAACTTGTTATGGAAGAGTGCCCCCAAACCCTGAAAACAATTGGCATATTTAATTCTTAAGATATTCTTTAAGGCAGTGGTTGCCAACCTTTTGGACCTCTGTGGACCACTGGTTGGTGACCACTGGGTAATCTTTTATTTCAATAAAAACATTCTTTACCAGAATTACCCCTAAATGAATTAGAATGTCTTTCTTTTGTGGTTTTAATAGTTCATATTAAGACCTTTGGTATGTCAGTCAGCTATTGAGTAGCCTCAGTTAGAGGGGTTTTCATTTTAGGCTTCACAGTAATGTTGATGAACAGGGCATTATTTAAAAGTTAATATTAGCTGTGGTAGAGGAGCAAGTTAATTAAGTGAAGACATTTTCAAGAGGAATTGATTCTACTCCTCCTAGAGCACTGGTGATAGGCCATACTGATGACTGAACCACAAGAAGTTTCAGAGCATGAAAACAGAAAATTATGACTATGCTAAAGCATTCCTCAGATTTCAGGACCGAGCATAAGTGTAGAGAGTTCATTGCCTGACAAAGAGGCATTAACCTTGGTTGCAGGCTCCCAGCCCTGATCAGGGGCATGTGGGAGGCAACCAATCGATGTGTCTCTCTCACATCAGTGTTTCTTTCTGTCTCTCCCTCTCCCTTCTACTCTCTCTAAAAATCAATGGAAAAAATATCAACGGGTGAGGGTAAAAAAACCTATACCGTTCCCTGACTGGCATGGCTCAGTGGTTGAGCATCGACCTATGAACCAGGAGGCCACAGTTTGATTCCCAGTCAAGGCACACACCCGGTTGTGGACTGTGACCCCGGGGCCTGGGCATGAGGAGGCGGCCGATCAATGATTCTCTGTCATCATTGATGTTTGCCTCTCCCTCTCCCTTCCTCTCTGAAATCAATAAAAATATTAAAAGAACAAAAATCCCACACCACTTCTGGTGGGTTATTGACAGATAATAAGTTTATAATTTTTATTACTAATATCTGCCTTTTGGGGAAAATCCCCCTTTTCATCATTGACTAATTGTGCTGCATTTTGTGGGTTTCCCTTCTCCCTCTACAGTGGTCGGCAAACTCATTAGTCAACAGAGCCAAATATCAACAGTACAATGATCAAAATTTCTTTTGAGAGCCAAATTTTTTAAACTTAAACTATATAGGTAGGTACATTGTTATTAACTTAATTAGGGTACTCCTAAGGCTTATGAAGAGCCACACTCAAGGGGCCAAAGAGCCGCATGTGGCCCGTGAGCCACAGTTTGCCGACCACGGCTCAAGCATGTTCCAGCCCTGCCACTGCCTAGAAATGTACCATGACAAATTTCTTCATGTCTTTGAACTGATGGTCTTTTTCTTTTTTTAATAAAGCTTTATTGCTGAAAGTGTTACACATGTTTTTCACTTTGTGTAAAGTAGTGAATCCTGCCAGAATGACCAGTTTCCTCTGGATTTAGGCTTATTTATAAGGCTGGCTTTAGTTATGATAAAGATCCTCCCCCCCCCACCCCCCATTTTTCCCCCCCCCCCCCCCCCAAAATCCTTTCTTTCATCTTTTTTCTCCTGTGATTCTGAGTGTTATGCTTGGAAATATCAGATGAGGAGAGGGAACTGGAAACAACAGAAGGGGAATCATGCAGCTGAATTTTGTACTCTCCATCACTCTCAGGGTGGGCCAGGAAGTCTGAGCACAGATTGGGTAACCAGAACACTGGAGACAGACCTCACCACCTGGCAAGTGTCTGTGCCCTTTCGCATCAGCCAGGCCTCTTGTTAGGAGAGCAGGCTACTCACATATGGTGCTGTTCCTGAGCCATCAAAGATCATTGTAACCATCTTCCTGGAAAGCCTGCTTGTCCCTCCCAGGTTCTCCTTAAGTTAGTTTTTTTGTTCCTGACCCAAAATAAGGGAGTTATTTTGGTTATTACAGGAGAGTGTGTTGCTCTGTGAAACTAGCATACATGTTATTACCAGATTACTGCCAACCTTAGTTTAGTTATGAAATGACAAATGCACTTTGCCACACCAGACCTGAAAGTATGAGCTGTAACTTATGTTTCCAAGGAGATATTTCTTTAAAAGTGGTAACTTTAGGAGACTGTACCTTTATTTGATGGTGCTCAAAAACAGCTTTGGAACTTCCTTTTTAGGGTTGCCTTTAGCTTCTGTGACACATTCTTTCTAATGGCATCCATCACAAGAAAGCTTTCTCCTATATGGGAGTTGTTTTTTTCATGTGGCCAAAGGTTTGATGCGAATCTGGTGAATAAGTTAGGCTATCATACAGTAGAACACCATTTTCACTTAAAAATAAAGGGCATAAGTTTGAATGATGCAGATTTTCTTATTGAAAATCAAACCAGCTGAATTTTGATGCTGCTTAATGATATGTGAGAGCAAAGACTTGGGGGATATAAAGCAACATACTGAGTTTGACCCTGCATCCTTATCACCCCATTTAATATTACCTTTATTCATGAACACATTTGAACAGAATTTTTGTGTATGAGCATGATAAGTGCAACTCTAGGTGAGAACAGTGTGCCTTGGGTTTGTTTCTGCTAGTGCCATCTAAAGGTATTTTGTGGGAAACTATTGTTGTTACCTGTTTAACAACATGGAGCTTAAAAATGTTTCAGAATTTTGCATATAACGTGGAAAATCCTTGAGGTTTTTACATATGAATTTCTTACATAATTTCTTATTAACAATGACTAGGTATAGCTCCACCAGAGGAAAGGCAAATAATGTGTGTCCTGTTCACCACCGTATCCCCAAGGCCTAACCCAGGACAAACTGACACATAGTAGGAACTTAGTAAATGTTGAACAAATACATGCCTTCAGACTTAATAATGTTCCTTGCATGAAGCATGCAAAAGAAGAGTAATACTCTTGTTTCTCTCTTTTTATAGTTGTCACATTTAAAAGTTCTGAATCACTCCCCAATGTCTGATGCCTCCGTCACTTTTGACTACAAATCCCCCTCCCCGTTTGACCGCAGCACTGATCAAGAAGAAAAAATTGAAGATGTTGCCAGTCACTGTCTGCCCCAGAAGGACCTGTACACTGCTGAAGAGGAAGCCGAGACTCTTTTTCCTAGGAAAATGACATCTCATAATGGGATGGAGGACAGTGGAGGAGGGGGTACTGGAGTGAAGAAGAAACGGAAGAAAAAGGATCCAGGAGAGCAAGAGGGGGCAGCAAAGGGAAGAAAGGACAGGGAGCCCAAGCCAAAGAGGAAGCGAGAACCTAGAGAGCCAAAGGAACCCAGGAAGGCCAAGGAACCCAGGAGGGCCAAGGAGCCCAAGGAGCCCAAGCAGAAGGATGGAGCAAAGAAAGCACGGAAGCCCCGGGAGGCCTCGGGCACCAAAGAGGCCAAAGAGAAGAGGAGCGGCGCTGACTCTGCAGCCAGGACGAAGTCCAGGAAGGCCAGGTGCGTCCCTTTCACCCCATTCCGAGCTCTTGGCTCTGTCTCTACCAAGCAGTTTGCCTTTGGGCTTACTCCAGCCCCTGGACACAACTTTACTATGTTCTGCCAAAATGAACTATTTTCTCATCTCGTAATGAGAGCAAGATAACCTAATACTGGCCCTACAATTTCTTGCCATTCCGTTTGGATTAAAAATTAGAGTATGTTAGCATGCACAGCATGGAAGGGAAGGGACGTCACAAGTGTGATTCAGGGAGGGCAGCGGGTTTTAGAACAGCAGCAGCGTACAGCGGCAAAGAAGGGGTACAGTTCTGGGAATCAGCGGTGTAGGTGACCTGCGAAAGCCATGGTGTGCACAGAAGAAAAGGATGCCAAACTTTCCTAGGCTGTGAGCTCTTGAGTGCAGGACCATTCATTCGTAGTCTTTATTTGCATTCAGTAATTAACACTGCACCTGACATGTCCGTAGGTGCTCAAGAAATGGTGAGTAAATGAGACCAGAGGAGACCACATGTAGAGAGAGATCAGAGGACATTGGACCAAGTACGGAGTTGGGTGATAACTGAGGGCCCTGGCTGCAGATTCTATCAGGATCCAAATGCACTCAGGGAATTCAACATTTGTCATCTGTATACAAATGTAATATTTTATGTTTGGTTTATGTCTCAGTTCTTTGTGCAGAACATATTTTGAGGACATACAAAACAAGAAATATATAACTTTTTATATATATTTAAGGGGAATGTAAGTTTCTAAAATCTAAGTGCAGAGGTAGAATATAGACCAGGGGCACCCATAAAAAACACAAAGATGCGAATGCTAACAGAACATAAAGTAGTGAGTCCATCCCGTTTGAAGTGAGGCATGGAAGAAATAACTTGAAGAGAGAAAGCATTGTAGGTTGTCTGCTGCGACTCTGAATTTACTATATGTTTCAGTTCATTTTCAGAAGGACAGTTGGTTGAGACCAGATGGATGATTTTGTAATCCAAGTTAAGACTGTCTTATCAAGTTCATTTCCTTCTCTCTGGCAGGAGATTTCATCTTTTGTCTATTGTAGAGGCTTGGGTGGGATCCTAGGAATGTCTGCCTGCCCCAGAAGGTCAAGACAGATAGGTAAAATCAAGATTCTGGCTAATGAGAAACTTGTGGGCTCTGTTTCTCAGTGCACCTAGTGTGTATACTCTGATCTCTGATGTGTATAGGGGTGGCAGAGTGAGTTTCTGTCTTCTGCCAATAACTTTCCTCTTCATATTTCTTTGGGAAGCTGAAGTGGTTCTCAGGTAATAGCATGTGTGAAGAAGGAGAGTCAGATGTGAGCTAGTGGAGTGACTTATTTTGGTCATTATAGAAAACAGAGAGGATCCTGAGGACAATGTGTTAGAATCAGGGTAATTGGAGGAGAGCTTCACAGCTCTAATAAGGGGCTTGGTTTGTATGTAAGGCAGTAGAAAGCCGGAAAGCCATAGGTGTCTGAACTCACTTTAGCCACTGGTGCTTACAATTTTCTTCCCTTTCTAAAAGGAATTCACATTTACTTTGGATAAAATGTGAAACAAGGTGATGAATACAGACATTGTTGGAAAGTCCATTTTGGGGCAAATGTATGTGTAGAAGATATTGAAGGAACCTGATTTTGATCTGATTAGTCCGTATAAAATATGAGTTGGACAAGTGTTTGGTAGTGCTTTCAAGGGCTGCTAACTTAGAAAACAGAATCTCTTGAGGTTTAGAAATTCTGAAGACACCCTTTGGGAGGATGCTGATGTACAGTTAGGGCTAGTTATTCCTTTATAAATGTGGGCAAGTTCCATGAAGCTTTCTCTCTCTTGATTTTGGGACTATGTAAGAGTGACTTGTAACATAATAGAATTTTTCTGTGTAGCCCATTGGGGTTCTGGATGGCAAGCCTTTCACTTCTTGTCCTTTATATATTTATGAAATTGTTTTGGTTCCTTTAATTAATGACCCTACTGGTCAGCAAAAGCAATTTTAGTTATGACAGGGTGATTAATTGGTAAAAAATATATGTTGGTAATTAAGTCTCAGGGTTTTTTTTTAGCTCTTTGATTTATCATCTTGCAGATTGGCTCAAGTACATGTCTTGATGTAAGCAGTTATTGATTAGCCCCCAGATAATACTTGATGGTTACAAATGGTTCACTGAATGCTTGGATTATTGCAGTTGCTCCAGAAGTGATTTAGGGGCTTCCAGTCTTTTCCTCCTTCAGTCCATCTTGCTAGCTGCCACCTGGCTAATCTTTCTGAAGCACTGCTGTTTTCTTATTTATGTTTATAATTGGTGGTATAAATCAAACCCCCTCTTCCCCTCTCTTCCTTAACACCAGCTGAGAAATAGTCAACAGAGATGGAGATGCACTTATCAGCTTTATTACTGATAAACTGGATTGACAAATTTCCATTGGCTTGTTGCCAGAATCAGGCTTCTTGTAAGTTACTCCCTCCATTGAGTTTATCCACCAGAACTGCAGGCTTGTCCCTGAGCAGAAAGGGCGCTGGGCCACACGTGCTCCATTCCTTTTCTGAATCTCACTAGTCTGGTAGGTCCCCAGTCAGAGAAGTGAGAAGAGTTTGAAGAAAGGCTGAAAATGTGTTTTCAATATTGTTCCCTCCTTGGTAGTAAAACATGATTTTCCTCATGAAAACCCTGGGACAGGGAAATGTGATTTCCTCTAATATTTTATACCTGCTTAGAAACTTCTGATTGTTCCTGCTGCCTCCAGGACAAAATCCAGACTCCTTTTTCTGTTATAAAAATCCTTTGGGGTCTGACCTCTCCCTGCCTTCCTGCTTTCCTGCCTCTGACAACAGACCTTGCCAGGGTGAACTCACTACCCCTTAAAGGTACTTGACTCATTTCTCCTTCAGATTGCTCTTGCTCTTTGTCCCAACATTATGCCCTTTGTCCTCCCAGTGTTCCAAGTCCTCTCTATTCTTCAGTTCTCAGTGCAAGTCCCAGTTCCTCCACAGAGCTTTCCCAAACCAGTGTGCTCACCCATCCCATCTCAATTTCCATGGCATCTGAAGCCTTACTTTGCATTGTCAGTCAGAGATGTTTACACCCGGGAAGACTAAAAGAGACCTAGTCCAACCCTGTTGGACTGCAGCCAGGGAAACGGAGACCCATGGAGCAGTAACTTGTAAACAAGACGTCCTGATCGCCAGTTTTGTACACTTCCCTCTGCAATAGGCTACCTCTCCATCATACACTGTTGTTTTTTTGTTAATCCTCATCAAAGGA
>NW_006290680.1:1905072-1906129 GCF_000327345.1 Myotis davidii | reverse complement strand
CAGGCCGGCACTCTATCTACTGAGCCAAACCGGCTAGGGCCGTGGTTGGCAAATTGTGGCTCGTGAGCCACATGCGGCTCTTTGGCCCCTTGACTGTGACTCTTCCACAAAATACCACATGCAGGTGTGCACATTCAGTGCAATTGAAACTTCATGGCCCATGTGCAGAAGTCGGTATTTTATGGAAGAGCCGGTATTTTGTGGAAGAGCCACACTCAAGGGGCCAAAGAACCACATGTGGCTCACGAGCCGCGGTTTGCCGAGCTGCAGTTTTTCGACCACTGGGCAAGGGCATACATACACTTTTGTTTTCATGTATGTGTGACTTGTCTCCTCAACAAAAGTTAAGTGCCTGAGATCAGGACCACCATGCTTTTTGTTTTTTTATGGTTCTGGGTGTGCATCACCAGAGAGGTTTGTCAGGTTATTGGCTACATAGGAGGCATAAAATTTATTTTATATAAATATATTTAATTTATATATAATGTAAATTTATGTATGAAATATGTATTTATATAATACTAGAGGCCTGGTGCACGAAATTCATGCACAGGTAGGATCCCTAGGCCTGGCCTGCGATCAGGGCCAATCGGAGCCTTCTGATTGCTGGCCGGGGCCTTCCTTTTGGCTGCCGGCCGGGGCCTCCCTTCCCCCACTGCCAGCTGCCGGATGTTGGCCGGGGCCTCCCTCTGTTTCATGCTGACCACCATAGCGAGTGATAGAACTCCCGGTTGAACTCTTGTGGGGACACTTTGCATATTAGCCTTTTATATATATAGACTAGAGGCCCGGTGCACAAAAATTTGTGCACTCGGGAGGCAGGGGGGTCCCTCAGCCTGGCCTGTGCCCTCTCTCAGTCTGGGACCCCTCGGGAAATAACGACCTGATGGCTTAGGCCTGCTCCCCATGGATTGGGCCTAAGCTGGCAATCAGACATCCCTCTGGCAGCCCGGCAGCCCTCGGCGGCTGTCCCACTGCCAGCGGGGAGCAGACCTAAGCTGCAGTCAGAAATCCTTAGCGCTGCTGAGGAGGCAGGAGAGGCTCCCACCCACACTGC
>NW_006290680.1:1884149-1904513 GCF_000327345.1 Myotis davidii | reverse complement strand
TGAACCTTTGCTTCCTCCGTCACTGAAGCAAGCAAGCCTCCCTCTTCGCGTCATCTGCCTGGCTGCCAGCCGCAGTTAATCTTGGCTGGCAGTTAATTTTCATATCTCCCTGATTAGCCAATGGGAAGGGTAGCAGTCATACGCCAATTATCATGTTTCTCTTTTATTAGATAAAGGATATGATTTTATATATTATTAACATACATTTTATACACACACACACACACACACACACACACACTAGAGGCCTGGGGCACGAATTCGTGCATGGGTGGGGCCCCTCGGCCTGGCCGGCAATCGGGACCAATCAGGGTGTCTTGCCCAGACAGGTTGGCCGGGCTGGGGGGTGGAGGGGCTGTGGGAGGTTGGCCAGCCAGTGGTGGGGCGGAGGGGCTGTGGGAGGTTGGCTGGCCACAGGACGTTGGCTGGCCATGGAGGTTGTCTGTGGGAGTGCACTGACCACCAGAGGGCAGCTCCTGCATTGAGCGTCTGCCCCCTGGTGGTCAGTGTGTATAATAGCACCTGGTCCACTGGTCGTTCTAGTCATTCAGTAGAATGTATATATCTATATATATCTATATATATAAAATTTGATTGTTTTCTTGGAACTAATGGATAGAGCTCTTCTCCCTGAAAATAAGATTCATATAACATAGCATGTAATAACTTCCATTGTTCAATAACAGTAAGTGGTGTTTTCATTTTATAATTTACCCCTTCCCCGGCAGAAACGTGTATACACGTTTTCACAAAATGTTCTTTTTTCAGTCGTCGACGAGTATACTTGTCTAAAACTTTACCTTCAAAAACCAGCTACATACGTACCATTCTAAATAATTTCATCTAGAAACTTTCTGAGGAAATACTATTCTTAACCACAAAAATGGGAAGAAAAAATAATTACAAACTGTTTTCATAACCAGCATCAAAAATACTATATAGAACCAAAATAAAAAAATTAGTCTGAAAAAGAAACATTTTTAACAAAAAAAATTGTTGGGGAAGGGGTTAAAGAAGTGAAATGTTCTAATGAGGCAGCTCTGGGTGGGTTCCTGAATGGCTACTGGGGGGCTGGTCACTAAAGACCAACCCATGATTAGAAGCTTGGAATTTTCAGCTGTACCCCTTATCCTTCGGAGAGGGGAGAAAGGCTAGAAATAGTTAAAATTGATCGTGCCTCATACCTCATGTCTATGTGAGGAAGTCTCATAAAGTGTCAAGTGTAGGGGATTTGGAGAGCTTCCAGGTTGGTGAACACATTCATGTGCTGGGAGGGTGATGCACCCCAGCTCCACAAGGAAGAAGCTCATGTGCTCAGGACCGTCCCAGAGCTTCTCAAATGTATCTCTCCCTCTGACTGTACATCTTTGTCCTTCATCAAACCGATAAACGTGCTTCCCTGGGTTCTGTGAGCCACTCTTGCAAATTAATTGAACCCAGGGAGTGGGTCATTGGAACCTCTAATTTATAGCTGGTTGGTTAGAAACATGGGTGACAATCTGGGATGGTGGCGTTGAAAGTGGGGTGGGGGGGCAGCCTGTCTTGTGGCACTGATCCCTTACCCTGTGGAATCTGCTGCTATCTCTGAGTAGATGGTGTCAGAATTGAGTTAAGTGCTGGTGTCCAAGAATTGTTTTTGTCGGAGGAGAAATGCTTGGTGACCAGAAGTGTCAGAAGTGAAGTGTTTTGTGTGAGTACTAAAGGGACTCACAGGAGAGGAACATTGTAAGAACTGGGTTTTCTCTGCACAGGAAGGTGGAAAACTGAGTTTTTTCCAACACAAGCACCAGTTTCTGTGCCTCAGCTTTTTACCCTCTTTGTTGTTGTTTTGTCTACTCAGAGCAGATTTTTCTCCCATCCAATAAGTTTAGTAACATCTTAGAAGAAAGGTTTTACCTTTTCTGATTTCTTTCTTTGATGGTTGCTTCTAGAAAGTTAAGCCCCAGAGTTTCTGATCATATAACCATTTGAGCTGTGAGTCAGCTGATAACTGTGGTTCAAAATGAGTAAAATTCAGTCAGTTCAGCTCTGCCTCCCTGTTTGAAGATCATCTCCTTTGTAGAGTGCATATCTTTATTGAGGAACTAGAGGCCTGGTGCACGAATTCATGCACGGGTTGGGTCTAGCCAGGGGAAGGGGCTGCCCCTGATTGAGGTGGGGGGGGTGATCAAGGGTGGGGCTGGTGAGGGAGGGGGCTATGGGCAGCCCCACCCCCTGGTGGAACTCCTGGTTGAAGTCCTGGTCGAAATCCTGGTTGAGGGGATAATTTGCATATTAGCCTCTTAGTATATAGGATTCTTAGGCTCCAGAGCAGTCAGTTGACCAGATTCTTTCTGTTTTTACATTCTAATAATTTATTAGAAGAAAGAAGACAATGAATAGACACCTTGTGCTTTGAACCCACTGGGCTTTATGTTAAGTAGGGGAAGAATATAAATGATAAGGGCAGAGACCATCTCTGACGCTTTGGACTAAGTCTCCATTCCTAGTTTTCTAAGAATACCTGGAGTGCTTCCCCTGTAATCCCAGAGCTTTCTAAATTACAGTCTCATGTATGGTGGACTTTGACCTGATCGATAAGGAAGCAGTTACTAAAATATTAATGCTTGATTTATTTTTCTGGTATATATTTAATGTGTCCTGTGTGCCTTGCTTTGTTTACAAGTCCTTTTGTTGGGAATGGGATAGTTGAGGAAGGAAAGTGTCATAGAAGTATCATCTACAGGCCCTATCTTTGAGGAGCTTTCAGGAGTTAGAGAAACAGCCTTGCAAGCATTCAAATAAAATTAAAAAATACAAGCAAACAAAAGAACCTAGTATAACTGTGTATAGGATAGCTGAAAGAATTTAGAAGATTAAGAGCATTCCATTTCTGTTCCAAGGAGTTCCTTGGAAGAGGTGAATATATTGAGCCAGGTATTAAAGGAATTAGTACATGAGAAAAAATGAAGCAAAAGGCCAGAATGCATTTAAATACATGTTCTTTGGGGGGTATTTTTAATTTTATGATGGTAGACTGAGCATACTTTTATTTTCTATTCATTAAATCTTAATGAAATGACTGGAAGAACAGAGGGAATACATTCTTCAAAGATGAGCAATGTTAGGAATTTCTGGATGAGAAAGGCCAGTGGTATCTTACTGATGGATAAATGCTGCGGAGGGAGTCCCAGCTCAGAGCACATGCAGGAGCTATGCTTGTGGCAGTGGTACAAGTGCTTCCTCCTTATAGTAGACCTGCAGGGACTATCTGCAGAGTGGCAGTGTGGTTTGTCAGCTCTAAGCTGAAGTCTGGCAATTGCTCTAGAGCCGTGGTTCCCAACGTGGGGCACACACCCTACAGGGGGGCAATTCGAGAATGAGTTATTAACAGTGATTTTTTTTAACAGTTTCTTAGTGTATTTCTTCCTTAGTACTTCAACTGTCCTTTCGTTCTTTTATTTTTCTCTTTCATGGATACCATGTTCTTTGGAAGCTTGTTTAGAGCAAGTTAATGGCCTTTTAGGTTTCCTCCACTGCCTAGGAGTTCACTTTTTGAATAGTAAGAATCATATGTCACGGGGAGGGGGGCATCAGATTTTAGAGATGCTTAGGTGGAGCATGTCCAATAAAAGGTTGGGAACCACTGCTCTAGGGATCTTGAGCAGTTTACTCTGGGGGAGGTTCTAGGGCTCCAAGTGGAGACTGACATCCACAAGAAGGGAGTCTAGGGGCACTAGCTTCTCTGCCTTTCCCTGCCCATAAACGGGAAGGGGAGGAGGAAGGGAGGGGGGAGGGGCAGCACCTATATGCATGTTCCCAGGCCTGGCCTCCCAGTCCAAGGCTTGTTGGAGAAAGTAACTTATTAGGCAGCAGATAGCCTCACCAGACGCCTGCATTTGTGTCAACCTCATTCATTTTAAGTAGAAACAGTTCACCAACGATCATGAGACTGTGAGGAAAGCAAGCAGCAAAGAAGAGGAAAAGAGAAATAAGCAGAACAGCTGTCTTCAGGAGAAACAAGTCAAAGAAAAGAACTTGTAAGATTTTAAGTTAGAATCCTCAGATCAAGATGAAGCTTTGTCTGCAAAACAAAAATGGGTTATGAAAAAGAAAGTTTAACAAGAAAAATTAATGAAAATTTAAAACATGGTTGCCTTGATTAAAATCAGCAAAAATATTGAGTAGAGGAAGAAGTGGGGAGATATGTAAGATCTAAATTCATTAACTTTCAAGTCAGGATGCCTGTAACTGGACTTCATGTGGATAAGTAAGGAACTAGAGGCGTGAGCGTATTTGGCGTTAGGGAGGTATCAGTGAAAAGCGATTCTGACTGGAAAGTGGGATTTATTTTAAAGGGACTGAGGACAGGGTGATTTGTTTCTCATTTTGTCTACAGCTGACTATATCTGCACCAAAACAATTAGGGGTTTTTTTGCATTTTTTTCTTTTAACCAATGTTCAAAAAACCTGTTCCCAACTCAGTTCTCTGGATATATAGGCTGAACTAATATGGGCATTAAGTAAAAGTTGAATTAATTTTGCAAATGAGCTCTTTGGGGGCAGTATCCCTGTTTTCAGTGTTGTACTCCTGGGAAGAAGATCAGAGCCTGTGGCAAGGCCTGGACTGGACGCTTCTCTGAAGAGTTGTTCCTAGGGTGGAGCAGTGGCTCTCGGGCTGGACTCCTCAGACCTATGCATGTCTGTGGGGCAGTGATTGCCATCATGAGCTGTTTTCAGTCATTCTGAGCTTGGGAATTGTGGCAACTCACTGTGGCAGTAATTGATTCTTATCTGCTAAGACTTTGATGGACATGTTATAAGATTTAATTGAAAAATGGGAAGAGTAATCTTTTTTCAAATAATGCAGTTTGTTTGGTAAATAAAAATTTTCATTACCGGAATCCATGGGAGCAAAGTAATAAAAAAAAATCATTGTAATACAGTGTTGTGACACATACCCAGACTTTTCTCCTCATACTCAGATCTAACACCCAGTTTCTAACTACCAATTTTAGCCTCTAGTAGTTTTATATATTTGAAGTTTCTTGCATGTCGTAAACACATGGTAAATGCTTTCTTTAAAGTGAGTATATGTTTTATTATAAAATCAAGGGTTTTTTTGTTTTAATTTTAAATATTTTTTTTATTGTTGATAGTGTTACAGAAAACTCCCATTTTCTCCCCCTTTACCCGCCTCCTTCCAGCCTCTACCCACCCCTCTAGGTCTTCACTGCCCTATTGCCCATGTCCATGGGCTATGCATAGAAGTACATAAGTTCTTTGGTTTATCTCTTCTCGCCCGCCCAGCACCACCATGACGTATGTCAGTCTGTTCCATGCCTGTAGGCTTCTGGTCTTATTTTGTTGGTCAATTCATTTTATTCATTAGATTCCACAAATAAGTGAGATCATGTGATATTTGTCTTTCTCAGATTTCACTTAGCATAATACTTTCCAGGTCCATCCATGCTGCCCCAAACGGTAAGAGATTCCTCTTTTTTAGAGCTAAGTGCTGGGCTCTGCTTTGCTGCTGACTTTGGGGCCTGTGCTGCTTTCAAACCTGTTTCTTCATCTGCAATAGATGACTCATCTGCTCTGCTCCCTCATGGAATTGCAGTTTTAACAGTTCAGTGAGGCTCAGAACACAAAAAGTGCTTTGTAGAATATAAATTGCTATACAGTTTTCTTAGTGAGAAGCCACATAACATGAGATACATATTCCTGTGAAAATTTAGCATCTTTTAAAACTGTTTCACCTGAGTCTCCTGTCCTGAACTGATAAGTGGAAGAAATTTTGCTTCCCCGCCCCCTGCTTGAGAGGGCAAACCTCTTATTCAAGGGTGTAATCCTCTAAAATGGCAGGACCCCTTGAGTTTCATTGCCTTCAGTTGGGCCAGAATAACTTTCATAACTTTCCTGATAGGTAGACCCGTCAGTCTTCAACCTGAGGAATTGAGGGTGGGCTGTTTGTGCTGACCAGTCATCACCGGCTGCTAGTCCTGCCACAGTTCATCATGCTGGATTTCCCTTCTCCAAACAAGGCCCTCGGTTCTCCTTTCCCCCGACACCGTCCAGTAACTCACTTGATGGAAAATATCCACGTTTCCCATTCTGTCATTTGCCAAGACTTACTGGTTCTACTTCAGCTGAATCTTTAAAATTATTTCCACCTTTGAGTTTTTATTGATTATATCTAGCCTAGGTCTTCATTGCCTCTTGTGTGAGCATACCATCATGGCCCTTTCTCACAGAATGAAGTTGAAATCTAAACTCTCTAGGCTGGTATCCCCCTGGTTTTTTTTCAGCTCTGTCACTTAGTACTTCTGTTCACTTCCCTGTCACCCCAGCCACACAGGCTGTCTTTTACTAAATGTGCTCTTAAAACTCTTCTATTTCCCAAAATGTCATGATGGTTAAAAGCATGTCTGGGTTCAAATCTTTTCTCTGCTGTTCACTAGTCATGTTACCCTGGAAATCTAACTGAACCTCATTGTGCCTACTGATAAAATGAGACTAATAAGACTAGTATCTGCCTTATAAGGTTGTTGTGAAAAGTAAAGGAGGTAATTCATGTAAAGGACTTAGAGAACTGTGTCTGCATGTATGGTTTATAAGTATTAGTTGTGATGATGATGAGGATGATGGTGATTGTGCCTGCATGTATTGTTATATAAGTATTAGCTATGATAACGATGTTTCCTATTTCTGTCAAATACATTTTCCCAAATCTCCCCAATGATAAGTAATCTAATCCATCCATTGATAAACTCCATTTGTCTATATATCCAATAAATATTTATTTAATACTTATGTATAAGGCATAAGGCGAATATACAACTTAACCAAATACATATTGTCCTCTAGGAAAAGTCGTCCATTCAGTGAATATTTATCGAGCAACTGCAGAGGATCCAGGCACTGTATGGTACTGAGCCCATGTCAGAGTTAATGACTAACTTTGGTGACAGATCAGAGTTTGAGTACCTTAAGGAAAGAACAGTTGAAATGCTTTGGCAGTGTAGAAAAGAGATTCTATGCGGTAGGAGGGTCAGGAAGGCTTTTTAGAGAAGATGTTGCCATCTTAGCAGGGTTGCAGAATGGGTGGACTTTGGACTGTGGCTCTGCATGGTCTTTGGAATTTTCATAATTGTAATCTCAAATCAGGGACAGTGTTGTCTTCATTTTTCATTTTTGAGTTTTTAGTACTCACTTTGGGTCTTATACATAGATTATTCTCAATAGAGGATGATGACAGATTAGGGAGATGTCTCTTCCCATGTAACTTAAAAGGAGATTGAAATTTGATGTTTCTCAATATCGGCAAAGCAAGTGCATTTCCTAGAGAAGACATTTATATAAACTGGAAGTGAGGTTTTTGGCAATGTTCATATTAAAGTGGGACCTTGTTTATCGAACTCAATTCGTTCCGGAAGGCTGTTCAAAAACCGAATCATTTTTTCCCATTAGAAATAATGTAAATTGAATGAATCTATTCCAGACCTCTAAATGATTCCATGTTTTAACCTTTCTTATATATACATGTCTATTGTACTGTTTAATCTATAAATACTTTAAAAACAAAAAGGACATGAAATATAAATGATAATTTAACAAAAAAGAAAAATGTACAGTAAAAAATAAAATATAGCAATAATTATAAGCAGCAACAAAACAAACAAAAAAAACCCACGAAAATATTCACAGCACAATATCCTGAGATTTTAGCAGTGGTAAACTGACTCATATTCGTGGATTCTCTGCTTTGTCACCTGAGAGATGCGTGACTGATCATACAGGTATCAGCATGAAAGGGTTGTCAGGTTGAGAAGTGAATTGTTTGAGATGGAAGACATTTGAGAAACAAGGTTCCACTGTATTTTATTTCTTATCACATTAATCATAGCCATAGGAGTCACAATAGGGGTGTAAAAAAGTGAATTCTGCATGGAAAGCTATTTCTTCCCATGTTTTTGTATATTTTGGGGAAGAAATTCTTTTAGATTTTCAGCTAAAGCCTACCCTGATCCAAGGATTCCAGGATGTGATATCATAACTTTGATCATATGAGAAATCTTAGTTTCAAAAACTACCCAACAGGTTTAATTCTGAATTTCTCCTTGTAGCAAGGAGCAAGGACCAACCCCAGTGGAGAAAAAGAAGAAAGGAAAAAGGAAAAGTGAAACCACAGTGGAGAGTTTAGAGCTGGATCAGGGCCTGCCGAACCCATCCCTGCGGAGTCCTGAGGAATCCACTGAGTCTACAGACAGCCAGGTACAGCTGTGACCCGGAGCCCTGGTGAAGGTTACGGCTGCTAGATGGGATCTTGCTGACGCGATCCTGTCACTCCTCTCCCTCTCAAGCCTACATCCCTTGTGCTCAGGCCTAGGCTGGGCTTTCATTGTTTTGGTGGGTAAGCACCAAAAGATCACACACCTTTTCCCTAGCATCCTGATCTTAGTATAATATTATTAATATGAAATAACCTCCCAGTTTTTTTAGTGGTGTTTGCTTCCTTCTTGGAAAGGAGCATATTTGGCTGCAGAGACTGAATGTGGAAAATGAAGTTGAGAGCTAAGCTAGGTAAGGCACAGGGCCCTGTTTTGCAATGTAAGTATGCATTTAGGACTCAAGGCTGGGCCAGTCTGCACAAGGACATTTTCATAGTCCTAGATGCTGGAAAAGTCAGGATGTATTTATTATGCCAAAATAGGAAGGAAAGTTTGGCCAAACATGAAAACAAGGAGTTGCCCACCTACATGCAGTTTCTGACAATATGCCAAGTGTGCCCATGCCCGTAGTAGGACATGACCTTGGTGAGATATGACCTTGGTCAGCATGTGCTCCCTGAGTGAAGCAACATGAGTCTCCCGTTTGAAGTGCTATCTCCTCTGATGCCCATAGCAGTTCATCTGAACTGTGCTGCTGCAGGGGACCATTGAAAGTAAGACCGACTCACTGTAACTTCAGTGCCATCTGGATCCTCATAGGTTTCTAGGTGATCTTCATTGTAGGAAAGTGTCAGCTCCTGATGTCATCGTGGTAATAAGTAGTGGTGTCTGGGGTGTCAGAGCCAACCCCCCCTCACTGCCTATAAATTTGGGCTTATGGCTGCTAGATATCTGATTGGCAGAGAAGAAAGCACATTGGGTTGATGGGAGTTGGCAGGGGGTTAAGTGTTTCTAGGATCGTGATCTGTATGTGGGACTAGGGGCAGCTTTCTATGTAGAACCCCTCATGTAAAGTTAAGCATCAGAGGTGACACAGCGAAGAAAGTGGGGGAAGGCTAAGAGAGGCTCAGGAGGTATCTTGTAGGAAATAAGAGAGGCGGGGTTTTGCTTTTGTTTTGTTTTGTAAGGTTTACGTACTTGAGAGTGAGCTAGCTGGTGAATGGTTCCCAGCGTGTTTCTGCTGCCTGGATGATGTGTATACAGAGATGAACCATGTGTTTTTATGTTGGAGGAAAGCCACTGGGCCACTTTGTTGCAGAATGTTGTCTCTAAAAGGTCACAAGCTGCTTAATTATAGACGAGTCCTCAGATGGTGACTCATGAGTCTTGTTTTGTCACACTTAAGATGTCTCATGTCTCCCTGTATTTCAAGGAGTATTATAAGATTCTAATAAAATTGGTATCATTTAATTTAGGAATTATGTAAGTTGGTGAATTTAAGCAAAGCCAAAATCAACTATTATATATCATTATCATAAAATCAGAGCTTCCAGCTAGTCTGGCTAGAAGGGACCTCAAAGATGATAGAGTTTACCTCCCATCCCTGTTTTACTGGAATAGAACCCAATTCTAGAAGGAGGTGAAAAGTCACTGCCGTTGAATAAAACATGCCTCACTGGATTCCAAGAGTACACCTTCTCAGTTCCCCCCAGTTTGGATCCCCTCCCTCAACTAGGTCCCATTTTGAGCGAATTTAGTTCTTAAAAGAGTTGTGTTTAAGGAGGACTCCTTTTGTAATGTAAGAAAAGTCTGCTTTGCATGTTAGTGAGTATAGTTGAGAGTATTCTTTTACAAGTTTTTGCCTTTGACTCACAGAGCTCTCTGATGTGTTTTCCTTGCAGAAGCGACGCTCTGGACGGCAAGTGAAGCGCAGAAAATACAACGAGGACCTGGATTTCAAAGTGGTGGATGACGATGGGGAAACAATCGCTGTTCTTGGAGCTGGCCGAGCATCTGCCCTCTCAGCTTCTACCCTGGCTTGGCAGGCAGAGGTACGCCTTTGCATGGGATGTTGGTCTACCTGATGGAGTTGTTCTGTGGCTATTTGCTAACACAAGTTAGATCATTTTAACTACTGCTTATAAAATTCAGACCCTCACTGTGCCAAGCAGGATCCTCTATTATTACACTATTTCACCAAATGCATTTTTCAGATAAATGACTTTTCCTTATCCCTCTCATGACACTGCAGCCAAAAGACTTGCTGTCTTTTAATGCCTCAACTAGCAGTTCTTTCCCACCTACTGGCCTTTGTATGTGTTGTCCCTTCTTCCTGGAATGCTCTTTACCATGTGCTTTACATTTCACATGACTGGTTCACCGTCTTTTAAAGTAGGTATCTGTCCCTCAGCCTAGTGATTCTGTATTTCACTCCTGTGTGTTTCCTTCATAGCACTTACTACACTTGTAATTTGGATTTATGATTTCATTTTGTTGTCTCTCTCACTAGAATGGAAAAGTCTGATATGTGATAAATAGTTGTTCGGTGAATAAAATCATGTGAACTAGTCATTACAGTTGGAACTTGTGTACTGAGAGTCCACCACAAGGCCAGGTCCTGGAATTCAAGGATGAGCATGAAGGGTTGGTCCCTGCCTCCCAGGAGCTTTAACACATTGCGTACTGCATAGAAATCTCTAAGACATACGCCAGGGACCGCACGTTTCTGGGCAAACTGCACATTGTTTATTTATTTATTTATTTTTTAAATATACCCTACTTTTTTAACGTATGGTACTGCGTAAAACATTTCCCTCTATGAAGAGGGACCAAACAAAATTTACATAAGTATCTAGATTCACTCCTTTTTCCATGGGCGTGAAAAACGAGAACACTCGTGAGCGGTCCTTAACAGATGGAACGCGAAACACGAGAAAACTCCTGAGCGGTACGAAATGTATTAACTAGGAGAAGGAGCGTATGGCTGACCTACTACCGTGATAAGCGCAGTCCTAGAAGTATGTGCTGGATACTGTAACTGCACAGAAGGAGGCATGGACAGGAACGGGAGGGCAGTCAGGGCTTTAGGTGGGGTAATGTCCAACATGAACTACAGCCCCAGAGCCTGGATGGCACCACAGGTTGTGGTATGATAGACAAGCGTCGCTGAGTGCTGCCATCTAGTTTGCGGAGTGCTGGGAGATGAGATCTGAGTGGTGGGTAGAACAAGTCACATAATGTAGATCCTTGGATGTCAGCTAAGGTATTTGGCCTTTATACTGTAGATCAGAGAGGGATAGGAGGCATCGATGGGCTCAAGCAGAGAAGCAGGATGGCCATATTTGCATTTTAGGACTTTCCACTGGCAGCAACATCAAGGAGGAAGAAGATAGCATTAGGACCTGATGCCCAGATGTTAGAAAGGAAGAACGGTAAATGTTGAAAAGGAGGAGGTCTGTGCCAAGGAGCTTATAGAGAAGAAACTAGAAGCAAATGGAGAAGCAGGCTGAGCATGTAGGAGAGGCATCATTGCCAGCAGCACATTCTGGCTATCTGTTGGTTCGGAATCACTGTTGCTGACTTGGCAGAATTCACGCTCTGCATGTGCTGCAGCAGCACAAATACCTGTCCTTTCTCCTGGGCGCCGGCGTGGCTCACTGAAGCCGATAATCCTTTATCTATTGAAACCACCTGGCCTCCAATTTGAAGCAATTTTACATAACTTCACATGTCCTTTCACTCTCTTGGCATGGAAGGTAGCTAGAAACAGGGTCATTCTTCCTTTTTTAATCAAGAAAGAGGCACAGAAAGACCCAGGTCATAGAATTATATAGTAGGTGTTGATCAGTGACCAGCAAGCACTAAGATTTGGTTTCATGTGGAATATAAGACTTAATAGGAATAATAATTGACGTATTGTCATTGTAGTACTTTTCAAGCAAATAGTTAAGAGTAGCCCTCACAGACTGCTGTGCATTGATAGGATTATATTGCTTTATAATGGGTTTTTCTTCCTTGGAGATTTTATGGTTGGTTTGGTTTTTCAAAAACTATAAGGGAGCCCCAGCCGGCATGACTCAGTGGTTGAGGAGGTCATGGGTCGTCGATTCCTGGTTGGGGCACATGCCCGGAGTTGTGGGCTCGATCCCCAGTGTGGGGCATGCAGAAGACAAGCCAATCAATGATTCTCTCTTATCATTGATGTTTCTCTCTCTCCCTCTCCCTTCCTTTCTGAAATCAATAAAAATATATTTTTTTAAAAATCAATAAGATATTTTATTTTCTCCTCCTAGCCATTTAGCCTAAGTCATTAACTATATTTCAGTTATTGTTACGACTTCTCTCCTGGTACCTGAAGGGCAGAATTAGCTGATCTGACAGAAACAATTCAGGAAATTGTATGAATCTTAAAGCTCTTTTTATCCTCTTAAGGATACAGCAAAGAGAGGGAAATATATGGTGAAATACAAGATAGAATCTGAATTTTCATTAATTATGCCTCAAGAATTGTTACTAAATTTAAGCAAGAAAGAGGCCTGATAAGAGTTTTGGTGCTGATGTTCAGAAAAGCAACCAGACCATAGGCCTAGCCCAGCAACCAGGGCAGACCAGATAGCTTGCAAGGGGGGTTGAGTGGGTTTCAAAATCAGTGCTCCATAAAGCCCTGGCTGCTGCAGGACCAAAACAGCTTCACTTTCATCTGTTGGGCTTCCTGGTGAGGTGTGAACAAAGATTTCCCGGGCTAATGCAAAGCTTAAAAGCCTTGGATCTCATCTTGGATTCCAGGCAATCCTCAAAGCATCCAGTGGCACAGAAAATCAGTTGAAGAAGATGAGGCTCTCTTTCATCTTTCTCTCAAGGCCCTTTGGATGGTGTCTGCTTGCTTGCTGGCTTTAGTTTGGGGCAGAGAAGGGTGTGGAAAAGGCATAAAAAAGGCCCCGCTGGCACCTGTTGACAATTCTATGCTATCTCTTATCAGCATGCTCAGCCCAATTCTGTGGCTGCTGGCCCCTGTCCCAGCCCCAGATTGCAACCTCAGTATTGGTTACCTAGTGGTGAGTTGCTAAAAACATCTTTACACATGATTCATTCTAGTTCAAGACTGGCAGATTAGCACAGCCTGATTTAGAGTCCAGAGGACAGTCCCCTTACTAGGAGCTGGGATTCAGGGGCTGGAAATAAGTTTCCACCCTGACATGAAATCCTTGTTTTCCTATTCTTTGTCACATGGATGTTAGTACTTGGAACAGAGAGAACTTTCACAATTGTACATTTACAGGGTACAGATTTTTACAAGATTGTCTCAGGTTTTGCCTCCTACAATTTGTATGGTTTGTATGATTTTGCCTTTTGGAACAAAAGGACTTTAATTTGAATGAGGTTCAACTCATGGTGCTCCCCTGTGCCTCACCACTGTGTCTTTGCAGACAGCCCTTCTGATTTGGCCTTTTCCTGTGCCTGGCAGGTTGAGCTCAGTTATTGCCTCCCCCAGCAAGCTCCCTACTCCCTCCCCCTGAGCTGGGGATAAGTTCCTCTCTCCTATGCTCCCACAGCATTCTCCTATGATTAACTTTTTCATTGTCCTTTAAACACCTGCCAGTTTTTGCTTTCCTTCTAAACCAGCAGTTTTCAACTTTTTTCTAATAGCACTCATAAACTAATTACTAAAATTCTGCAGCCCACCAAAAAATACACTGTATTTTGCCTGAACAACAACAAAAAAAAATAGGTGTAATTTGGTTCATTTACAATGGAAGGCTATTGTTGTGTTAACTGTTGTCATTTTTTTAATTTGACAATCTAAATAAAAAGAGGTCAGTGTCCCTGACTAAATAGTCAGGTATTATTGCATGTTTCAAAATTTCTTGCAGCAGAGCAGTTGAAAATCGCTGTTCTAAACCATGAACTATTTAAGGATAGGGCTTGTATTTTTTTTCTTCTTCTCTGTATCTCTCAGGCATGAATTTCAATAAAGTAAGATTTACATGAATTCCCAGGAACTATTCAGGCAAAAACTCACTTATGGCACTTTCCAGCCTCTGTTTTGTGGTGTCACAACTGTTTATTTATTATTACCAAAGTCAGGAGTCAGTTGGCATCCATATCCCACTTGTCCAGAGCCTGTGACTCTTCAGATTTGTCAGTGCCTCTGTCACACTGTTCTGAATATTACTCCCCATTGTTCCCTCAGTCAGATTATAACCTTGCAAAAGAAGTGTCACTTTTTAGTTTAGCATAATGTTCACCTAACATAGGTAGTACCAACGTAAAGACTTGTACTGAGTTATACTTACAT
Organism: Myotis davidii; assembly: GCF_000327345.1. NCBI lineage: Eukaryota > Metazoa > Chordata > Mammalia > Chiroptera > Vespertilionidae > Myotis > Myotis davidii. The sequence goes on along the minus strand of NW_006290680.1, from coordinate 1,890,068 downwards.
ATTTATTTAATATATGAATAGTAAATAAATATGCTTAAAACCCATTATGTAAACAGGTATGATTTTTAACTCCTGGGTTAGAAAAACAAGAATGAGATATTTTTCTTTTTTCTCTCAGCCTCTTGTTTTCTCCATTTCTTTATACTGGCATATTTTTCCCATTGGTATTCATTTACTTCTTGCTCCAAGCAGACACTCTAGCCTGCAAACAGACCCCTTGGCAAAAATGACTTGGTGCTCTTTGGCATTTGGCACTGCTCTAGTTTTGTACCAGCTTCCATGATTCAGTGCTTTGGCTCCTATCCACTTGGCCTGGGTGGATGATCTCGATTCTTCCTATTTCTTCATTGGCTACAACCACCATTTCCCACCCTGAATCTTTCTTCAGATCATCTCCTGTACTTGTTTCCTCTTGGTTTCTGCTGCTACCCATGTGCTGAGGCCAGTGTTCAGGTTATTGCAGTATGCACTTGTATAGTTTCCTGCTGCAGTCTCTGTCCTCCTAATCCATTACCAAACTAATTTTCCCACAATACCAGGGAAAGTTTGGTGTTTCTCAGTGTCCTGCTCAAGAATCTAAGCTGGTTACTTCTTAACTCCTTTAAAAGGTTGAAACTCCTGCCTGATTTTTAAAAAAATGTGGCTGCACCTGTTTACCCTCATTTATTTCCATTCCTCATTGTGTATAATGCTTTTGCTCTACTGAGACTGGTTACTGAGTGTTCCAAATATGCATCCTACTCCCCATAGACTCCTTCTTTCATCCTTTGGGTTCATTTTGGCTTTCCTTCCTGTTTACTGACCTCTTATGAACCACCATTCTTTTGGGCCCAACTAACACCATCTATTCTGTGAATTCCAAGCTGTTCTTGCCTTCTGCATTCTGGTTAGCTTATGGTTACTATCACACTAATTAGCTTTATCCTGGGACATCTAAGAAAAATCTGTTTAATTTTGCTTGAATGAGTGTAAACCCCTGAAACTGGGCATCTTGCTTGATGCTACTTTTGTATTTCCTTGACACTTGGGGAATACTTGATGATTTGAAAAGGTGATGTGCTTCTTGTTATAGTCTCTCCTTATGGTTAGTTAAATAGAAGTAAATCAGGTGGTTGGTTGAAGTTGGGAGCAAATAGGTTTGAAAATGTTTGAAATTTTTTCTAAGAAAAGCTGTTTAATTATGTGAGTCTCTGACATGAATGTGAATGAATTAAAATGGTCTTCTTTGAAGGATGATTTGAGAAAATTCCAAGCAGTTGAGAACAGATGGTTGTTATAGAAGTGTGCTTGGCAAGCAGATTTAGTTTATATCTGTGTGTATCTGTATACACTAAGTGTTTATACACACATGATCTTGCTTTTATGCACAATCTCTGTTTAGGAAAAAAAAAATCTTGATTTCCCAATTTCCTTCCTATTTTAATGCGTATTTTAGAAATGCTGCTCTCCTTTCCTTTTATTAGGGTAGAGTAAGAACCTGTTTTCAGTATTTTGATGATGACCATTGATTTTTTTAACCCTTGCCAAAAAAATAAATTGAAAATTTATTTCAAATTTCTTAATTTTTTACTTGAAAATTTTCTATAATTAAGAATGTTTTAAGTCCTCCATCCTTTTAGTAGTCAGAATAAAGCCTTGTGCTTTCTTCATCCATGTGTTACTGTTTCCTTGGATTTGGTCCTAGTTAAAAACTCTGAATAGCAATCAAAATTCTACCCTCAGAAACCATCTTTTCCTGTTTTCCATGGTAGGTAAGAATAAGAGCATATTTGAATCTGGTAGTGAGGAAGAGGCAGTTGTTCCTCTCAGTATGTGTGAGTGCTTGCTGGCTATTCTAGTCTGGATTATGCAGACTTAGCAGTAGGCTGGAAAGGTAGTTGGCAATTATGACACTTCAGTGCTGGCTAGCAGAGGTCTAACTCAGGTGTCACTGTATTTCCCAAGCCTCTGCTCATTTTCCCACATGCTCTGGCTTCTGAGGTCCCATAGCACTTGCTTTATACTGTTACCAAGTTGTATAACAAAAATCTCTTGACATTATTTATTCAAAATATATTTATTGAGCACCTACCATATGCCAAGTAGTGTTCGAGATAACATCAAGAAACAAAAGACACAAAAATGTCTGCCCTCGTGAAGGGAGCCTACAGCAAATGAAGAAGAAGCCTGCAGCCAACACACCACCAACCTCTCCCTCCAGATATTTGCCAGATTTTGAACCCATGTGTGATGTGAAGCCAAACATGAGTTCAAAACTTCCAAAGGGTAAAACTTTCTAGGGAATGGCTGCTAGTAAACCTAAAAATAAGAAAATTGTGTAGTCAGTGGTGGTAAGTGCTATGGGGAAAAAAATTAGAATAAGAGAGTGATAAGGATTTCAAGAATGGGGATTACAGTTTTAAACAAGGTGGTCAGTGTGGACTATAAAGGTAACATTTGAACAAAGAATTGGAGGAAGTCAAGAAGCAAGGGGGTTATGTAGGGGTGCAGAGCACACCAGGCAGAGGGAATAGCCTATGCAAAGTCCCTGAGGTAGAAGCATGCCTGTATATATGAGGAACAGGCAAGGAGACCTTAAAGGTAACAAGATGAGATGGGAGACTGGGTACAGATACTGTAGAGTTTTGTAGACTTTTGGAAGATCTTTGACTTTATTGTTATTATTTTTTCTTTTTTTATTGATTTTTAGAGAGAGAGGAAGGGAGAGGGAGAGAGAGAAATATCAACATGAGAGCAAAACATCAGTCGGCTGCCTCCTGCACGCCCTCTACCAGACCAAGCCCACAACCCAGATATGTGCCCTGACTGGGAATCAACCAGCAATCTTTCTGTGCATGGGACGATGCTCAACCAACTGAGCCACACCAGCCATGGCTTATTCTGAGTTAGAGAAATATTTTAAGCAGTTTAAGCAAAAGGTGTCATAATAAAAAGGACCCTTGTGAATGTTTGAGAACAGAGTAACAGGGCAACTAGTGAGGAGGCTCTTGGGAATAATCTGGGTGAGAAAAAAAGTTGGTTTAGATCAGGGTATAAGCAGTGGAAATGGTGAGAAACGGTTGGATTCTGAACATATTTTGAAGGAAGAGCCAACAAGATTTCTTTGCTAATCAGAAATACATAACGAGCTCTTGCAAATCAAAACAGAGGACAATTTTAAAAATAGGCAAGTGACTTGAATAGGAGCTTCACAAAGAGGATATCCACGTGGCCAATAAGCATATGAAAAGGTTTTCAGCAGCCACAGTTATCAGGGAAATGTGAATTAAAGAGACAATAATATTACATATCCACTAGCTGACTAAAATTTTAAAGACTGACAATATCAAGTCAGGTGAACCATCCGTACCTTGCTTGTGGCTGTAAAAAATGTTGAGATCACTTTGGAAAAAATTTTGACAGTATCTGTTAAAAACCCAACATATAATAGTTTAGTAATTCCACTCCTATGTATGTATCCAAGATATCTGAGTGGAAAGACATACGTGAACATTGGAAGCAACCCAAATATTCCTCAACAGTAAAATGGATAAATAAATGTTGGTGTATTTATAAAACAAAATACTACACAGTAATACAGAATAATAAACCATGTACTATAACGATTCAATTTATATAAAGTTTAATAAAAAACAAAACTAATTAATAGTGGTAGAAGTCTGAATAGTGGTTACTTCCCATGAGAGCACAAGGGTTTTCCAGAATGTTGGAAATGTTATATAACTTGCTCTGGATGGTACTTAACACAAGTGTGTATGTGTATATGTAAAAATCCATCAACTGAATACTTGAGGTCCCTGCATACTATATGTATGATGCCATACCCAGTAACTTTTAAAGCATTATGTTAGCATGTCTGGTCATTCCTTGATGATGAAGATTATAACTCATTTATTTCTGTAAGACCAGTGCATAAACTTAAGAGACACTCAGTAAATAATATGGAAGGAAATTAGGAAGGAAGTAGGAAGTTAGGAAAGAAATTGGTTCAGTAATCTAGTTTCTCTTAACCTAGCACCTGCCGGCTTGCCATAGAGCACTGTTTGTTGGCTACAGGGTCGGGGTAGTGATCTTTACTGCTCAAGAAAATACGTTTAGCTCTGGCTGGTGTGGCTCAGTTGGTTGGACGACATCCCGTGCACTGAAATGTTGTGGATTCAATTCCCAGTCAGGGCACATACCTGGTTCCTGGCTTAGAAGGGTTTGTGTAGGAGACAGTCAATTGATGTTTCATTCTCACATTGATTTTTCTCTCTTCCTCTCTCTCTCTGAAAAATCAATAACAAATGTTAAAAAAAGGAAAGAAAGAAAGAAAGAGAGAGAACACCTTGCTTTGGCCCTTTTCTGTTAGCCAGGCTGATAGTATAGGATAGGTCCAAGGATATGGAGAAGGGGGAGACTTTTTAATTACATGATGTAGATTAAGAATAATAACAGTCTACAGTCTGTGGTCCTTGTGAGTTTGATGCTTTATTTCCTATTAAAGCATGAGACAATACTACACATCCATTAGAATGGCTAAAATTGTGAAGACTGACACTATAAAGTCTCTTTCTCTCTTTCTCTTCAACAGTTCAACAAATATTTGTTGGGACTCTCTTCCAATTCAACAAATATTTGTTGGTCACTCACTGTTGCCTGGCATTTTTGAGGTATCGAGCAACATCAATGAATAAAACAAATAAGAATCTCTGCCCTCAAAAGGTTTATATCGAATGGGAGAAGACAAGCAGTAAGCAATAAACTGCCTCCTCCTTTCCTAACTTGTGCTTAAGAATCAAACAGAACAAATACTTAGACAGAAAAACAAAAGCTTCTTCCTGTTGTATGGTAGGCATAGTTCACTTGCCTTCTTGTTGAGCTGTGGGAAGAAGACTTGTCATTTTGGATTAACTTCTGCATGGCACCTAGCACAATGCCATGTGTCTGGGGGGACGTAATATTTGTAACCTTTGGGAGCATCTGTCTGCGCCTGCTGATTTCCATATTTTTTTCCTACCATCTGCCCTCCTAATTTTTTGTAAACTATCACTTTTCTGGGAAAAGCTTGATTTTACGATCTGAGAAAATACAAGTTTTCTGTAGTGGTATGGCTTTGTGACAACCGAACCCTAGAATGGGTAGACAGTGATACGCAGAATATACCGTCCTTATTGGAACTTTCTGATCAGGCACCCAAATACTAGGTGTACCGGTTAGTAATGCAGATTTTGTAATTAAAGAAAACACGGTAATTTCAAGAGAAACATCGAAAGTGCTTTATTCAAAGTAATGTCCATCGCTAGCTACACATTTCCCCATCTTTCAGGTAATTTGAGGATACCGTACCAATAGAACTTTTCTTGTTTTGAGGCAAACCATTCAGAGACCCTATTTTCCAATTCTTTGTACGTTTTGAAGTGCTGCTCAGAAAGTGTATGTGCCATCGATCAGAACAAGTGGTAATCTAAAGGAGCAAAGGTCTGATGAATACGGAGGGTGAGTTAATACTTCCCAGGCAAGATCTTTTTTTATATATATTTTATTGATTTTTTTACAGAGAGGAAGGGAGAGGGATAGAAAGTTAGAAACATCGATGAGAGAGAAACATCGATTCAGCTGCCTCCTGCCCACTCCCTACTGAGGATGTGCCCACAACCAGGGTACATGCCTTTGACTGGAATCAAACCTGGGACCATTCACTCTATCCATTGAGCCAAACCGGTTAGGGCCCAGGCAAGATCTTTTAACATGTCTTTAACTGGTTTTGAAGTGTGTGATGGTGCGTTATCATGAAGCAAAATTACTTTGCCATGTCTTCTGGCCCATTCTGGTCTTTTCATGATCAAAGCATGATTCAAATGGATTATTTGTTGTCAGTAGTGATCAGTATTAATGGTTTCACCTGGTTTTAGAAGCTCATAATACACCACACTTCTT
>NW_006290680.1:1881601-1884064 GCF_000327345.1 Myotis davidii | reverse complement strand
CATGGAGCATGCTCACCATAAGCTTCCCAAAGTATTAGCAGCACTTTTTCTTCAAAATAATGAATTAAAACTTCCCACAAATGCTCTTTTTTTGGCACGAAATCTGACATTTTTAAGCATAAAAATATCTATGATGTTAACACCTTCAGCAAATTTGACATATGAAGTTTTGAAGTTTGCTGTCAATACAACAAAATAGCATAGATATCAAATCGCATATATATCAACATATATGTAACTCCATCTATTGAAAAAAATCTGCATTATTAACTGGTATACCTAGTAGTTATTTTGAGAGTTATGGTTGTGATGAACATTCTTTTTATACACAGTTCTAAATCTCATACCATGATAAATACTAGATCTGGGACAGTCTTATAGCACATAGGAAACCACTGAAATAAAACTACTTAAAGTCCTAGAAAGAATGTTAAATGCAAGAGTGTTCTGATTCAATGCATCCTTTTTAAAAGTTTTTCAGGGGTTTTTTTGTTTATGTTGTTTTTAATCCTCACCCGAAGATATCTTTTACATTGCTTTCTAGAGAGTGGGAGGGAGGGAGGTGGTGTGGGGGAGAGAACTATGGGGGAGAGAGAGAGAGAGAGAGAGAGAGAGATCAATTGATTGCCTCCCTCACACGCCCCTCCCTGGACTGGGGAACCTGCAACTGAGGTTCTTGCCCTTGACCAGGAATTGAGCTTGAGACCCTTTGGTCTGCAGGAGAATGCGCTAACCACTGAGCCCCAGCCAGGGCAAGTTTGTCATTTTTAATGCAGATTTTTAAAGATTGCATACTCTGTAAAAGAAATTTCATGGAAATTAGTAGCATACAAATGTTGATGTGTATCTAGAGTAGTAAAGGAAGAAATTAATTTGTGTCAGTTGGGATTTGTAGTCAAAGGATGATCAATGAAACAGCTATCCAGATACTGAGGGGAAAGATGGTACAATTTAGAAGGGAATAATTACACCTTCCATCTACATAGGGCTTACTCTCCAAAAATGTTTTCACGTGCCATTTTATCCTCCCAGTGATGCAGTGAGATATTCATTTTTAATTCCTTTATTAATAGATTTGGAAACCATGAGGTATTCATTGACTTGCCCAAAGACAAAGGCTGGTAGGTATTAGGATTGAGACCTTCTGCCCTAGCCAGTTTGGCTCAGTGGATAGAGCATCGGCCTGCGGACTGAAGGGTTCCAGGTTCGATTCCAGTCAAGGGCACGTACCTCAGTTGAAGGCTTCCTGGCCCTGGTGGGCATGCTGGTGGCAACCAATTGAAGTGTCTCTCTCATATTGGTGTTTCTATCTCTTCCACTCTCTAAAAATCAATGAGAAAATATCCTCGGGTGAGGATTAAAAAAAAAGAGAGAGAGAAAATTAGGACCTGCTGATTCTAAAGCTCCCAGACGGTAACTTCTACACTTTTCTGAAAGTTACATGTAGCAACATGTAGGCAGTTTTGGCAGAGGAAGGAAGTCCTTGGACTGTTCTAGTGATGCATAAAGGCAGATCTGAAATTAAGAGTCTGAAAAGCAGAATAACTTTTCAGCATGTGTTTGTTTGTGGAAGTGGGTAATAGGATTGTGCCCAGAGGTTAAAAGATTTTCTATCTTTTGATCACTCTGTGGTCTTATAGAAGGGAGGCATCAGTATTCAAAGGGGAACTTTTGGATTTAGTAGTACCTATTGTATTATTAACAGAATTATTTCTTGGATTCTGTGCTGCTAATGATTCTCTTTCCTTTTAACCCCATCTCCAGGAACCTCCAGAAGATGATGCAAACATCATTGAGAAGATCCTGGCATCTAAGACTGTCCAGGAGGTCGGTGACTTATTATTTTGGCTTTTATGTCACTAGCACAGATTATATCCTCTGTGAAGAGAAGTTTGGCTAGCCCAGCTGGTGTTGCTCTATGGTTGAGCATCGACCCATGAACCAGGAGGTCATGGTTCGATTCCCAGCCAGGGCATATTCTGGGTTTCAGGCTCAATCCCCAGTTTGGGGCATGTAGGAGGCAGCTGATCAATGATTCTCTCTTATCATTGATGTTTCTATATCTCTCCCCCCTCCCTTCCTCTCTCAAACCAATAAAAATGTATTTTTTAAAAATAGAGATGTTTGGCTAGAGAATCTGGGATGGTCATTCCTAGCTGGAGTATGAGATAAGCTAGTCAACACTTATTGTAGGACATAAAATTCTTAAATATTTGAGAATGGCCCAAACTGATTTTTTCCACCATTGCGATACTAGCAAAAGATCTTTATCCCTTAGTTTCTGTAGGCCATTGAAAGTCATCAGAGAACCAAGACGAAGAGATGGCAAGATGGAAACATTGGGGTTTTTCCTTTAGATATCCCAGGGCCATTGTAAGTATTCTCTAGAGAAAGTTCCTGAGTGAAAGTGCTAGTGAGAGCATAAACACTTCAAGTATTTATGAAAGTAGCATTTATTACTTT
>NW_006290680.1:1869573-1880894 GCF_000327345.1 Myotis davidii | reverse complement strand
TGCAATTTTACACTTCACCTAGCACAGTGGTTCTCAACCTTCCTAATGGACCCTTTAATACAGTTCCTCGTGTTGTGGTGACTCCAACCATAAAATTATTTTCGTTGCTACCTCATAACTGTAATGTTGCTACTATTATGAATCGTAATGTAAATATCTGATATGCAGGATGGTCTTAGGCCACCCCTGTGATAGGGTCGTTCGACTGCAAAAGGGGTCGCGACTCACAGGTTGAGAACCACTGCTTTAAGGGCAAAGCCCTTATAGGCCAAATCTCCAGCAGTTTCACAACAAACCACTTCAGTTGCTTCTGTGTTAGATGGTTATCCTGTTTATTGGAACATTTTAAAGCTTAGTGATTTGCTAGTTCTGTGCTTGTCTCACAAGTTATGTGTCGTTGGATAGTTCCTACTTACACTGTAAATGGGCCACGATGGAAGAGCTCGAAAAGGATCCTCGCATCGCACAGAAGATCAAGCGATTCAGGAATAAACAAGCCCAGATGAAGCACATTTTTACTGAGGTGAAGCAATATTTACTGATTAATCTGACTACTGCTTTTCTTGCAGAATTAAATACTGGGTGTAAGTTTCTTTAAATGGAAGTTTTGTGCAGATCTGTTAGTTAAGTCAAATTGATAAGTATGCACTCATTTATAGCAAAACTAGTTTAGATTTAAGCCAAAGAAAACAAATTATCCACCGAGGTATGATGAGCAAACCTTACAAACTAACAACCCATAAGAACAGGCATCTTGGTCAGAATACCAGTGAACAGCTAGGGCAAGAGGAATATGCACACAATTCTTTCATCCCCCAACTCCAAAGGCAATTCCAAAGAGACCCAAAATTTGAATGTAAAAAATAAAAACAAAGTCCAAATGCTCAAAAATAAATAAATAAATTTATATTAAACTTGGGAATTTCTAAGTATGGGTCCTATAGCAAGAGGAAGGATTGGTGGATTTGGATCTTAAACAAATCTATAGTATCTGTACATTAGAAAATACCATAAACAAATCTTAAATTGTATGTAAAAATATTTTTTAATTATATACATAGACACATACATACAACAGTAATTAGAAAATATATATGCATTATATATACATACATATTTTCTAATGATACACATATACACATACATATATACATGGTATACATTTTTTATCTAGTATGAGAACCTTCCTATTTATGTTTTTATACGTACACATTATACACATACATATACATATAACCAATAGTTTAATAAGAAATACTCATAATTAAGAAAAATATAAAACCCAAAATAGAAAAAAATGGACAAATTAACCTACAAAAATATTGACTACTAGTCAAAGAATGTAAATTAAAATGGGAATCTTCTAATCTTTTCTTATCAAGTATTTGAAGGTTTTAAAAATAAGTACTGTCTATTGCTGGTGAGGGTGTACGGAAGAGACACTTGGTACATCACTGGGTGGGAGCATCAGGCCATGTGACTGTCAGAAGAGCAGTATGACAAATGACATCAAATGTCTCCAAATTTGCATGTCGTCTATCCCAGCAACTAACTCTGTCCTTTATTTTAAGGAAACTATCAAGTCTTTGTGCAAAGACTTAACAATGATAAACAGTTGTTTATATTGGTGAAAAATTGAAAATGAAGTGTTAGATAATAGACTTTTGTTAAATTATACAGCCCATAGGATGGAATACTGTGCAGCCAGAAAAAAATGGTATTGGAAAACAGTTATTAATGACATGGAAAGTCTCTTCTCTGGCTGATGGGCTTGTGGTGATTTTTATTTTCTTATTTTTTAGCATGTGATTTTTAAATTTTATTTAGATATCTTTTGAAGAAAAGAAGCAATAAAAATTATTCTTAAAATGTAGTCATAAGTACTGGACCCTAAGAGAGCACTCAGATGTCATCAAATTGTAGTAAATTGCTACAGATATTTACCAATTAATTATTTATGTTGTACTCCCTTGTGACAAAAAATTATTTTAGGACAATGTCAATAAGCATTCTTCATGTCCTAATGTGGGGTTCTTCCTCTTCAGCCTTAATGTTTGGCCCAGGTCCTCTCCCCTCCTCCCCCAATAATTGTTCTAATGCCTGTGAGAACTGTTTTCATGGCATCATCCCTCTGGTAGAGAATTGGGGAAAGGAAGGTGACTACTAGAATTAGAAAACCATCTTGAAGCCCTGTTGGATACTCTCCCTCTGTTCTTGGAACATCTTTTCCACACCTCTATTTTAGCAGGTATTTGCAGTGCAGTAACTTGTTTACAACATGCCTGTATCTTCCATTTTGAGCCCTGGAAGACAGACAGGGCCCTGGTCTTCCTTATATTTCTAGCCCTGGTACTAGGCACAGAGTCAGTGCTCAGTAATTATTTGGCTGTTCCCAGGGAGTGAGGATGGTTTGACCTATGCTGTTCGTTACCCTGCTCCAGAACCTTCAGAATTTCCCATTTTCTTGGAATAAAGTTCAAGCTTCTTAATATAGCCTTCAAAGACCCATGTGTCTATTTTCTGATTTATTCTCAAGGGTGTGAGCTTTCCTTGGTTGGGAATAGAGAGAGAGGAAATTATGTTGTTTTTACAGAAATACCGTAACAGCAGTTCACACTCTTGTGGGGGGGAAAAGAAAAGGTTGGAGGACATCCTGAAATTAAGGAGTAATCCTGGGGAATAGTTCCTATAATACTGTCTTTGGTTTTAACATTTTTATTAATAACTTGGATAAATGCTATTCTTATAAAAGAAATAATAACTTAGTTTTGAGTAGAGTGTCTTCATATCTATTATTTCCAGGTGCTTTATGAGGTAGCCAGGGGAGAGGGCAGTCTTGTGAAGGAGACTCCAGTTGGAGAGACTAGAGTTCCCATACTCCATAGGGATAGAGGCCCAACTAAAACCCTTTCTGAAAACCAGAAATAATGCTGGGAGAATAAATGACAAAGACAATGTTCAGGTTTACCTGGACAGGCCAGGATGAGTGAAATATAATGACTAAAATGTAATGTCATACATTTGTATTTAAAGATCTTTACATTTTGGAGTGTAGAGAATGACTAGATAGCAGTTCTAGGGAGGAAAGATGTTGCCAGTTTAATTACAAGTTTGCTGTGAGCCAAGAGTAGGGTGTGGCTGTTTAAAAAGTAACATAAATCCTGCACTGTACCAATAGAACAGTCCAGCTGTGCCTTGCTGTTTTGATTCCTAAACTAGAGGCCTGGTGCACAAATTCATGCATGGGTAGGGTCCCTTCCAGCTGCCAGCCGGACCTCCCTTCCCCGGCTGCCGGCCGAGGCCTTCCTTCATTTTGTACTGCACCCTAGTGGTCAGCGCATGTCATAGTGAGCAATAGAACTCCCAGTCTCCCAGTCGAACTCCCATGGGGACACTTTGCATACTAGCCTTTTATATATATAGATGTTATGTTTATTTTTGGGTACCAGGATTCAGTGAGGTTCTGCAAATCCTGAGGGCAGCTGCAGGAGGATTGTAATGGTGATAAAGGATTCCAGTCATAGCTGAGTGATTGAGAAAAAAGGTGGAAAGCAGACTGCATGCTGCTAGGAGCCTGGGTTCTGGAGCCAAACTATTCCCCCACATGCATGGACACACCAGGGTGGCCTTGGGCCACTTGTATAACATCCTTCCTAATAGTATCAACCTCACAGAATACCTGGGAGGATTAAGTGACACAATGTTTGTACCTGTAGAAGTGCTGAGCACAATACCTGACCCATAGTCACTCTTCCACAAGTGTGAGCTCTGTATCATTAAGGGATCTGGAAACATTAAAGCATCTGAAGGACAGTTGGATGTCTGGGGCTATTTAACCCAGCTAGGGAGGGGTTGTTGACGAGCCAACACAGAGAGGTAGAATCAACTTGGTCACCATTGCTGGAGAGGAAGCAGTTCTCACCAATGAGTCACAGTTACAGGATGAAAATGGAGCTGTAATTTAATAGTCATAACGATAAAGATCATGATGCTATTGCCGAGCCGGCAGAGGTAGAGCTGTCTTGGCAGTGGGTCAGGTCTTAGAGTGCAGTATATTCCTGAACATGAGAATAATTGAATCTGAGGGTGGATTTGCCAGGAATGCTATATAAAGTATTCTTGCACTGGTTAGATTCTAACCGTTAGAAGATGAAACTAGATAGCGTGTAATGAGCCTTCCAACTTAAGGGGCCATAAGAACATTCTAGCTGTCCAGGATTGGGGCTTCTGGGTAAGAAAGACCTGGGTAAACCTCCAGTTCTCACAGCTCTGTGTTCCTTGGTCATGCTACTTAGCCGCTCTGAGTCAGCTTTCTCATCCATAAAGTAATTGTAGTACCTACTCCATAAAGTAGTTTTGAGACTTAAATGAAAGCATTTAACCTGATTCCAGACACACATTAAATATTTCTCAGTGCTGTTTATTGTTGTTTTATAAGTACCCTTTTTTTGAAGCATCCTATATAATAAAAGGCTAATATGCAAATCGACCAAATGGCAGAATGACTGGTCGCTATGACGCACATTGACCACCAGGGGGCAGACACTCCGTGCAGGAGCTGGTAGTCAGCCAGAAACTGGGCTCTGGCTGCCGTTCAGCCAGAAGCTGGGCTCACAGCTGGTGAGCGCAGCGGGGTGGCAGGAGCCTCTCCCACCTCCGCGGCAGCTCTAAGGGTGTCCAACTGGTGGTCCAGACATCCCCTGAGGACTCCTGGACTGCTAGAGGGTGCAGGTCAGGGTGAGGGACCCCCTTTCCCCCAAGTGCACGAATTTTGTGCACCAGGCTTCTGGTAATGTATATAAAGATAAACAGATCCTTAGGGTGCACATCAGTGAATTTTTACAAAATAAACACATCTGTGTAACCACCTCCTGGATCAGGAATTAGAACATTATCTGCACCCCAGAAGCTCCTCTCACGGCTCCTTCCAGCATTAGCTATTACTGTTATTTATATTAAAAAGGAAAAGAAACCAGAGTTTCCAAGGGTGATCTTTGGAACAGGGAGCAGTAATAAAAGGGCATCCTCTTTGTGCTGATTTTTGCACAGCATTACAGTAATCAGAGGGAAGTCTTCCCCTGGCTGAGGGCAGCCTGTGAGGTGTGGTTGATTCCTTCCAGTTTAGTCATGGAGAACAGGATTTAGGACAGTGAAGAGTATCTGAGGTGACTTTTATTCTCAGGTGAACCATTTCATGTGTTTCCTGATAGGTCCAGAGTAGGGGTCACTTAATGGTAAAGCATGAAGTGGGATTTGAGGTCAGGGGGACACTCTTAAACTCTTCTCTGTTTGCATTAGCCTGACGAAGACTTGTTCAACCCAGACTATGTAGAAGTTGATCGCATCTTGGAGGTGGCCCACACCAAGGATGCAGAAACAGGAGAGGTAGGTGTTTTGCTATGCTGACTCTCCTAGTGTCTTCCCTTCTTACCTTATATTGTGCTTGTTTTGTCAACATGTGGTCTTTGTTTGATTGGTATTTGTGTGTTATATTTTAGGGTGGGTTTTCATACGTTGGACAGAGTATGATCGATGCCTATAATCTAGTAGAAAGAACTTTTTTCTCTCTCTCCTCTTTCCCACCAGGAAGTGACGCATTATCTGGTGAAGTGGTGCTCACTGCCCTATGAAGAAAGTACGTGGGAGCTAGAGGAAGATGTGGATCCTGCTAAAGTTAAAGAATTCGAATCTCTTCAAGTTCTCCCTGAAATTAAGCATATGGTAATCTATCAGTTATATGTAGAATTTGGTGTTTCATATGGAAAGATAAAGTAATAAGATTGCTAGTGTGTTTATGAAGAATTTAAGGAATTTGCAGTTTTGATTATCAGGCTTTTTGCCTGATGTTCTGACTCTAGAAACTAATCAAAATATTTGACCCACTGTACTTTCCTGAGCTCATACCACAGGCACAAAGAAATAAAAGAAATTCTGTCTATAGAAACCAAAAAAACTAATATTGGCTTTCAGGGAAATTAAAATGTAAGTAGGATTAATATCTAAGAGTCTAAGTAAAACAATATAACAATAAGATTTAGGTGGGTCTGTTTCTCTTTTTTATTAATTACTTGCAAATTTTAGAGAGATATTCTTAGTTTAATCCAGTGAAACCTAGAAAATATAGGGCCTATCCAGGGGTGGGCAAACTTTTTGACTCAAGGGCCACAATGGGTTCTTAAACTGGACCGGAGGGCCGGAACAAAAGCATGGATGGAGTGTTTGTGTGAACTAATACATGGTAACACTGCTGCTGGTGAAGGAGCAGAGGGGAGAGCAAGAGAACCCTCCGCTCTTTCGGCTCCGTGGACTGGATAGAACAGCCGAACGGGCCGGATCCGGCCCGCGGGCCGTAGTTTGTCCACGGCTGGCCTATACATTAGTCAGAAAACAGTCACTGTAGTTTGAAGCCAGATTTAGGGCAGTGTTTTGAGATTTACTACTTTCCCCATTATTATTTTGTGTCCTTATTTGTTTTATGCTTCTAAAACGTCATTCTCTACGTAGTGTGCTCTCTGCTTTTTTCTACTAGGAACGGCCTGCTTCAGACTCCTGGCAGAAACTCGAGAAGTCTCGTGAGTATAAGAACAGTAACCAGCTCCGGGAGTACCAGCTGGAGGGAATGAACTGGCTTCTATTTAACTGGTATAACAGGTGAGGATCCAGACCATTCCTATCTTCATGGGTGATTTTCTTTTTTTTCTTTTTTTTTAATATATTTTATCGATTTTCTTACAGAGAGGAAAGGAGAGCAATAGAGAGTTAGAAACATTGATCAGCTGCCTCCTGCACACCTCCCACTGGGGATGTGCCCGCAACCAAGGTACATGCCCTTGACCGGAATCGAACCTGGGACCCTTCAGTCTGCTGTCCAACACTCTATTCACTGAGCCAAACCAGTTAGGACATGGGTGATTTTCTAACCAAGTGTTTGTACTTGAAGGTGGGTTGCTGCCTTGGCCCACTTAGAGTAGAGCAGCAGAGAGCTGAGAGGACAACACAGCCATTGATTCAGGCTGGCAGTCCTTGCATGTCCCTCACACTAGAACATCATATTTTTATGTCAGGTATTTCTCCCAACCAAAAGGAATGGTCTTTACACATCACTGACTTGGTGCTTTTTTTTCGCCTTTGCCAACCTAGCCAAAAGGTAATGCTCTATCTTGGTTATGTTCAAAGGATCCTTTAAACATGTTTTCTATCTCTATGTCTTTAGCAAAAATTGGCTTTAAAGGGGAATAGATCTGGATTCTTGCCCCAACTCTGCTACTTGTTTGTGAGCCACAGATGTTCTAGACTTGTACTGGAATGCTCAGGTTGGACTCTTTGTGCTTTAGTTCCTATCAGAATAGATGAAGCAGATGAAATTTGAGAAAAATGGGTTGAGATTTTCTTAACATTCTAGAATGTCCGTCTCCCCTGCCACCCCCCCACCCCAAGCAGCATGTTGTAACGGAAAACACACCAAGATGGGACTCTGGAGGCGTGTGTTCTGGCGTAGTCTTCTGCCCTTATTCTCAGCTCAGAGCGTTGCTTTCTAGGTCTGAGATTGCCCTCTATGCAGTGAGAGGTGAGACTGGATGGGGCCACACCCTTGCCTCAAGTGTCTTGGCTCTGTGCAATCTGTGACCCTGAATCACCAGAAGAGACCAGCATCTTTTCTCTGATTAGAAATTTATTATGTGGGTTAAGTTTGTCCTTTGATAACACAAGTGAAAGACAGTGAGAATCATGTAACTTATCATTTTATTTTTGCCTTTGCTTCCATGAAATTTGTTGGATACAGAAACTGGCTTCAGTTTGAGGCATATTTTTGTTCTCTATTATTTAAATTTTTAGTGTTTTTAGTTTTTTATTTAAATAGACCCATTTCATGTATTTTCTCATAATCTGCCATAGTTCTTTTTTGGAAGCAGGCAAGATATGACTAATAATAATAAAAACTTGCCTTAGTTGCATCTCTGGCAAATGCTGATAAGACCTTCACTTACAGGTCAAGGTATGCTTCTGAAGTATCTTTTTAGTTATAACCACCCTCTACCTCTGTCCTGTATTGATTGTGAATTGCCTGTATTTCTTACTCTCTGCAGGAAAAACTGTATTTTGGCTGATGAGATGGGCCTAGGGAAGACCATCCAGTCCATCACATTCCTTTCAGAAATATTCCTCAGGGGAGTCCATGGCCCTTTCCTTATTATCGCCCCCCTCTCCACTATCACCAACTGGGAACGGGAGTTTCGAACGTGGACAGAGATGAATGCCATTGTGTACCACGGCAGCCAGATCAGTAGGCAGATGATCCAGCAGTATGAGATGGTGTACAGAGATGCACAGGTGAGCCTTATGCCGATCACAAAGACCCAGTGACACCTCGATGTCACAGTTTCTTCTGGAGTTTAGTGTCTTGTGCCTTGGGCTACTATTTACTGATTATGTAGAGTCAGTCATATGCTTATTGAGGCAGACTTCTTACTCTTCCCTGGTAGTTTAATTTATGATAAAACACGGAATTATAGGGCATGCTTTACACTCCCTGAGATATACCAGAGGACTCTGAAAGCTTGGCTTCTTGGTTGGATTATGAAGTTACTTTTACACACAAAATTTTATCTGAATTACTGTATGCTCAGTGAAGAAAGTGAGCAGCAGAATTGGTGTATAGAGAATGGGTTCCTAGCCAGGGAGATTGGAGAAGATGTTAACAGATTTGACAGGGAAGGATAAAGAGAAAACAGGATTCAAATTGTTAAAAGCACAATAGAATTTTTAAAAAGCTTTTGTTAAGTATAAGGACTTTGCCCAGTATGCTTGTCTTCTTGTTCTGGGCACTGGATTTTATAATTAAGGTGAAAATTAAAAGAATCTAATCAGAGAAAAGCCAGCCGGGAGCTTTGTAACTGCAGGAGACACTTGGAAGGAATTTACGGTGTGCTCTGACATGATGCAGCTCTGTTCTTTAAATGTAATGGCAGCACTGAGACAGGCTAAAAGACAAAGTTGTGCCCTCCTGGTAGCACCTGTCCCAGGGGAATCAAGATCTTTACTGCCTATGCGTGGTTTAGACAGACTCGTGACTAGAATGTGTGAATCAAAACCCATCTGCTTTCCTTACCCTGGCAGTTAATAAATAAAAAGCTTCCTTGCTGTGCCTTCCGTACTGCTCATCTGTCTCACCTTTGTGAGGGCACATGCTCTCTTCTTTTCACCCATGTAATGAGGTCTGTCTCTTGTCTAAATAGCTGGTGCATTCTTGTGTTCTCTCTTTTCTCAAATGAGGAAGAGCAGTGCTTATTGGCTTCTTACCTAGGCCCTAGCATTTCTAGTGCTGGCTCCTCTTGGCCAACTGGTGCCCATTAGCTGGATTCTATAGCCATTGCATAAAGTTTTGCCTGCTGTTGTTTCATCCTCAGGGAAACCCCCTTTCAGGAGTCTTCAAGTTCCATGTTGTCATCACAACATTTGAGATGATCCTGGCAGACTGCCCAGAGCTGAAGAAGATTCACTGGAGCTGTGTGATCATCGATGAAGCTCACAGGTTGAAGAACAGGAACTGCAAACTTCTGGAGGGTCTGAAGCTCATGGCCCTGGTGAGAGTAGCAAGCTCTTCACATAAACATGGGGGCTTCTCTTCACTATGGAGGAAGCATTCTTCATGTAACTTATTTTTGCGTAGTTTCTTTACTCTAGATTTTGTTTGCTCTCTATAGCTATGACAGTGTAGGAGTCAAATGTGTTTGTTTTTTGTTATGAACTGGGTTAACAGTTTGACCTTTGCCATAGATTGATTCCCAAAGGGACCCAAGGGAATCTTAAATCCCATTAAATTTGTGACCTGGAAATGTAAGGTGTTTTGATTTGTTTCTGGGTACCTGAATGATCTGATACCAAAGATGATGGCTTTTAAACATTATTGTCTTGGCACAGTGCCCAGAATGTGAGGGAAGGCACTCAGTAATGTTGAACGAATGAATGAATGAATGGTTGCTTTAATTAACATGAAATTGCTGCTGGAATTGTTAATGTGAAAGGAAGGTTGATCTATTAACTGTATGCCCATAAAATGTTGGCACCCTGTCTTTTCATGAACGCACAATAGAATTGCCCCAAATTGAGCGCAGAATGCCCTGGCCTCCTGTTTGGGGAGCTCAGACACTGTTCATCACGTGTTAATTTGTGCAGGAACACAAAGTGCTGCTCACTGGGACACCCTTGCAGAACTCTGTGGAGGAACTCTTCAGTTTGCTCAACTTTCTGGAGCCATCACAATTTCCTTCAGAGACTGCTTTCTTGGAGGAGTTTGGAGATCTGAAAACAGAGGAACAGGTAAATAGGGGCTTGTAGAATCGAGGAGACAATGTGATGATTACTTTACCATCAAGGAGAGAAACCACTGTAGGGACAGGAGTTAGCAAGTTCTGACATCCTTTATTTAATGTATTTTTTGTTTATGTTGAGGAGGATAAGCTAGTTATTAGCAGTTCTTATTACTCCAAAGAATAAATGAATCAGCACCTAAAATATTTTATGTTAACATATCAGGCCTCTAGCCTTCACTGATCTCACATGTAAGTTCAGTGATTTTGCTCATAGCTGTGATTTCAGGATCTTGGTGCTTTCTTTTGCTCCTCTCATCCTTCCTCCTTCCTCCTACATAATCTGCAACATATTCTCAGGCTCATTCTTTAGTACAACAATGTACTCAAGAGCAGTGACGAAAAGAAGGCAATTATATATTAGAGCAATTGGTAAGTCCAGCTTTGTCCATAGCAACTAAAATTCCTCAGTTTTGAAAGATGTAGTCCTGAGTCTGGCTTATTGGACTCAAAGCTTATTCAAAACAACCAACATTAATAAATAACTGTCTACTAGGGTAGAATTATCTACTAAAGATTACAGAAATAAGCCAGACAAGTTTATATCCTCTTGTTGTATCGATCCCTTTAGTATTAAGAAGTGGCCTTCCTTATCTCGTCATGGCCTTCACTTTGAGGTCTATTTTGTCAGATATAAGTATTGCTACCCCAGCTTTTTTTTTTTCATTTCCATTTGCCTGGAAGATATTTTTCCATCCCTTCACTTTCAGTCTGTGTTCTGAGGTGGGTTTCTTGTAGACAGAACATGTATGGGTCCTGTTTTTTTATCCATTCAGCCATTGGATGTCTTTTGATTGGAGAATTTAGTCCATTTATGTTTAAAGTTATTATTGAAAGGTGCTGGTTTGTAGGCATTTCTATTTTTGTGTGGCTGTTTTTCTTTTTTTTTTTACAAAAGAATTTTTATTTATTTTATTTTTTTAATTAAATCTTTATTGTTTAGATTCTTAC
>NW_006290680.1:1867249-1869330 GCF_000327345.1 Myotis davidii | reverse complement strand
GTCTGGCCTGATGTGTTTCTGTTGAGAAATCATTTGATAATCTAATGGGAGATCCCTTGTATGTAACTTTCCGTCTCTCTCTTGCAGCCTGTAAAATTCTCTCTTTGTCCTGAACATTTGCCATCATAATTATGATGTGTCTTGGTGTGGGTCTTTTCAGGTTCATCTTGTTTGGGACTCTGTGCTTGTGTGACTTTTTTCTTCCTCACATCAGGGAAGTTTTTGGACAATAGGTTTTCTAAGCCTTGTTCCTCTTTTTGTTGTTCTGGCACCCCTATTATTCGTATGTTGCTTCATTTCATGTTGTCCCATAGCTCCCTTAGGCTCTCCTCCTGTCTTTTAATTTTTTTCTCCAATTGCAGTTCAGTTTGGGTGTGTTTTGCTTCCCTGTCTTCTAATTCGCTAATTTGGTCCTCCGCTTCTCCTAGTCTACTGTTGAAACTTCCCATGGTGTTGTTTATTGCAGCTATGTCAATCTTCATTTCTTCTTGATTCTTACATAAGTTGTTGATTTTTTTCATCCATTTCTTCTTGATTCTTGCATAAGTTGTTGATTTTTTCCTCCATCCAGTTTATGCACTCTAGGACCCTTATTCTGAATTCTTTTTCTGACATATTGATGCCGCCAGACAAGTTTAAATGCCTCAAGAGAGACAAAGAATGGAATTGGGGGCTTTATTAGGAGAAAAAGGTTACATCTGTTTGGAAATCAGGAAAGATTTCAGAGAGAGAATACAGTTTGAAAGTGGACTTGGAAGAGTGGGTAATTTTTCAGTAGGTGGAGAGAGAAGAGGTGGTGACTGTTTTACATAGGGAAAATGGAAATTTATTATTTATTAAATAGAATTTATTCAGGAGTAAGGAATCATTCACATAAGCTGGAAACAGAATGGATGATTATGGAGTATGAGGACTGAGATTCAGAGCTGTATTTTGGGAAGCTCTAGAAAGACAGGTTAAAGGATTTGGTGGCTATTAGAGGAGCAATGCAAGGCTTTGATTGCAGGAGTGACATAATTAGTTCTGCTAAATTAATCTAGCAATGGTGTGACAGTGGGTTAGGGCAGAGAATGTAGGGACTGAGAAACTGAAGGACTTTCACTAACAGATGTCAAGGGTACACTCTGTGGTTCCAATCTGTTTGCTTCTACTTCTGTGGCAAGGCAGGCTTTGAGAGCAATGAATAATCAAACTGAATTCCACTTCTGCTATGTGTGCAGTATCTATTGATCCTTCAAAAGCCAGCTCCAGCCCCCTCTCCATTTTTGGACCATTAGAAATGCATTCTCTTCTTCCATTGCACTTATTTTGTGGTATGCATTTTTTCTTCTTCCTAGACAATGACCTTCTTGAGGAAAAGGCCCATATCTTCTCTAAAGTTGTGTGTGTTGTATTGCCCAACGCAGTATCTGGCACATAGTATACTCTAAATTAGCGGTTGCTAACTGGTGGTCCGTGGACCACTGGTGGTCTGTGAGGTTCAAAAGGTTGGCGACCACTGGTTTAAGGAAACCTTTGGAGCAGTGGGACCACTGGTGGTCCGTGAGGTCAGAAAGGTTGGCAACCGCTGATCTAGACGATCCAAGGTATGAAACAAGTGAAGGGCAAAAGCGGAACCCAGCATGTGGCAGATGGGCATTTGTGCCTATTTCTTTTCTCTCTGTAGTAATTCCTTAAACACTTGGGGGATTAGATTCCTAAGTACCATGGTAGGTAAAATGAAAGTCTCAAATGAGGTAGGTTTAAGATTGGGGTTAGTTAGGGGAAAACCACAAAAAGACATCAAATGTGTATGTTTTAAATCACAGTAAATAAAAGTTCTAGAAAGCATCTGCTTCCAAAGTTAAGCATTTCCATCATTGTTTAAAACCTGCTCTAGTAAGTAGCTCTTCTGAATCACTCTCTTCAGGAACCATTGGCACCTGCACAACTTATTTATGCAGAATCTACTCCTTTAAAAGTTTTGAACAGGCCTTTATGATTCAAAACTTGATCTTTTGCACTTACATTTTCCCTTATTTTATTTCCCACCAGGACTACTCTTATTGGTATCATGTTTTAGCTCAGAGTTAACTTAGGAA
>NW_006290680.1:1864699-1867105 GCF_000327345.1 Myotis davidii | reverse complement strand
ATGTGAGAGATAATTGACATACTAGTTTTAAATGCACATCATAATTATTCAGTGTATGTATCTATTATGAAATGATCACAATAAATCTAGTTTAGTTAACATCCATCACAGTGCATAATGACAAATATTTTTCCTAGTGATGAGAACTTTTAAGATCTACTGTGAGCAACTTTCAAATATGCAGTACAGACTTATTAACTATGGTCACCTTGCTGTACATCCTCGAGACTCATTTATTTTATAACTGGAAGTTTGTACTTTTTGACACTTTCATCCATTTCGCCCATCCCAGATTGCCTCTACTTCTAACTTTGCTCTTTCAGCATCTAAGTCTTCCCTTTATAATATGTCACTTATACCTCTTAAAGAGGCTTAAATATTTCTCAGTTAATTTCTGTACACGTGTGCATGTTAGAGGGAGAGAGGTTTGTTTTCTACAGGCTGGAGAATAGGTACTGTCTTTTGTATTTTTCTTTCTTTATATCTTGTAAGGTTGTCACATAGTTTCTCAGTAAATACTAGTGAATGAAAAACAGACCCCTTTTTTCCTTTCAGCCTCATGTTCAGGGATCAGCCATGAGCTTTCATTTACTCTGCACCACAGTCCTGTGTTCAAGAGATTGTAGTGAAGGGTGGGGACCCCAGTAATCATTAAATCAGGATTTACCTGGACAGGTAAAGAAACTGCAGTCTATCCTAAAACCAATGATGCTTCGGCGGCTGAAAGATGATGTGGAAAAGAACCTTGCTCCCAAACAAGAGACGATCATTGAAGTAGAGCTGACCAATATCCAGAAAAAGTACTACCGGGCCATCCTAGAAAAGAACTTTTCCTTCCTGACCAAAGGGGCAAATCAGCACAACATGCCCAACCTCATCAACACCATGATGGAGCTGAGAAAGTGCTGCAACCATCCCTACCTGATCAATGGTGAGTGGGCGATGCAGGGGGATACTAGGCCTGTTGTGGGTCTCTGCCACAGGCTCATGATAACCAACGATCGTAGGTATTGAGTTCCCATTAGATGCTAGGATGTATGTATGCTCACCTTTTTACAGAGTATTAAACTGAGGTTCAAAGAGGTTGATGAATCTACCTAGGCAGTTTAATGAGTACAAAGAGCCACGTTTTGAAACTGTCTATCTGAAGATGGGGCTGTTACTCATCAGTCTGTTGTCCATTATGTACTTGTGGTTTAGTCCACACTTTTCACGTTGGGACAGAACATGTGTTACTTCATTAGGTAAATGGTCATGATGCAATGAGATGAAAACTCTGTAGATAAGTGAAGTTGCCTATACAATAAGAGTATATATTGGAGCCTTTTTTTGGCAATAAAACTTTTTGATATACTTTTAAATCAATATCTGGCTTGGATTTGCTTATAGTTAAATTTTTATGACATTTAAAGATATGTCTTTTTGTCAACTTTCTGTTTAGGTTTCTTTAACTGCATAAGTCATCTTGGTGTCTCAAATTCTTTCTTTACCAGGTGAGACTTCCCAGGAGAGCATAGCACCTGAGTTCTCTGTACCTGCTGCCACTGCAGAGCCCTCTGCTGGGGCACAGACTAGAGATGCACATACGGCATTACCTCACTAGACTTGGTCCTGGACCCAAGAATTCACTTAATTTCTCCTAGGATCTGTAAAGCAGAGAGCAGCTTTTACCCTTAATGTTTTTTCAAGGAATATTTTGTTTTGTTTTGTTTTGTTTTCAGGGGCAGAGGAGAAAATTCTGGAAGATTTCCGGAAAACCCACAGCTCTGATGCCCCTGACTTTCAGCTGCAGGCCATGATTCAGGCGGCAGGGAAGCTGGTGCTGATTGATAAGCTACTCCCTAAGCTGATTGCAGGTGGCCACAAAGTACTTATCTTCTCCCAGATGGTGCGCTGTCTCGATATCCTGGAAGATTATCTCATCCAGAGAAGGTGAGACTGATGTCAAAGCTGTGCATCAAATGCTACAGGCACTGCCTTCTTCTTGATACCTTTTGATTAATTCAAAAATTGTGCTTCAACAACAACAAAGCATTCAAAAAGGAAGGAAAGGAATCTCTTCTTAAAGATTCACTAAAACACAGAGTTAAGTCTTATGACCAATATATCCAAGTTTAACTCTCTAGAGTGAATTTCATAGCCCATAATGTAGAGCCCTTGCTTTGCTTAAAAATGATATCCTACATGTTTGTTTATATTCTTTATAGTTGGATGAAACAATTTAATCAACATTAGAGAAGGTTAAAAAAATGTGTTTACTTTTGTTGTTGTTTTGTGTTGCTTAATGATGATGAGAGAAATATATCCTAGAAAGCATCACTATGTGTCAGGTTAATAAAAGAGTATGATCTGACAACTCACAGGAAAATAATGTGGGGATATTTCATGTCCTTTTTCAGCAAATTC
>NW_006290680.1:1861621-1864533 GCF_000327345.1 Myotis davidii | reverse complement strand
TTGTTTTCTTAAAGTAAAATCATAACAAATCTCAGTTGTCTTAAATATTCTTGTCCTGAAAGATTCTGTTTGGTCTTCTAACATGTAATTTCTAGAAGAGTATTAAATGGCAAATTTAGTTATGGGTTATGCTGACATTTAATAGTTACATAAATAATTCCTTGAAATTGGAACTCACTTTAGAATAGGAACCCATTGCCAGAACACTTGCTTTTCATAAATATATTATCTTACTCTTCAAAATATATACAAAACAACTCGTAGTTTTCAGTTTTTTTAGAGAACCCCCAAAATGAGTAACAGTATAATTAACACACTTTTTTTATTTTATTTTTTTATTATTATTTTTTAAATTTTGTTTTATTGCTTAAAGTATTACAGAGTATTACATATGCCTCTTCCCTCCCCTAATTAACACTTTTATTAAGTAGCATATCTTTATTTAGCTCCCTTTATGCTATTTTTATTTATCATTTATTGCTTATTTTGTTTTCAAATTACTTAAGTAATACAGTTTCTTTTGATAATATGGCACATATAACACCAACGCCTGCCCAAAGCCCCCATTCAGACTTAGGTATTTATCTTCTTAGTCGTTTTTCTTTGTTCATACATATATTTAGCTTTGTTGTTGACTTGTTTAAATATTCTACATTCTACTTTGTAACTCGTATTTTTATTTAATATATTATGAAATCTTTTCTTTTAATTATTTTCCTACGACACAGTTTTGGTGATCTGTCTGATATTCTTATTCTGTCTTATGGGTTGTTTTCAAATTTTCAGTACTTTAAGAAACTCTGAATATCCCTTTACATTAATTGTAAATGTTGCCAGTTATTTCCTTAGGACCAATTCTGATGTACATTTTTAAAAGCATTTAATACACATTTTCAAAACCCCTGTAGATATTTAAATTATGATTTAGTTTGTATTTCTGATTATTGTGTGAATTTTTTTCATATATCTTTATTCTGCTTTTTTATGAATTGTTCATGTTCTTTCTCTATTTGCTCTTGCTCTTTGTCTTCGTTTATTAATTTCTAAGAATTGTTTGTTTACTTAAGAATATGGTGTATATATTTCCCCAGTATTGTTTTTGACTTTTTACTTATGGATGTGGGCTTTTGTATGTTTACTTTATTCCCAGAAGTTTTAAATTTTATAATAGTTAAATCTCTCCACCTTAAAACAGCTTTAAATAAATTTAAATGACTAAATTAATATGCTTAAATAGCCTTCATTCACTGTTAACCATTACATCACATGAATATTCTGAGGTGTTTCTTTTATAGTTTCTTCATCCTGATAGCACCTAACAGAGTTCTTCTGGGTTTAATATCATCATTACTCTTCTCTTTTTAATTCAGTTTTTTTTATGTTTTTATTAATTTTAGAGAGAGAGAAAAACATCAATCGGCTGCCTCCTGCAAGACCCCTACTGGGGATTGAGCCCACAACCCAGGCATGTGCCCTGACTGGGAATTGAATCAGCAACCTCTTTGTGCATGGGACAACTCTCAACCAACTGAGCCACACTGGCCAGGGCTAATTCAGTTTTTATTTTCATCAAAGTTATGCATTCAACATAACTTAAAGAGGCAAATTATTCTATTAGACTTATGAAAAATTGCATTTCCTAATTTAATCCCTGCTCGCCCCTGAGTTTTTCCACCCTCAGAAACAATTAATTACTTTAAACTCTTTATGCTATTTCTTTTGGTATTTATAGCTATATCTAAAAAATGTTAATGGTTATAATTTTTTCTCAGTTTTAGATATTATCTGTTCTCACTATGTAAATGCCACATGTGCAACTCCCTGTCCTCCCATCTTCCCAAAATGCCACATATTACTTCAGATTAGAGTAATGTTCAGTGTTTATTAGGACTTACGTAAATGCTAAATTACAGCTTACTCATGTAGTACCCTTTAGTGCATAATTTTTTTCCCCTGAAGCTAAAAATTAGCTTTTTATTTCATTGCTTATTTTTCTGTGTAGTTATTATAATTCAGCTCCAAAGTTTACCTTGGTTGCCTAAATCTCCTCTTGTGGCGGTCAAGCACATCAGTTTCATCTTCTCAGGTCCATCTCTCCTGGGACCTTCTAACATGCTCCTCTCTGTGCAGGGCTCTTCTCACCTAGTACACAGTTGTCATCTGTTATCTCCCTTCCTTCATCATGCTGACAAGTTTCTTTCCTTCCCACTTGAATCAGATTTCCTTATTGGTGGATCCCATGTACCTCTTCTGGCAGCTTCCGAGAAAGGGTGAATGATAAGTGAATTTTGAAACTTTGAAATGTTTGCCGTCTACTCTCATTCTTGAGTAATAGTTTGGCTGGGTTTGAGTTTCTAAATTAGAAGTAATTTTCCCACAGAATTTTGAAGAGTTATTAGTTCATTGTCTTCTCGCATCCAGGGTTGTGGTTTAGAAGTTCAAAGCCTTGCCCTTCTGATTCTCAGTCTGTGTATGTGACTTTTTTTTTCTGTTTAGAAGCTTTGATATATCCTCTTTGTCCCAGTGCTGAGAAGTTTTACAATGAACTGTTTTTTTGTATGGGATGCATTGAATTAGATACTAAGTAGTTTTTCCTGTCTGAAATCTAAGTTCATCAGCTCTGGAGAATTTTCTTGGATTTTATTTTTCACTAGAGGCCCGGTGCATGAACTCATGCACAGGTGGGGTTCCTAGGCCTGACCGGCTATCAGGACCATCTCGCCCAATCCCAATTGGGGACTGCTGGCTGGGGAGAGGGCCGCAGGTTGGCCAGCAGGCTGGGGGGAGGGACCAGGGGAGGATGGCCGGCCACAGGAGATTGGCTGTGGGAGTGCACTGTCCACCAGGGGGCAGCTCCTGCATTGAGCATTTTCCCCTTGGTGGTCAGTGCTTGTCATAGCGACTGGTCGCTC
>NW_006290680.1:1856369-1861602 GCF_000327345.1 Myotis davidii | reverse complement strand
CTGAGAACCGCCTGTGCCAAGTCACCACAGCTCAGCAGCTACTGCACTGAGCATCTGCCCACTGGTGGTTAATGCGCAGCATAGCTACCAGTCAGATGGTCAAACGGTCAGTTAGGCATTTATATATATATAGATTATTTTTTTATGCTTTGTTTTATCTTTGTGGAACTCCTGTTATTTGTATGTCAGATCTTCTGGATTGATCACCCAATTTTCTCTTTTTTTCTCCATCTTATTATATTTTGCTATATTTTCTGATAAAATTCCTTTACTCCCTCTTCCAACTTTAACCCTAGGTTTACTTTGTATAATTATATTTTTAATTTCCTAGAGCATTTCTTCTCTAAATTTTCAATTCTTATAACATTCTACTGGTTATTTCATAGGTGCAGTGACTTCTTTCCGAAATTTATCATGATAGATTTGTTTTTTTCTTCCTACAGTTTTCTCCAAGTCAAAATTCTTTGTTGTGCCCTAACAGGTTTGGCTCAGTGGATAGAGTGTCAGCCTGCAGACTCAAGGGTCCCAGGTTCGATTCCTATCAAGGGCATGTACCTTGGTTGTGGGCACATCCCCAGTAGGGAGTGTGCAGGAGGCAGCTGATCGATGTTACTCTCTCATCGATGTTTCTAACTCTCTATCCCTCTCCCTTGCTCTCTGTAAAAATATCAGTAAAATATATTAAAATAAAATAAATTATTTTTTGTTGTTGTTGTTTTATATCTCTTCCGTTTACATTAAAATTTTGGGTTTGTTTGTTTTTCTTTCTTTCAACACTTTTAAGTATTATTCCACTGTGTTCTGGCCCCCATAGTTTCTGATGAGAAGTTTTGCAGTCATTTAAGTCAATGTTCTCTTGTATGTAATGTGTTATTTTATTCTGTCTAGTGAGATTTTCTTTTGATTTTTGATTCGCAGTTTGACTGTGATGAGTGAAATTCATCCTGTACAGTTCACGGAGCCTCTTGAATGAATGTGTAAACATATATCATCAAATTTGGGAGGATTTGAGTCTCTATTTCTTCTATTTTGTTGTTCCTTTTGCCCCCACCTCTGGTTTCTTTGTAAGACTCCAATTACCTGAATGTTTGATCTTTTGATATTGTCCCCACAGGTCCTTGTTCTGCTCTGCCCCCCCATCCCCACTCCCATCCCCCCCACCCCCCATCCCCCCAGTCCTTTTTCTCTCTTGTTTTGATTTATCTGTCTTCAGGTTCTGCTTCTTTGTTATTTCTTTCATGCTTATTAAGCCCATTCAATGCTTTCTTTATTTATTATACAAATTATAGTTCTAAGAGTTTAATTTGTTTCTTAGTTTGATGTTTCTCTGCTGTGATCTCCTATCTTTTTGTTTATTGCATACATTCCTTCACTTTATTGAGCAAATTATAACAGCTGTTATGAAGTTCTTATCTGAGGATTGTAACTTTTTGGATTTGACACCTGTTGGTTGGATTTTTTGCTCTTGAGAATGGGTCACATTTTTCCTGTTTCTTCATATGCTACATAATTTTGGGGTTTTCTATGGACATTGTCAATATTTTGTTGTGGAGATTCAGGATTCTGTTATTTGCCATGAAGATGATGGTTTTTATTTGGAGGTATTATATGAGATGTGACTCAAAATGCAAATTCTGTCAATGTCTCTAGTAGATAACAGCTCCAGTCTCAGCTCAGACTGCTCTCAGTCTGCCCCAAGCATGTGTGAGTCAGAGGTCAGCCAGAGACTCGAGTAGAGTTTATTTATAGCCAGAGTTTGGGGTACACCCTCTCTGTTCTTTCTACATTGTAGAGTTGTCTTCTCACCTTCTGGCAGTCCTGATTGCCCGATTCTCTTTCCCCTCATGCCTCTGGTTAGAAACACGGTGACTTTTTATCAGATTTGTAGTTGCCCTGCATCTTTGCTACCATAACTGTGTGGCTTTTCCTCTGCTCAAAACCACAAGTTTCTGTTGCTCTCCAAAATCTGCCTGCTTTCCTTAACTCTCCAGGGTCCTCAGAGAAATTTCTCTGTTCATTTGTTTTGTTTTCTGTATTTCATCTGGACTTTGTAGTTGTTATTTGCTGAGAATTGGTGTGTTAGGACCTTGCCCCTCCATACCAGAAGCAGAGCCTCTGTGTTTCAGAGTTTAGCCATCAGTTGATGCGCACTGTCGAGCTGCTTGGAAGCTCTGGGTATGTGGGCTAGGACTGCTGGTTCTGGTCACACCCTGCATCTGTAAACACTAGTCGTCTAGATCAGCCGTGGGCAAACTACGGCCCGCGGCCAGTTTGAAATGAATAAAACTAAAAAAAAAAAAAGACCGTACCCTTTTATGTAATGATGTTTACTTTGAATTTATATTAGTTCACACAAACATTCCATCCTTGCTTTTGTTCCAGCCCTCCGGTCCAGTTTAAGAACCCATTGTGGCCCTCGAGTCAAAAAGTTTGCCCACCCCTGGTCTAGATGGACCATTTCATTGGGGAATCTCCAGTGTCAGTATTTTTGGATGTTTCCTTCCTTTCCCTAGCCTAAAGGCTGGGAACTTCATTGTACTTGGAGCTGACTGTAGGGAAGCAGGGTGGAGAGAGGTAGGCACTCTCTCTTTCCTTTTTTCAGTCTAATACTTCTACCTTGAACTGTGATTGGTACCCCTTAGGGTAGAGAAGGGTATGGTTCTTCTGTTTTACCCTCAGGGCAGGGATGTGTGATCTGTAGGGCTGATACTCAACCATTTCCCCTGGTTTTTAGACTCTTTGCATCCCCATTTTTAGGAGTATCTGATGCCCTCAATGCCCGATCCCTTTGGGTATTCTGCAGTATTAAATCAGGTTATTTCTCACCTGGCATTCTGCTTTCTTTAAATTAAATACCATTTAGCTGACTTTCCATCTTCTAAAATTTAGTTATAATTTCTCCTGTTCTGTTTGGGGTTTATTTGGGGGAATGTATTATGCATTTTAAAATAAACAACCTTTAGCTATCATTTTATTAGAAGTTTGGGAAGATAAAAGGATAAAATATGCATGTTAATTCATAATCTTTAACTGGATTTCTCTTTTTTTGATATGTCAGTTTGCAATCCTTCTGTAATTTTGATAAGTGGTATATAATGAGCATCTAACCTAGTTTATTTCTAAATATGTCTAATTTTCTATTTATTAAATAGTCCATGTTTCCCCCCTATTCATCTAAAACACTATCCATAAAATATACTGAGCTATTATATATGCTGGGTATATCCCTAACCTTTTTGTTCTTTTGATCAATAGTTTTAGTCCTTTCTCATATATTGTTGCAGATGAACTTCAGAATTATTCTTTTTTAGTCTATCCTTGACTACTTCAGTCTCCCACTATTAAAAAATTATGTGTGTGTGTTGTGTGTGTGTGTGTACACACATTTACACATCTGTATTTATCTCTATATACATATATTCATTTATTGGGATTTTGATTGACTTTTACACATTTAGTAGAGTAGGATTGACATCTTTACAGAATTGAAGAACATAATGTTCACTACACTTATTCAGGTCTTTTATATGCACTGTTGATTTAATAAATATTTATGAAGTGCCTACCTTGTGCTAGAACCTCTGTAGGTGTTAGGGACATGGTGAACAAACCAACATAGCTCCTAGTGTCATATTGCCAAATCCTTCATATTTCTTACTAATTTTCATGCTAAGTGTGTTAGATGTTTATGGCTGTTGTGAATGGGTGATTTTTCACTCTTTATGTTTTCCAGCTGTTTATTGCTGGGAGACAAGAAAGTCATTCATTTTCCTTTAGGCCTTGTGAGAACATTTTCTGTTGTGCCAAAATGTGTCCCTCCACCCCTTCCTCCTCCCCAAACAAAGTGCACAGAGGTTTCCCAGAGTGCTACCTGCTTCTCATTGATATTTGACAATGACTCAGAATTACAGTTTCATGAACCACATCAACTCCTAGGGATTTTGTTCACAATACAGTTGATGCAGAGGGTTAATTGCCGCACTGATGTTTGGTGTGGGGAATTTTATGATGTCTGATTTCTTCATTCAGACTTTCTCACCCTCAAGATTTTCTTTGTTTTGAGCCTCATTGCTTCTCCAGCTGTCAGTTTGGTTTTGTTCCCATTTAATTTCATGCCATACTCTCATCCAGGGTGAGGGCATAGCCAAAGGATTTGGCTCAGAAGTGAGGGGATGAGGAACAATTGGGAAAAACTCTAATAATTGAATTTTTATTTTATTTTAGTTTTGTGTTCTTCGAGAGCACTTCCTCAAAACTGAACAAGTGATGGAAATGAGAATTAATGTTCCAATCATCCTGCACAATTTCTAAAACCACTGTTAAGTCATAGCTGGCAGAACGGTATCTAATTTTATGGAAATAACTTTCCCTGGGTGATGGCCAAGCTATGTCATCATATTCATTGACTTCTCCCAAGGCTATGCTAACTCCCTGCCTCACTCAGATCCGTGGGCATCTCGCTCCTCTCTGATGGCTGCGGGTGTCTTGTCAAAGAACATTGAGTCCTCTGTGCCTATGGTGTTAATCGTTGGCATGTGTGATGGTGGGGGTGGTAGCTGCTATTGTTTCATTGTGTCAGCCCTGTCTCCTGCCTCCAAATCCTGTGCTTCTTCCACACATCACATACATGGCCCAACTGCTGTGGGAACCCACCCAGGCCAGATCCTTGCTGCATTGATTTATCAAAATCATTTTGATACCTGTAGTTTCTTTTTTCATTTTATACCAGAACTACAAGTTTCCTAAGTTTACTGGTGTCTCTTATTTAACTTTCTCTTCTAAGTTTTTAGGAAAATCTTTCTGTTGTGCTGCATTGAAATGTAGGGCACAATATGAAAGCCACACAGCAAACTGGCTAAGAGTGTGGACTTTGATTGAATCAAATGGATCTGAGTTAGCTCACTTACCAGCTAGGTAATAGCAAGATATTTGACTGTATGGGTTTTTGTTATTTTTGAAATTTCCTCAAGTGTAAAATGGGGATGGAACAGTAAAACTACCTCATAGGATTATTGTGAGAGTTAAATGTGATGGTGCATGTAAAGCATGTATCATAGTGCCTGTCACAGAACCTGACACTTTGGTTGCTGCTAATATTGTTGCTGTGGCTGTTATAATAATAACTAGAGGCCGGTGCATGAAATTCGTGCACAGGCCGGGGGGGAGGGTCCCCCTCAGCCCAGCCTGCACCCTCTCCAATCCAGGACACCTAGGAAGATGTCCGACTGCAGTC
>NW_006290680.1:1847522-1856357 GCF_000327345.1 Myotis davidii | reverse complement strand
CTCACAATCTGGGACTGCTGTCTCCTAACTGCTCCCCTGCCTGACTGCCTGATCGCCCCTAACCACTCTGCCTGCCTTCCTGATCACCCCTAACTGCCCTCCGCTGCAGGCCTGATCGCCCCTAACTGCCCTCCCCTGCAGGCCTGATTGCCCCTAACTGCCCTCCCCTGCAGGTCTGATCGCCCCTAACTGTCCTCCCCTGCCGGCCGTCTTTGACCACATGGGGCGGCCATCTTGTGTGTTGGAGTGATGGCCAATTTGCATATTACCTCTATTATATAGGATGATAATTTTATTTAATTGCTTCATAGTTTTATAGAATTTAGAATGTAACTCTTATCTTTTATTTTATAAGATCATCATGACAATCCACTCATTTTATTTGCTACTGTAGTTTCAAATATTATTCCTAAGTTTGTTACATTAAAAAAAAAAAAGAAAGTCTACACCTGTAATTCCAGGTATGGGTGCACTGCAGCTTTGTAAAAGGAAGACATATGTTTGCACTTGGTTCTTTGCTGTGCTACATGTCCCTTAGAGTCTGAGTTGGTTTGGTTTCTTTACATGGATTTCCTTGGGTGATTTCTTTACATGGAGTTTCCTTTTCCTCAAGGAAGTCAGGATTGTGTTGCCACATTTAGTTGTCTAGAGTCATCCCCACACAGAGTTATCTGCCCCTAGACTGTCTATTCTTATTCTCTTGCCAATTATTTATCTGAATTTTTAGAGGCCAGATTTCCCAAATTCTGGCTACTGATAAGATTTTCATCAGGATTCATGTTCTTGACTGTTGTTGGGTCTAGGATGACTTGGTCCTCTTCTCACAAGGTTCTGTTACTTCTACTTTACTAACCAATTCATGCTTGGAGGTCAAATTGGGTCCAGGGCAACGTTCCCTTATTAATTCATGTGTTGGCAGGGCTAAGTAAGAAAAGAATAAGACTCTAAGCAGCTGTCCAGGTTGCTACAATATTTTAATGCTCTATTAATTACATTATTTCATCATAAAGGTACTGTCTGTGTTTTCTAATTGGGTAGACAGATAGTAATATGATCCCATAGTGTTTCATTCTTATTCTCTTTCCTTTTCCCCTCTCCTCCACCATGCTTTCCACCTTTATTTCTTAACTTCCACACAGGTATATGCCTTCTTAAGCATATTCAGCTTTACTTCCTCCCTTTATTTTGCTTTAAAATTCTTCAGTTCTCCCCACCCCTGACATAGTACAAAACATTTTCTGTGAGTTCTCCCTACTTGCTTGGCAATATACTGCCCAGAAGACCTTGGTTTCCGCTGTAAGCCTGGAGGGTTTGCTGTGCACCTCTAAAGCGCTGAGTTGCCCTAACTGGTTTGGCTCAGTGGATAGAGCATCGGCCTGCAGATGCAAAGGTCCCAGATTCAATTCCAGTCAAGGGCATGTACCTTGGTTGCAGGCACATCCCCAGTAGGAGGTGTGCAGGAGGCAGCCGATCGATGTTTCTCTCTCATTGATGTTTCTAACTCTCTATCCCTGTCCCTTCCCCTCTATAAAAAAGTCAATAAAATATATTTAAAGTGCTGAGTAACTGTTAGGTTAGAGACGACCAGTCCAGACATCAAGGGACTGCCTGTCATTATAGTCTTCTTCCCATTTTCAGTTTCCCAGAAAGCAGTGAGGGACTGATTTGAACTCTGATTCCTTTTATGAGCACAACTGAAAGCAGGTGGTTGAGGCTTTTATTTGCTTTTCTGGGTCTTATGATCACATTCAGTGCAAGTTAAAACTGGGAAATGACTTGAGAATAAGTTATTTGGGCAGTGGGAATTGATATTTATGTTTACAATTCTCCTAGTCCTCCTTAGTTTGTGGCTGGTTTTTTGTTTTGGTTTGGGTTTTGTTGGTTTTGAGGGGCAACACTTTGCAGTGCAGGTTTAGATGTCTGCCCTGCTGCATATGTAGAGGGTGGGGATTCTTCTAGACTGTGGACATTTGGTCCATATTTAGAAGTGAGGGATTTAAGGCCATCGGTCAACAGCTTCTTGCATTGTTTGCTGTTCTCCATTGAAGTCATGATTAACACCTGGGCTTTCGTTCGTTTGGGTCCCCTCAGATACACCTATGAGCGAATTGATGGGCGAGTACGGGGAAACCTGCGCCAGGCAGCCATCGACCGGTTCTGTAAGCCAGACTCAGACCGCTTTGTCTTTCTTCTGTGCACCAGAGCGGGAGGCCTGGGGATCAATCTCACAGCCGCTGATACCTGCATCATATTTGATTCAGACTGGAACCCTCAAAATGACTTGCAGGTAACCATTAGGATGATTGCTGTTTGCCTGAGCCACCCCGAACCCAAGAACATTATGGCAGGGCCTGGCTTGGCTATAGAGTGTCTGCCATGTGCCATGCTATGGTGTCAGCCAGAGGGCAGGCTTAAGGCCTCGACCTGGGGAAACTGAATGAAAAGTAAATGCTGGCCCTTCCTACTAATCAGAGAATTGTTTTTTCCTTTTACTTTAAATTAAATGATATTTCATAGCGTGTAGCCTCCAAATATAGATATTATTATCATCATCAGACATAAAGAAAATTATTAAGCTTGACTAATCCTCAGTTCTGGCATTTTCACTCGGCTTGTTTGTTAAATGGTCATATGTCATATTCCGCTAAGGAAATAACACAGGGGTGGGAAAGCTCCACGGTGTGTCAGGGTTGACAGGCATCCTCACTAGCTCATTTGTTCTGCACTTAATGCAGAGTTTATATATGCCCTTTTAAGTGGATTTACAGGTTGTATTTTCTAGTGTTACCCAAGTTAAATAATGGTGACTTTAAAGGATGATTTACAAAGATTGAAGTTTTTTGAAGATTGAAGTTCATACATTTAAAAACTAAGCAGAGACAAACAAGAAAATGACAGAGCTAACACTTCCAGTTTAGAGTTCTTCATCAACCCTGTTTGAAACAGTGACCAGATTAGACATTAAGTTAGCCAAAGAGATTCTAGCTTTTCAAGAAGATCATTTAGAATATAGATTTACATTATTATTAACGATGAATTTATCCTAAGTGTATCTTGGTGAATTTTCTAATACTCGGAGTATGAGTGTAGGGTAGGGAGAGTAGTGGGTGCCTCATAACCTTTTCATGGCACAGTGATTGAGAAAATAAGTTTGGAGGCTGCTTCTTCACAAAACTGAAGAGGATCCCAGGGGATTCCACAAGGGAAGGGAGGCCAGGAGGGGAGCCAAGCTGATGCCTGTTGGGGCTTCTTCCATGGCCACCACTTCACACAGAGCATTCTGCTTTGTCCTTTTCATTTCATGAGTTTCCAGGCAACATTTTATTTGAAGAAAGCAGTCCACTAGTTAAACAACCAGTCCTTTCAATTATTAAATTGATGACAATTGGCTAAAACTCAGAAGGAAAAGTCATTATAAAATAAATTGTGTGGCACTGTTTTCAGTAAACAAGGAAAAATATATGAGTTGCAAAGAGCAATAATTATTACAAACAAATAAAACAGGATAAGGGGATAAGAATGATGAGGGTTGGATTCCCTGGTTTAGAAAGTGGTCTAAGAAGGTGATCTGAGCAGAGACCTCAATGATGAGGAAGGATCTTAAATTACAAGGTCAGAAGGAAGAATGTTCCAGACAGAGGAATAAAAAGTATACACACTTAGGGTGGGAGTGAACATAGGTGGCACCCCTGAAGCAGGTGGGCCGGGCCCTTACTGTACAGTCTCAATCCCAAATAAAGTGAGTCAGGTTTCTTTGAGTTCTCTCCTGCCCCCTCCTGTCAGTCCTCTCTTTTTCAATCCCTGCTCCTTTTTTCCTGCTGTCCCAAAGCATCCTTTTCCATTTCCCATGCTGTCAACTCCTCTCCTTCCTATTCTTAGCCAGCTCTTGACTGACTTATTGACACATTTATTGAGCCCAAATGGAGACCTGCAAAAGGAAGAGCCGCTTCCCAGTACTCCCTGACTCATGCTGCCAAGAGCCTAATTCCTCTTTTGCATGAGTAGGTGACCTGTGGAGGCAGACTTTTAGATTGGCAGGAGCAATGTAAAATTGCTAGGCTTGAAATAAAATACTTGTGTGTAGAAACTGGGCTGCAGTATTATACCAGCATGCTAAAAGTGGTTGGGTTCCAATAGCACTGTAGTAATTTCTTTAACCTCTCTGATTATGCAGTTTTTACATCAAGTAATAAGTAGTATTTTTAGGTATTAAAGAAAATCTGCTTTTTAAATGTAATAGAGCTAATGACTTGAAATAGTAGCATAAAGGTCAAGAAAGGATATAGCACTATGCTTGGTTCTTTGTACCAACTATTTTATTTTCACATGATTGTAAAGGCATGGTGAAAGGTTTTGCCAAGTTCTGGACTTGAAAGTGACAATAGTCAATTAAAGGCCTGAATCAGTTTAAAACCTCACTGCTTGGGCAACTAAGCCCCTCCCCCTTTCTTCCCTTTGCAGTCACTGGTATCTGAACGTCACTACTTTTTTTGTAGGCCTTTGTTCACCTCAAATATATTAAAAACTAAAGAACTAACGGTGGGCCTGCAAGTTGTGCAGGAGCACATCAGAGCTCTATAATTTTTCCTGTGTGGGGGTGGCACCACTGCTCCCACTTGCCTAACTACTCCAGGGTTCTGTATATATATCTTTGCTGATGGATCTTATTTGGACTTCATCTCGGTTGCTGCCCTAGTTCTCTCTCTACCACATGTTTTTGTATGTGAGTTTGAAAAATTAGGAATATCTGATTAACTGTTGGATTTTTACTGTAAAATGATGAGTCTCTAAATGTGACAGGATTCATCTTGTTATCTTTCAGGTAAGTCATCTTGGTAGAGCATATGTTTACCTCCTGGTATCATTTAGCTGCCTGTGGCAGTGGTCCCCCAAACAGGTTTGCTTTTCTCAGTTAATGAGAAGTCCAGAGATGTGTAGTCAGGACTAGTTGGGTAGCTTCATAGTGTCATCAGAGTCCCAGGTTCCTTCTGTCTTTCTGCTCCTCCATCCTCAGTGAATGTGGTTTACATCCTCTTGATTCCCAGATGGATACTGCATGTCCCAGGCAGGAAGGTGTGGTGCTTTTTTCAGAAAGCAGAACCTTCTCAGATATCTCCAGTACACTTCTGCTACATCTCACTGTCTAGACCTGTGTTACCTTGTCATCCCCGGGAGGCTGGAAGTGGTTTCATGTGTGCATGTTGCTGCCCTTTGCAAGAATCAGGGTTCGGGTAATGAGGAAGAAAGGGAAATGTGGATACTAAAGAGGTAACTAACAGTGTCTGCAGTGCTCCTCTTATTAGACCTTTGCCCAGAACCTTTCTTAAACTTCCTCCTGTAATTTACTCTCAACACTAGATGAGCCAGAAAAAGAAAAATCAGTGTAAATTCTATGGCCGCATATTGTTACTTATCTTGATTCCTTTCTTTACCAGAGTTATCCATCAAACCTTCCCCTGATACTAAAGATTTAACTACCACTAAAGATACAGAAAGAAGTTGCGGCAACTAATTGTAATAGTCAAAGACTAAACGGCTTAGTTGTCCAGTAATAGAAGACTGATTGACTAAGCCATATATAAAAGAATGAGGACTATGTTTGCAGACACCTAAATATAGTGTTGGGTGAAAAAAATAAAGTGGAAAAGTATGCATAGTATGCAGCAT
The DNA here is from genome assembly GCF_000327345.1 of Myotis davidii. Lineage (NCBI taxonomy): Eukaryota > Metazoa > Chordata > Mammalia > Chiroptera > Vespertilionidae > Myotis > Myotis davidii. Next base: position 1,850,690 of record NW_006290680.1, on the reverse strand, counting down.
TTATCTAAAAAGGCTGTCTCGTCCTTCCCCTGCCCCATGGAAAGCTAAAACAAAAGCTTTTTTATTTTTAAATATTTTTATTGATTTCAGAGAGGAAGGGGGAGAGAGAGAGAGAGAGAGAGAGAGAGAGAGAAAGATCAGAGAGAGAGAGAGAGAGAGAGATCAATGATGATAGAGAATCATTGATCAGCTGCCTCCTGCACACCCTTACTGGGGATTGAGCCCGCAACCCGCACATGTGCCCTTGACCGGAATCAAACCCGGGACACTTCAGTCCGCAGGCTGACGCTCTATCCACTGAGCCAAACCGGTTAGGGCAAAAAACTTTTTTAAATGGTTACCTATGGGGGGAGTGAGGAAATACGATGGAAGTGATAGGGATAGAAGCTAGTTTTTCCAAATATGCCATTTTGCATTTAAAAAATATTTTTATTGATTTCAGAGAGAGGAAGGGAGAAGGAGAGAGAAGTAGAAACATTAGTCGGCTACCTCCTGCATGCCCCCCAGCAGGGATTGAGCTCATATGCCCTGACTGGGAATCGAACTTTGACCTGCTGGTCCATGGGTTGATGCTCAACCACTGAGCCACACCAGTCAGGCGCCTTATTGCATTTTTGACTTTGAAACCATCCTAAGTATCTTATAGCATTATAAAACAAAATTAATTTTTTAAATGTATCTTTTTTGTTAAAAGTATTACAGATGTCTCCTTTGACACCCTCTACCCCATGGCTGCCTCCTACCCAGGCCTTCACTGCACTATTATCTGTGTCCATGAGTTATGCATATATGCATATAAGTTCTTTGGTTAATCACTTCCTTCCCCCACTCCCTCTGAGATTCCTCAGTCTGTTAAAAAAAAAACAACCTTTACTTTGAGATCATTTTAAACTTTAAAAATGTTGCAAAATAAGTGCAGAGTTCTAGGACCCTTCACCCAGCTTCCCTTAATGTTAATATTTTATACTAGAGGCCCGATATATGAAAATTCGTGCAAGAGTAGGCCTTCCTTCCCCTGGCTGCCAGCACCGGCTTCCCTCTGGCACCCAGGACCCAGGCTTTCCTCTGGCCACAGGCAGGTACCCGGGACCCAGGCTTCACTCTGGCCCGGCTTTGTCCAGAAGGATGTCTGGTCTAATTAGCATATTACCCTTTTATTATTATAGATAACCATAATGCAGTTATTGAAACCAGAAAATTATCATTGATGCAATACTTTATCACAGACTTTCTTCATATTCCTTCAGTTTCCTACAAATGTTTTTCTTGTGGTCTGAGATTCAATCTAGGATCTCACACTTCCTTTAAAAGTCATGACTCTTTTGCCTTTTCCAATCTGTAATAGCTTTTGTCTTTCCTTATTTTTCATGACCTTGACACTTCTGAAGGGTACTGACCAGCTGTTTTCTAGAACTCAATTTGTGTTTGCTTGATGTTTTCTTATCAGATTTTGAAGTTACGCATTTGGACAAGAATATTGTAGAAGTGATGTTATGACCTTTTCTGTGTATCATATCATGGGGCATATGATGTCAATACCTTACTCGTGATGTTAATCTTGATTACTTGGTTGAGTGGGATCTGCCTGGTTTCTCCACTATAAAGTAACTCTTTTTACCTTTAAAATTAATCATTATCTTGGGAGGAGATATTCTGAGACTTTAACCTGTTTTTCATCATACTTTTGCCTATTTTAGCATTCATCAATGGTTCTTGCCTTCATTAATTATTATTATGGTGTTTAGCTAAGAGTAATTTTTTGTTTCAGTTGCTCCTTCTGCAGATATTAATTGGAATTCTACTATAAAGAACAGTTGACCTTTGCCCACCATTTATTTACTTGTCAGTATGGACTCAATATTTATTTTATGGGTGTTTAATTCACTAAAGGCCTGGTACACGAATTCATGCACGGTTGGGGTCCCTCTGGGTGGCCTGCAGGGATCAGGCTGAAACCCACAGTCCAACGCTGCCTGCAGCTCCCACTCATCCCGGCCCCACTGTGCCTGCCGCTGGCTCATGCTCAATCAGTCCTGATCAGGAGAGGCTCGTGGTGCCGCAGCAGCACTCACCAGCCATGAGCCCTTTCAAGGGAAGTGGCCTGCGGGATCAACCTGAAACCAGCTCTCCGACATCCCCCGAGGGGTCCCAGATTGCAGGAGGGCGCAGGCTGAGGGACCCCACTGGTGCATAATTGGGTCAGGGAGGGACCGCAGGAGGGCTCCAGGGCATGTCCAGCCTATCTTGCTCAGCAGCAAGCTAACCTATTGGTCAGACCCCCTGGTGGTCAGTGCACATCATAGTGAATGGTCAACCAGTCGACTGTCTGCCCCCCTGGTGGTTGATGCACGTCATAGCGAGCGATTGAGCAGCCTTAACATATCATTAGCATATTACACTTTGATTGGTTATTTGGTTCTGCCGTTTGGTCTATTTGCATATTACCCTTTTATTATATAGGATTACTCTCATTACTTAATTTGTTGTTCAGATTTGGTCATTTGTAGGTCCTTCACATTGGCTCCTGTGTTGTGTGACAGGCTGCCATCAGTTTTTGAGCACTTCCTTCCTTTCTAGGACCATGAGGTGTTCAGGTTCATGTCCCATTTTCTTGGTTTAGCCATGGAATTGGCCATTTCTCCATGGATCCCTCGTTCCTTTTATTTGAGGATGGCATTTAGAAACTTAAGATTTGGTACTAGGTATGCTCATTGCTACTGGAGTATTATTGCTTCTAGACTCTCTGAGCAGACAGAGTTAAGAAATGTATCTATATATACTAACACAAATGCTCATACCACACATCTCTATTTATTCCATTTCTGTCCATCCATAGTGAGATTTCTGATTCCAGACCAACCCCTCAGAATTCTTTCTAGCCTTTCCCACTTCCTTATTTGTATCTCCTTTCCCTGGCTGTAAGAAGCCTGGATCTGTTTATCATAACAAAGTATATTCATTTGTTCAATCCTAATATACACATAAGTATACTAATTTCAGAATTACCCATATTCTATGAAAAGGAAAATTTACCAACCTGTAATATTGGACTACATAGTGGTTTTTTTGGTTATTAGTCTTACAGCATACAATCAAAATACCATTTCCCAAAGATACTGGGTCTAGTTTTTTTATTCCCACCCTCTTCATTGTGATTAAATTAATGTA
>NW_006290680.1:1838335-1847505 GCF_000327345.1 Myotis davidii | reverse complement strand
GAAAAATTTATTTTTAAAATTCTAAAGCAAAACAAAACAGTTGAATCTGGCTGTATATCAAGTAAACAGCATGAACTCAAGAAATTATTTCAAATGCCTATATTTAATATTTTTACATTGTCATTTTGATATGATTTCAGTTTGCGAGTCCTATATACCCTTTATCCAGATTCACCAACTGTTTACATTTGCCGCATTGACTCTATTATTTTTGCCCTTTTTAACCCTCTCCTCTGTGTCTCTCAGTGCATTCATAGACATAATATGCGCATGCACACATACACCATTTTTGTCTGAACCATTTGAGTGTAAGTTGCCCCCTAAGCACTTTAGTGCAGCAGTTGCCAAACTTTCAGACCACACGGACCAGCAGTGGTCCACAGACCACCAGTTGGTGACCACTGCTTTAGTGTGTATTTCCTAAGTGCTAGGACATTCACTTATATAAACACAGTTCAGTTCTCAGAATCAGGAAATGAGAATACTGTCTCCAATCCATAGTCCTTAATCAAATTCTGTCATTTCTCTCAACATTCGTTATAGCTATTATTCCCCCTAAGATCCAGTCCAGGATCACCCATTAAATAAAGTTCTCCTCTCTTTAGCCTCCTTTAACTTGAGTCAGTTCATCGATATTTCTTTTCCTTTTATGACTTTGATGTTTTTAAAGAGTTCAGGCCAGACATTTTATAGACTGTCCCCCAGTTTATGTTTGTGTCTCCTCAGGATTGATTCAGGTTTAGTAATGCTACTACTGAAGTGATATGTCCTTGTCAACATATCATAAGAGGAACATATGATGTCTGTCTGATAACAGACTTTGGTCTCTTAGTTAAGTGGCATCTGCCAGACTTCTCTACTATAAGTTGCTATTTTTTCCCTTTGAAATTAATAAGCAATTTTGGATAGATAGTTTGAAACTATGTAAATATCCTGTTTCTCATCAACATTTTACACATTGATTTTAGTGTCCATTGATTATTTTTGCCTGAATTAGTCATCATTATGATGGTTGCAAGGTGGTGATTTTCTGTCACCCTACATTTTGTTGGCTACTACTATAAAAAAGTTTTCCCTTCTCTCCCATTTATGTATGTCAGTATGTACTCCTGAATTCTTTTTTATTCACTGGGTTATATTCCATTGCTATCTTTATTTCTTTTGATGTTCAAATAGTCCTAGACTTAGCCAGTGGCAGCCTCCTCAAGTTTCGAGTGTTATTTTAATATGTCTCCATCATTATGTGAGTACTTCCTTGCATCCTGGCACAGCAATATGTTTTAGGCTCATCTTATACTTTGTCTGCCCCAGCCCTTCAATTAGCCATTTCTCTAACATGACTTTGTTCTGTCTTATGAACAATGGAATTTAGAAACCAAGATCAGAGAGTCAGTTGTATTCTTTGCCACTGGAATGCTATTGCTTCTAGACCCTCTCAGTGAACATAGCTGGAATACATACACACAGAGAATATAAATATGCATATATATATAATATGCCTTCATATGTATATGTGTATATGAACAAGTGTATACATAAACTTAATTATGAATATCCACATCTATTACATGTGTGTATATACACATGTGCACACCTAACCATGAGTTAACACTGATAACCTCCAACCCATTCTAACACCACAGTCATTCTAGTTTTCCTCCTTTCCATATTTGTAATTTCCTTTTTCAACTCTCAGTATATGTACTAATTTGCTCAATCCTAGATTACACAGAAAGTAGTTTCAAAACTGCTAACCCTACCACTGTGGGTATTTAATGGGTGTTTTGAGCTAATGCCTTGAAATAGTAGCATAAAGGTCAACCCAACTACTGTGGGTAAACCTACCTGCAAGTGGGTATTTAAAACACTGTGATTTAACTGTATATATGTAGTGGGATATAACCCTAAATGGGTGAAAACAAAAATCTTTCATGTTTTTCAGTAATTATGTTTTGGGTGAGATTCTAATGGTACTGTTTTTCTGAGACTGTTATTTATATATATATACACACACACACACACACACAAATAAAAGAGAAAGATGCAAATTGACTGTACCTTTGTGCCACCCACCAGCCAATCAGGAGTGAGTATGCAAATTAACCCAACAAAGCTGGTGGGTTAATTTGCATACGCAGGTGCCCAGTGGTCGGGGGACAGGACGCTTGCGTCGTCAGCATGGCAATGACGCAGGCGTTCTGCACCGCCCCAGCCTCTCAGGGCCTCTGAGCAGTGTGGGAAGGTGAGAAGGCGGCTCCGGGCCAGAGTGAAGGCGGTGCTGGCAGCCAGGGGAAGGAACGCCCATTCTTGCACGAATCTTCGTGCATCGGGCCTCTAGTATATATATATATAGTAGGATAAATCAAATGAGTGACGACATTGTTGTGGTTAACAACTGAGCTTTTAAACATGGTTGAAGAGATACAGATACATGGTTAATGAATGTAAAATATTGTTATGATCTCATGATGTGTTTTGTCTTGTATGTGCGATGGCTATATGTACTGTACACACACACAAACACTTCCGTTTCTTCCCATTTAATAGGCTAGAAACAATGATAACCAGTAGCAGTGAGCACCTCTAGAGCATCCAGGCTGTTGTCTCCAACTACCATTTCCTATCAAAGAAACTAGGACGCCTTGAAACATACAAACACAAACACAGACATACCCATATCTTTTTCTTTATCTGTATGTGTATGTATGTATGCATGTACACGTGTGCATGTGTGCACACGCACACACACACACACAGACTTTACCCATGAGCTCATCCTGATACCTCCTACTCCATTCTAATACCAGAGTTTATTCTAGTCTCCCTCCTTTTTATATTTGACTGGATCATGTCAGAAAAACTCAGGAGCCAACTTGAAAATGTTCTCACAGGCCATTTTTGAACAGCAATAGAAATAATAACAGCAGTGCAATAAAACATAGGACATGTATTTAAATGTAACCTCATTGTGCTTCTTAAACCAAATAGTAAAAATCTTTCTTAGTCGCTTTTGGTGGATATTATTTTGGAAACTGATTAAATAAAGAGAAGGAATTAAACATTTAGCTTGTATCTCCTATATGAATTGTATCATCAGGGTAACTAAAAATTTGATAAGGGAAATTATAATCCTAATGAAACAATTGATCTAGACAGTGATCATCAATTCAGAATAAAGACAACCAGACATCATGTGCCTCTTGATGGAAATTCAGCACTATCTATGAAATACACTTGCCAAAAATGAAATCTTTGCCTGCTTAAGTCTCAAGATATAACTTCCACTTTAGAGGAGATACAAGGAGCAGGGGCACTTATTCTCAGACACAACCAGAATGAAGATGGCAAAATGTAGACTGTCTTAAACTATAAGACAGATATCTGGTTTCTTAAAAAAAAAAATTACGAATGAAAAAAGAGATCAAAGGCAGGGAGTATTTATAGATTAAGAGACTTGAGACATATCAACCAGTTAGAGTGTAATGTCTTTCCTTGGATCCTGATCCAAACAAGCGAGCTTTAACAAGTATGTATGAGATAAGCAGGGAAATTGGAAGAAACTGAGTATTAATTTTTTGAAGTATGGCAATGACAATATGTTTTACAAGAGTTCTTATCTTTAGAAATACATATTGAAATGTGTAAGGATGAAACAATATGGTGCCTAGGATTTGCTTCCTAATGATCCTGGCGGGTAGAGGCATAATAGATGAAACAGGATTGTCTATACGAGGTTATTATACTTTACTTTTGTGTGTGTGGAATTTGCTGTAGTAAAATTAAAAAGTGGTGCTGCCAACTCTGAGGCATTTCCCAAAAGAGCAGGACCGGATCCTGGGAATGAGTGTCTCCACTAAGATCACAGGCTAGGGAGGGGAGTACGCCATGTTCTTCTCATCACTTTACCCTAGCACACAGTGGTCACTCAATAAATAGCAGGTGATGAAATAAGTGACCTTGAAAGAGCAGCTGGCATTTTGGTGAATTCTGTCCCATGACTCATAACTTTGAGATCTGACCACTCATACCACATGGAACTTAAGCATTTCCCTATCCATTGGGCCACTGTCATTATATCTGGTGACATGATGTGTATGACCCTCCTTCCTTTCCAGGCTCAGGCCCGATGTCACCGGATAGGCCAGAGTAAAGCTGTGAAGGTGTATCGCCTCATTACTCGGAACTCCTATGAGCGAGAAATGTTTGATAAGGCCAGCCTGAAGCTGGGTCTGGACAAGGCTGTTCTTCAGGACATCAACCGAAAGGGCAGCACCAATGGAGTGAGTATGACGGTACCTTTGCTGGAGCCTGAGCATGTGTCACACAGCTGGGGCCTCTGGATTCTTCCTTCCTACAGCTGTTTTAAGATGAACTCTCAACCAAACTCAGGCCAAACAACTTTGTTGGGTAATACCCTACACTAGAGGGTAATTCGGGTCAGGTCTCTGCATCTGATAGATGGGTGAAGGAAATCTGTAGGAACAGTTATGTGGTAGGACTGCCCAACATGCAGTAACATTTCAGGAAACAGAGTTTTTAACAGTGCCTGTTAGAAGTGAGTAGATCTTAACACTTAACTCTAAATGATCTATTGTCACCATGCTTTTACCTCATACTCCAGACAATGGAACCTATTTTATCTGTATCCCTCAACGCCCCTAACCATCCTTTGCATATTAAAGATGTTCAATGTGTGATGGTCAGTGAATAAATGAATGAATAGATTAGCAGCTTAAAGTAATAAAATCTTTTTTCCCCTCTAAGGGGGATAAAAATTGCAGCTAAGATTCTTAAATTGTATTAAAGTATAGACAAACAAAGTAGAATATCTCCTTAATCTCTGGGCTCAGGGCATCAAAGGTTGGGAATTAAACCTTCTAAATGAATTCTCTTTAGTCCAGATGTTCTATATCCTTGTAGCTATGCATGTGTTGCTAAGTATAATACTTCAAGTTACCAGCGCTGCGAGTTATGGAATTCCCTCTTGTGATTGATATAAAGAGAACCAGATTCTTAATTAAAACCAGGAAGGGCTGTTTTGAACTCCCCATTTCCTGTTTTCAACAAGCAATTGAGAAGATCACACTTGGCACAGGAACCTCTCTTTAGTTAAGAAATGACATCATTTCCAATACTAATGTATTTATTTAATAATGAAGAAATCATTCTTTAGCCCATTTGGTACATCTGGAGGTTTTTAAAGATACAGACTCAAACTGAAATATAAAATAAACATTAAATATATCCTCTTTAATGGTGCATAGTTTTAATGGCTTGTGACATTTGGTAATAACCAACGTCCTGAAGAATGTTAGGGTCATTGAGTCATGGGCTGGGTTTTATTCTGGAGCTCCCTATAGAGGGTCGTCTGCCTGCCCTCCCCATAGTTCTCTTGAATGCCTTTATCTGGGCTTTCATTTTCTAAGGCTTGCTGTTTATGTCTTTATTCCTCTGATATGTCAGTTAGTGGAGGTACTGTGTACTGAGTCACAAGGGCCAGATTTGAGGCTGTTTTTCTCCTGTGCATTTTCCACTTTGTGAGTAGCCTTTGGTGACCTGTCCAGGTACAGCAGCTTTCAAAAATGGAGGTAGAGGACTTGCTCCGGAAAGGTGCTTATGGAGCCTTAATGGATGAGGAAGACGAAGGCTCCAAGTTCTGTGAAGAAGACATAGACCAGATTCTGCAGAGGAGAACCCACACCATCACCATCCAGTCTGAAGGACAGGGGTCCACTTTTGCCAAGGTATATAGGACCTTCTCTCCAGAGTCCATGTAGGGGGAGCAAGAAAAAAGTTGTTCATGGTTTGACCCTCATTAGCCAGACTTCTGTTACCCTAAATACACTATTGAAATTTTCTGGCTACACATTTATTCTGTGTGACACTCTGAAGAAACAGGTTCTTAGAGGATGTGTCAGTCATGAGCCAGAAGCTACAGAAAGAACGTCACTCCTAACCTCTGGGAGCTGGTTTCAGCGAGCAGGATAGACACCTTAGCTCGCAGGTCGCACTATTCACTGTTCACAAAGCCTGCTCTGAAGCCTGTGATCACCTTGATTCCCTTGCAGAGCACTCCTTGGTCAGTTTCTAGTGAACACCCAAGTCCTCAAACTCAAGCAAGTATCTTGTTCAGTTCATGAGAAAATACATGTTAGTCAGTATCCCAGCTAGGTGCTGCCCTGCAAGTTACTTGATTTAGAATTCAGCTAATTAGACCACTTATCATATCACTCTCAGGTTTCCCTGACCACAGGCTCCATGAGCTTTGTGACCTATCTGATTAAATTCCTGTTCGACATGGAACATTTTCAGTAGGATATTTTGTGCTTTATAGCCATCACTTATCTGTCCACCTTGTACTGCCCACCTTAGTGCCTTTTCTGTAGCAGGCATTTGGTAACTGGTGAACTGAAAGAAAAGTTTTATCTAGGGAAGTTTTAAGAATAAATTCTTTCACAAGGAAGAATGTCAAGTAATACATTGCCATTGTCTTCCAGAGCTGTCTTCCTGCTTCCAAGTTTAAGTTTCAGAAAATGATCCTGTAGGTTGAAATTGTAATTTCCTGAACCAGTCTTTTAAAAGAGAAGAAGAAGAATGGCTTTGAGGCTGTTTGAGTTTCTGATACATTTAAAAGAACCAGGTGTTTATTAATGTGTATTGTGTTCAGGCACAGCTTATTGATGCTTGTCTTCTTCACAGGCTAGCTTTGTGGCTTCAGGAAACAGAACAGATATTTCCTTAGATGACCCAAATTTTTGGCAGAAATGGGCTAAAATAGCTGAACTGGACACTGAAGCAAAGAATGAAAAGGTACAGCATATTTTATTTCATTGAACATTTCACTGTGTCTTAAGTACCATAAATTCCCACACAGTTCAAGTCATTATTTACTCCTGAGCCCTAATTCTTAAATGAGATAGTAGATATAATATACTTAAAACATGCTTAGCTTCATAAACATTAACTCTTAGAATTTAAAATGACCTATGGGACATACTGGGCACCTGAGAAATCAAGGCAGTTAGAACTGGAACTGGCCGAATAGGTCAAGTTTAGTCCTCTGGCCCAAGCCAACATCCCAATCTTGGTATGTGACCATTTTACCTCTTTTTCACCATTCCTATGAAAGAAACATGAATATTGAGAAGAGGGGGGAAAGCACGATAAGTAAAGTTTGTTGGCTTCACTTCCTTTCTTTGAGTATCTTGAATTTTTCTATTTCTATACATAAGAGAGAGAATGGTCTTGAAATAAAGACAGAGTTGGAACACTGCCTCTGCCCCTGACTGAATGTGTGCCTTTGGGCAAGGTACTTGACCTCACTGAAACAGTTGGAAAGGAGGGGGGATAGCACTCATAACTATAACTGCCTAGACCAGTGATGGCAAACCTATGACACGTGTCAGAGGTGACACGCGAACTCATTTTTTTGGTTGATTTTTCTTTGTTAAATGGCATTTAAGTATATAAAATAAATATCAAAAATATAAGACTTTGTTTTACTATGGTTGCAAATATCAAAAATTTCTATATGTGACACGGCACCAGAGTTAAGTTAGGGTTTTTCAAAATGCTGACACGCTGAGCTCAAAAGGTTCGCCATCACTGGCCTAGCCCCCTGTGAGGCACCCCATGCCCTAAGTGTTAGTTCCCCCTCCCTCCGCCTCAGACTCTATCGCCTCACTGCAGGATGAGCATACATCCCTTTTTACCTGTCTTCCCAGGTGAGTATTGAACTCTTGTGAACCCACAAGCCCCGGAGACAGTTCTGCAGGTATCCAGCTGATTCAATAGCCAGCATCCAGCCTTAACTCTTCTTCTGTAGGATCACCAGAGGTTGTTTAATTCAACTCTTTTCCAAATAGGAAGATTGTGCAGTCCTTTAGTAACCTGTGTTTTACAGTTGCACAGTCAAGAAGTTACTCAGTGTGCAGGGAAGTTGGCAAAGGGGGAGGAAAAGGGGCTCTTGCCCTATGGACAGTAAGAAGCAGTTGGAGCAGGTGGGAAGTAAGGTGATTGAAGCGGGTTTGACACTAGAAATTTACCTGGGCTACATAGGGGAGTATTCAGGAGCTTAGCCTGCCTTTGGGAAGAGATGTAAGGGGAAGGAGTGAGACGCATGAAATGATGGAGATAAGAGAAGGGGCAATGGTTGTGGCCAGGGGAGCCTCCAGAATGAGAGGTTCCTGAGCTAGAAATAATCTTTTTGGTGAAAGACAAAGGGTTTGTATTTAGTGCCAGTGGAAGGCAAAAAATGGAACAGCTGTAATATGTATTTGTCTTGAGAAAGTTGCTGAGCAGATGGAATTCTCCAACTGGTCCTGTCTCCAAAACGCGGCCTGCCTCTGCATGCTGGGCAGAACGGCTGGGGTGCACCACTCCATCTTTCTTGGCAAGAGCAGACTGTCACTGTGGGCACTGGGGGGCCTTGCCTGTCCGTACTGTTAGAATGACTGCAGAGGCAGCAGATGGTGGCGGATAACACGTCAACTTCAGCCAGTCCCAGAGAATCCCCGCTGCTAGTCGTGGACACAGCAGGTGTGCTGGGGACAGCCTTTCCTGTTGGAGGATGAGACCAGGGTGTGGTTCTCTCCCAAATGTGTCTTGAGGATTGTCAACAGGATATGCTTGTGCATTGTGATGGGGAAGAGAGAAGCAGGGCTTTCTCCCCAGTAGTCCTCTCTGTTTCTAGGAAAGCTTAGTGCTCGACCGGCCTCGTGTGAGAAAGCAAACCAAACACTACAACTCCTTTGAGGAGGATGAGCTCATGGAATTTTCAGAGTTGGACAGTGACTCTGATGAAAGGCCCACGAGGTCCAGGCGCCTCAATGATAAAACCAGGCGCTACCTCCGAGCCGAATGTTTCCGGGTAGAGAAGAACCTGCTCATCTTTGGGTGGGTATTGGCTTTGCCTATTTGTTGTTGGTGTTGGTCCCTGAGATTTGTCCAGTGTGTCTCTCCAGTCACCTCTGGAGTTATGGGCTGATGCAGGCTCAGTTAGAGCAAGAGAGAACTGTGCTTTCTGCCCATGACCCCCCCACTACCACCACCCCAGTCACTGTACACTCTGCTGCCCTATTGTAGATGTGCCATGACTTCTCATATGCTTGTCGCAGTGAATCTCTGCTACTAATTTGCTGCCTGGTACTGATTTCCTGCCTCCGCTCTCC
>NW_006290680.1:1826348-1838251 GCF_000327345.1 Myotis davidii | reverse complement strand
ACCAAGGATATATAAGGAGTCAGTGCAACAGATGTTCCCATTAAGGCATGATTCTTGCAGGGCTCTGGCTTTGATCGAAATAGAAGGTTTACCTTCTGGGAGCTCACCATTGCTTTTGAATGCTGCAGCTGGACTCCTTTAATTCCAAATTTTTATTTCGTGATCCAAATATTTTTGTCCCTCTCTTCTTAATCTAGTGATCATATAAAGCTCTCAGTGGCCAGTGGCCAGTGGCCAGGTCACCTTAGTGACATTTGGTTTGCTACAACATGCAGGCTTCCAGGGCCTCCCAGGTCAAGGCCCTTGGGCCAGTTAATAGACCCAACAGAGGATGAGAAGCTTTCTTGGCCCCTCTTTGTCCTGCAGTGTTGAGGGCATGCATGGCCCTCGCTCCCCCCAACAGCCTCTGTATTTCCACTCAGCTGGGGCCGTTGGAAGGACATCCTGACTCATGGACGATTCAAGTGGCATCTGAACGAAAAGGACATGGAGATGATCTGCCGTGCCCTGCTGGTGTACTGTGTCAAGCATTACAAGGGGGACGAGAAGATCAAGAGCTTCATTTGGGAGCTTATCACACCTACCAAAGATGGGCAGGCCCAGACCCTCCAGAACCACTCAGGTGAGGTGGCCTGAGAAGCACAACTCTCTTCCTCTTGCAGCCCTCTTCCCATGTTGGTCCATGTTGCTGTGCTTTGGGGACTTCTCTCTCTCAGGTCTGTTTCAGAATGTTACCTGTGGGAAAGGGTGATGATTCTTTCAGTTCCCCCTCAGAGTTATCCCGAGCTACTGTGATGTTTTGTTTAAGTACTATTGGGCCCTCCACAGTTTGCCAGGTGCCAGTCCTGCCCATTTACTTGAGCATCACAGGGGTTTCGCTTCCGATGAGACTCATACCATGTGCTCCATGGTTTGTCTTTTGCGTTTCACAATGTTATCTCCACTCCACCTCTGTCTGTGCCTTTCCTTGTGCTGTGCTTCTCCTTCCTGTGCTTGGCCATAGCTCACCTTCAGGTTTCAGATCAACTTCCTTTTCCCTGGCTGTGTTGTAAGTTCCCAGAGTGCACAGGTTATGGTACACCTTTCTTGATCCTCATGTGGTACTTGGTAAATTTTTACTTCCTGACTGAACGGTCCTGAGGTTTAATAAGTTGGGGACCAGGCACATCTCTTCACCACCATCAATCACTATTTGGTGGGTGAAGGAGTGGAGTCTGTTGTCCAAAGCCACCACACACAGCCTGGCTGCCTATTTGCAATCCCAGCCCAGCTCTCATGCCCACGTTTATGCTGCCTTGTCTCATCGACCAGCCTTTCTGTTTCAGGGTTGTCTGCTCCAGTCCCCAGAGGGAGGAAGGGGAAGAAGACAAAGAACCAGCTTCTGCTCCCAGAGTTAAAGAATGCAGACTGGCTGGCCACCTGCAACCCCGAGGTGGTCTTGCATGATGATGGCTACAAGAAACATCTCAAACAACACTGCAACAAGTGGGTGTACCTCCCCCTCCCCCTCCCCTACTGGTAGCTCCACTCACTGTCCAGGTTCTTGGGACCCCTGCAGGAGCACGTGATGTTCCTGTACTGCCAGGCAACGTTTGGAAAAGCAAGATATGGGTCTGAGCTGGGTCAAGATTCACTAGCTTTAAAGCCTCTCTGATCTCTTCTTCACAAAACCTAACCTTTCTGCTAGTGCAGTTTTTACCCCAGAAGGTGTTTTTTTTGCCATGACTCCAAATCCAATTAAGACCCTGGTGATTTCACTGTCCTTTTATTTGCCTCCCTCTGCGCGGAGGTCACATTAACTTGCACAGAAGACCAACCTAGTTGCCACCACTCGCAGTCCCTCCTGCCAAGTTGCTTCCTCTTCTCAGTTTCTGTTGCCTTTCGTGGCCTCCAGGTATTTGATAGACATGCATCTGAGATAGTATTCTTATATCCCTGGGCTGACAGCTAGGCGAGGTAGGGAGAGACGGAGAAAAAAATGATAGATAATGGAACTCTGTTTGTATGAAGTTTGGTTTTGAGGAGTTAAAGCACCCAGCCACTGAAACATTGATATGCTTACACATGGAAATTGTATCACTATATAGTGTATCTATTAGAATTAAAAGGACCCTTGGAACCCATCTAATCCAGCTTCCTAGGTCATGCAAGAATTATATCCCTGGCAGTCCTGGTAGACAGTGAGAGGGCCTCTGTTTACACATCTCTTATTATAAAGAGTTTAGGACCTTATGAGTGAAGAGGTTTTGCTAGCTTTTCCCTTCTTCCCTATAACATCAACCTAATGGTTTTATAGTTGTTTGGGGGTTGGTTTTTTTGTTTGTTTGTTTTTTGTATAACAGATGAAGTCTGGTCCTTTCCCTTCATTCTTCCAAATATTTGAAGATAGGTCTCATGCCCAATACTGTAACAAAAACTACTGTACACAAAGTACAAGCTCTTTAGGGATAGTAGATCTCAGTCTCAGACTTCAAGGTCACATGCTGTGGATAATGGAGCCTGATTGGTGCAGGACCCACTACCGTGGTTGCTGTGACTGAATGAGAGTCAACGTGTAGGGCACAGAAAGAGGAGGCTGGCTAAGCAAGAGGACCTGTTGATAGCAGTGCTTATGCAACAGACTAAGGCAGCGATGGAGAACCTATGACACGCGTGTCAGAGGTGACACACGAACTCATTTTTTTGGTTGATATTTCTTTGTTAAATGGCATTTAAGTATATAAAATAAATATCAAAAATATAAGTCTTTGTTTTACTATGGTTGCAAATATCAAAAAATTTCTATATGTGACACGGCACCAGAGTTAAGTTAGGGTTTTTCAAAATGCTGACACGCCGAGCTCAAAAGGTTCGCCATCACTGAACTAAGGACTATATCGTAAATAAATATTAAGCAACCATTGTTTCTTGAACAAGTTAGACATGATAAAAATAAGGTATTTGGTGAGAAAATTTAATGTGGCAATAATTTGCAAGATGGAGAAGTTAAACCTGAAACTGAATAGCCAACTAGAAGGGTTCTGTCATAGTTTAAGTATTGATGATAAGGACTTAGATTAGGGTGCTAACTAGAATTGGGAAGAAAAAGTTAAATAGGAGACACATGACTAAAGAAGAATCCATAGTGTGTGTTGAGTACAAAAAGCAGCTAACTCCATGACGATAAGCCTTGACGGAATGAGCAGTGACGGAATGAGAATCGTTATGTTCACTAAGAGATGAAGAGCAAAACGAAGGGCTCAGGTTTTGCCTTGTTAAGTTAGAGCAGCAACATTTGGCTATTCCACCTACCGCTACAGATGTGGATCTGGAGCACTAAAAACAGGCTGAGCTGGAGAGGTTGACACAGAACTTCCCTGTACACCTGAAGAGGTGATTGCAGTGTCCTGACAGGGCGTCTTCCAGCCTCTGCTGAGCCTTTAGACTTACGGGAGTTTGCCATTTCTCAGCAAGGCTCGTTTAATTACCAGGTGACTCTAATTAATTGTCCTTCTGTATATGAAATCTAAACTCTGCTGCCTTGAAACTTCCACCCTTTGATCGTGAGTCCTTATTCTATCCTCAGATGCAGTGGAAAACAGGCAGAATTTCTTCAGCATAAATGACCATGAGCTCTAGATTGTGGGCTCTCATATATTAGCAAATATACTGCCACCCAATATCAGATAAGGGTTAAGGCAAGCTCTGGGGTCAGGACTGCCTGGATTTAAATCCCAGCCCCATGGCTGACCAGGGGGTGAATTCTTTAACCTCTGTGTGTCTTTTCTTCACCTAGAAAATGAGATTAACACTAGTACCTACCTGTTAGTATTGTTATGAGGATTAAATGAGCTAATACATGCTGGCACACAGTAAGTACTAAGTACTCAACGCATTGTTTCTTATGTAGGGACATGAAATTGTCACCTAGCCCTAACTGGTTTGGCTCAGTGGATAGAGCGTCAGCCTGCGGACTGAAGGGTCCCAGGTTCAATTCCAGTCAAGGGCATGTACCTTGGTTGCGGGCACATCCCCATTGGGGGGTGTGCAGGAGGCAGCTGATTGATGTTTCTCTCTCATCCATGTTTCTAACTCTCTATCTCTCTCCCTTCCTCTCTGTAAAAAATCAATAAAATGTATACATTTTTAAAAATTGTCATCTAAAGAACTTTGAAATGTTAAAAATCAGGTGCTTCAAATCTAACCTGTAAGAAGTCAGGACAGTGGTTAGTCATTCAGGGTGGGGGCAGTGACTGGAAGGGGATACCGGGATGCCTGTAGGAGAAATAAATGTTGTGCTTCCTGATCTGGTTACTACATGCACATGTGTGATCACTTTGTCAAAATCCCACCAAGCTTTAAGCTTATGCAAAGGGCATTTTTGGGAAGTATATTTCATATTAACAAAATGTTTTGAGGTTTTTGTGTGTGTGTGTGTGTGTGTTTTTAAGAAAGAGATACAGCCCTGGCCGGGTAGTTCTGTTGGTTAGAGCATCGTCCTGATACGGCTTGGATAAATAAGTGGAACAACAAATTGAGGTTTCTCTCTGTGTGTCTTTCTTTCTCTCTCAAATCAATACGTAAAAAAATTAAATAAAGGAAGAGAGATGAAAGAAAAAGCAATGCTGGCACTGAAATATTAATGGGTTTTGTTTGAGTTCAGATGCCAACTGGGATTATCATCTCACTCTGGGAGGAGATGGCTCTCTAAGAGGAGTTGTCCATCTGTTCACTGAATTGATTTGCTTCTCATATGAAGACAAAGTGAACACTGTTGGCTTTAAATTATTTTCTCTTGTGCGATAGGTACTGCCATATATTAACACTTTGGCTTCTCTTTAGCGAAGTAGGACCAGTTCTGTGTCCTACACCTTCAGGAAAGCCTTGCTCTCACTGAGCTAAATCTAAGCAGGCAGGAATTCTATACCTCAGACACCCTTGTTCTGGTTCTTACTAAGGAGGTTGTCGGCTGCTGCCAGCAAGATGGAAGGATCAGCAATCATTGTAAATTCTTAGAGTACTTATTCTCTGAACTTTTTAAAAACAAAACCAAAAAAAACCCTCAAAATTATTTGAGTTGATTGACAGCCAAGGTAAGGAATAGCATACCAGAAAATTTAGGGTTCTTTCTGACCTAAAAGTTCACTTTGTGTATTGCTCCCTACAACTTGAGCTACAGTGGCACTTTCTACCTGCATCTAAGAAATTATGCTTTCTTAGAAGCCTCAACCCATTATTAACATCTTTAGAATAGTTAATACATATATGTGTTAAACAATTTTCTCAAAAGTAGGATTTCCTCCAACCTCCAATTCCCCTATTACTCTCCAAAGGCTGTTAACCTAATTCTTCCAGAGGTACTCTGCACATGAATTAGCACAGGTGAATGTACAGCCTCCTTTGTCTTCCCTAAAATAGCACACATCTAACATACTGTTTATGCTGTCTTTCTTTTTTTTTAACAACTTGTGTAGAGATCAGTTCCTAATCAGTATATATAAATGGGCTTTTATTTTTAACTAGAGGCCCAGTTCATAAAATTCATGCTGAGGGGTGGGGGGTGTCCCTCAGCCTTTCCTGCACCCTCTTGCAATCCGGGACCACTGGCCCTTATCAGTTTCTATATCAGTATATATATATCGCTTCTCGGCCTTTTGGCTAAGATCAAGTGTAGTATATCAGTATATATAAATGAGCTTTTATTTTTAACTAGAGGCCCAGTGCACGAAATTTATGCATGGGGGTGGGGTGTCCCTCAGCCCAGCCTGCACCCTCTTGCAATCCAGGACCACTGGCTCCTAACTGCTTGCCTGCCTGATTGCCCTTAACCAATTGCCTGCCTGCCTGATTGCCCCTAACCGCTCACCTCCCTGTCTGATCACCTCTAACTGCGTCTGCCTCAGCCCCTCGCCGCCACGGCTTCATTGGGAAAGACATCTGGAATGATGTCCAGAAGGTCGTTTGGCTGCCCAATCTAATTAGCATATTACACTTTTATTATTATAGATAGATAGCCTTTACTCTTGGCTAGTATTGGCAAGTTACAGGTACTCTTCTATACCTCTTTGCAGCTTAGCCATGAATAAAGCATTTTCTGGAACATGGTTGGCTTCTCTGTGCCTACCCTTTATTTTACCATTTTTGCATCAGTGAGCCTTTCCCTCTCTTGACCCCGCTGTCACCCTCTGAGCTCTGATTCTTTCTTGGTTGGTGTCATTTCATAGTTAGACTGCTGTGGGCTCCTCCAGAACAGGGTGAAATTGTTTACTTCCGTATGTACCTCACAGTACCCAGCATGGTGCATGGCACACAGTGCTGCCCAGCAGATACTTCCTTGATTGCCTTGTCTCAAACATTTTTGGTGTATTCCCCATGGGGCTGGAGTGTGGTCCTTGCAGAATCACAGTGAAAGACATTACTCTCTGATAGTATTGCCACGAAAGGGACTTTAAAAGCTTCATTTAATGATGTACAAGTGGGACTGTTTGAAAGCAGTGCCATTCACCATGACTCACTTTTCAATAAACTGGTTACCAGCCTCTTGGAAGGCAGTTCTTCCAAAGAGACCATTGAGGCCATAGAAAAGGAGTGATGAGAACTCCTTTAGGGACCAGGAGGAACTGTTTCTGAGGTCCCCCTCGCCCCACATGGCTCACAGGGTGACTTAAAGATAACTGATGAAATGCATTTTCTTGTGTAAAATGGGATGATCACAATAATGTCTGCCATTGGTACCTAGTGGTTTGTTTTTCTAGTGCTTTTTCATATGTTACTTCATTTCACTAATGACATGGGAATGTCCAGAATTTCTCTGTCAATTGGGGGTGGCAGTTCCTAGGCAGCTTCTGGGTTCTAATGTGTTTGCATTAATATGTTCCCCTTTTATAGGGTACTTTTGCGAGTTCGGATGCTCTACTACCTAAAAGCAGAAATACTGGGAGAAGCAGCTGATAAAGCATTTGAAGGAACTCCGGCCAGGTAAAATGAGTCAACCCTACCTCTCTGAGGTAAAGAGTTGCCATAAATGCCTTTTCCTGGAAATGGGCCAATGTGTCCATGTTCCCACCTCACCCATCAGTTACTTAGTTGAGAGAGCAGGTAGGTGGACTAAGGACAGTTCAAGGAGAAAACACTTTCTTAGAAACACAGCTTTCAGTGAGGTTTTAAGTTAGTGTTTTTGTCTTAACAGTGTTGCAAAATCTCTCTCAGAACAGTCATTTCTCTTCCTTAATCATTGTAGAATGAGCGTTAATTACCTTCATATGCTTGATCTGATGGGTATAGACCAGAAGTTTTACTCGGAATCCCATTCTTGGCCTTTGAGTGCTTCTCCTTTATTTGCTAATCCTGTCACCTCTAACCTGTTTGATTTCTTGCACCTTGGTTTTGTGAAGTAGTGTTTCTGAAGCTGTAGAATTCTGTGGGAACCTCCTGAGATTTGAGGGAATAAGGCTGTCAGCTCCCAACTCCCACTTGATGAAGCTGTCAGATGGTCACAGTTTGTAGGTGGCATCACCAGGAAGCCCCCTTTCCCTGCCCCACACGTGCAGTTGGCTCCAGCCCTGTGCTATGCCCATCATTTCCAGAAGTCACCAGAAGAGGTGGTATTTGAACTTTGCCTTGAGATGACCTTCTTTTTCTTCCTTTCCATTGGGCAATGCTAATGTTTTAGTAATCGTAGCAGCACTGAAGAAAGAGAAGGATGAAGGACATTGACAGCCCTGTTCACGGGCAATTTGCAATCCAGAGCAATCATCACAGTGACTATGGTTACTTGGTAGGCTTTCTGTAGTTACTGTAGTTATTTTTAGAAGGAATAGGGAAGTTGAGTGTTTGGTTAAAAAGGTTCGATTTTTGAGTCATATAGATGCAGCAGAATTCAAACGATCGTTAATGTATTAGGTGTTACAAGCCACAGGTAATCTATCTGAACTTCCTTATCCCCATCATTGCTTTTGTAAACCTGTAGATAGATGGAAGCTAGGCAGAACTGGAGAGTGCCAGTCCATTCACCACACTTTTTCCTCCTGTCCTCTGCTTTCCTCAATCCTGGCTCTCCCTCGTCCTATTCAGTGTAATGTCTTATTGTAGAGATTGCCATAGAGAATACATCAAAGTTCATCCCAGAAAAGTTGTTCAGCCCATGGCTCACACAGGCAGAGCAGTGGGCCCTGCAGGGGAGCCAGATAAAGGGGGCTGCCTAGAAAGGTGGGGCTGGGGACACCATCCTCACAGGGGAGCTGGGCCTGGCAAGGGCATCAGACCTGTGTCACAGTAAAATGAGCCTGATTCAATAAGAAACTTCAAATGCAGCAGAGGAACCATCCAGGAGGAGCTGAAAGGTGGGAGAAGAGCCATGCAGGTAGAAGTTCTCTCCCAGCGCAGGACAAATGAAGACAGTGAGCTGAGGATCCATTTGAGCTCTCAGAATGTGGACAGAACCTCAGAGAGGGGCTGATGGTACAGGCCTGCTATTCCCCTCATGTCTACTCTCAGGTCACAGTGGTTGGCAAACCGCGGCTCGCGAGCCACATGTGGCTCACGAGCCGCAGTTTGCCGACCCCGGCCTAGGACATGTCATTGTTATTACTTTGGCCAGGAGCAGTGCAATTTGTGGTCATTTTTGACCCTATAGAGCATTAGCAGACCACTGCCATCTATTGTGGCCTATGTCCTCTGAAGGGCTCTCTTCATATCCCTGCATGTTCCAAAGCACATCATCTTGTTTTTGAATTGAGCTTGAGATATCTACATGATTTGGAAACTCATCTTCTCAGCATTTGATCATGTATAAATTCAGCCATTTAAGAGGTGTTCTACCTTCAATGAATGGTATATAGATGGATTTTACTGTGGTTCTCAATTGAAGGTGCACATCAGAACTACCTCGTGTGTGTAGATCCTAAGGCTCCACTCTAGACCGACAGTGAGTTCTACACAAAGTTTGCCAGTCAGTCTAGAGTGGAACCTCGGAGTCAGGTACACATGCAGTGATAGCTCACTGGGAAAGCCCTGTAAGGAACCTTGGCCCACAATTCCGCATCCTGTTACTTCGTGTCTAAGCCTGCAACTAGGATGTGGCTTAATACCAGGATTCGGCCAGTAGCTCTGACGTTGTTTTCTATCTGTTGAAGGAACTCTGAGTCCATGCCCTTCCTTCCACAGGGAGCTGGAAGTGCCTCTGCCTGACATCGACTATGTGGAGATTCCAGTGGACTGGTGGGATGCTGAGGCCGACAAGTCCCTTCTGATTGGCGTATTCAAACATGGTGTGTATTTCAGTGTTTCCCCCTTTCCTGAAAACTCCACGGTCCTATTGCACGTCTGTCTTAGAAAGCAGAGCCTTACCTCTGTCCTCTCAGAATTTCAACCAGAGGCATGTGGAGTCATGAAATTACAGTGGATGTTAGTGTCAGTGAGGAACTTCAAGAGAGTGAGTTGGCCATAAAGACCTTGTATCTTCCCCACCTAGCCTGTCTGTATGCTTGGGCCGGGACTGCCTCACACTCATTTATTCCGATTGTCCCAATATCTGGCCTAGTGTCTGGCATGTAGTAGTTGGGGAAAATGTTAAGGTTTTAGCATTTCATATGTATATAGAATTCTAAGGTCATTCCAGATATCCTACACATTTCTAGTTTTCCCTACTGGGTATAAAAATTTGAGAATAGAAGATGGCATGGGCATCTTTCTTTTTAATGTGGTAAGCAAGAGACTAAAAGATACTGAGAAGCATTTCATAAACATCTATGATCTAATTCCTTATTTAGACAAGGGGAATGCCATCAAAACAACTGATGTGGAGGGTTATTTGAATATTAACTAGGACAATATAGGTAGACTGCCTAGAACAATGCTTGGTACATAATAGATGCTTGGCGTTATTTCACTGTTGCTTATTTCTCTGCCTTTGGAAAGTAAACTAACACATGCCTTATGAGTAGGATTCTTCAATACTTACAGTCTATAACCAATTGCATTTCCTCCTTCTCTGCGGGTTTCATGTTCACCGGTTCAGCCAAATGCGGATCAGAAATATTTCCCAAAAATAGTCCCAGAAACTTCCAAAAAGCAAAACTTTGAATTTGCCATATGCCAAACATTACACTGAATCCCCACAACTGAAGCGCTGTGTAGGGATACCCTCTGTAGCCTCTATGAAAATACAGGTTTTATGCAAATAAAATGCCGTTTTATGTAAGGACTTAAGCATCTTTGGATTTTGGTATCCTCGGGGGCATCCTGGAACCAATCCTCCCTGGATACTGAGGGATGACTGTGCATATTTTAATGAGGAATTCCCTCAAAATTTGGATTCTGGTGTTACCAGAGCAGGCTTCAGGAGGTCCAGTGCTGCTGAGAGCTCTTTGTCAAACCACTGGGTTAGGCTGGAACAGTGCTGCCACAGGACTCCCTGTGATTATGGAAATGCTTTTTCTGTGCTGGAAGTCAGCTATGGAGGAGCCACATATGGCTGTTGGGCACTGGAAATGTGACTAATACAACTGTACTTTTTATGTAATTGTAATTAAAATAGACACGTGTGGCTCCTCTTTTGGACAGTGCAGGGTTGGAACTCAGCTCTGAAGAGAGAAGGAGAAGCATGTGACCTCCCTGTTAAGCACAAGGGTCCACAGTGTAACTGAAACTTGGTTTAATCTAATTTTGGAAAGAATCCAGAAGTAGACCAGCTGCTGCAGGCAACCACATTCCAGAGCATGTGAGCTTGGTGTGTGCGGGAGAGTCCATTGACCGTGTCTTCAGTGATGGCTGTGGAGCACATTGCCAACTCCCTGATGGAGCCAATGTGCTGTCAGGAGGACACACCTGCAGCCCCAGCAGTGTGGCAGGCAGATGCACGTGCTTCCTTTCCCTCCCTCCACCCAAGGCACTCACCACAGACATCCGGAACGCTGAGGTGAATTATAGCTGAACCTGAAAGAAATGAAGGAAAGCCCCAAATGAAGAGGTCACTCCAGATATCCTACACATTACAGTCAGAGCTGCAAGCTCAGGAGCTGACAGGACAGCAGACCAGGCGGTCTGGGTGTTTAATACCCACACTGAAAGAGGATGCAAGCCCCTCCAGGGAAGGAGGGCAAGAAATGGCTCTCTGACTGGCCCAGGGAAGCAGTGCTGGAAGTGAGATAAAACCAGATGGAAGATAGAATGAGATTGACATCTAAAGAGTGAAATAAGATATTCCGGGCAAATACTAACAACCAAAACAAAAACCTGCTATGGCAGTCACTAAGCTTTCATTTTTGGCCTAGCACTACTCAGAGGTGTCTACTTTAGCTCAAGGTTCTTCCCAGATAGGAAATCTTAAAGGATCCAGTTAATCTTCAATAAGTATTTTTGTTTTGCTTTTACTTAATAAGGGAAACAAAATGACCATCTAGAGCCCAGGGCAGATTGTGTGAGTTCTGACATGACTTCTGACATTTTCATTACTCCTGATCAGGGTATGAGCGGTATAATGCCATGCGAGCAGACCCTGCACTTTGTTTCCTGGAGAAAGTTGGGATGCCAGATGAGAAGTCCCTTTCTGCAGAACAGGGTGTTACGGATGGGACCTCAGACATTCCTGAAAGGTGAGAAGCTGCATAGACCAACTGTGCCATAACTAACGTGTCATACCACAAATCTATGACCCCTTCCACCTATGTCCAGCACACTCAGTCTCCTCCTCGCAGTGTGGCATCTCCCTTAGCCTTGCCATGCTGGAGCAGCCTTCTAGAATGACCGCTTTGGTTCCATCCTGTTACACCTCAGGCCTTTTCTCTGACTTCTAAGCACTTTGAACCAAGTACTGATTCCTGTCCTACATGGGCTCCCTAAGCTGCTGCTCATCCTCATCGCTTACCTGGTCAGAGGATTCTTGAGGAAGAATTCAGACTTCTCCTACCTGGCAGAAAGCTAAG
>NW_006290680.1:1819483-1826048 GCF_000327345.1 Myotis davidii | reverse complement strand
TTCCTCAGATGAAATTCCAGCATTATTTAAGGATTGCATGGTCTGTGACTAAGGTGGATTTAGGAGCCACACTGCTTGACAGCCGTGGTATATAAGCCTTATCCCTGGGTATGCAAAAAAAGTACGGAGGTATCCTCTTTGGCTGAATTTTACTGTTGGCATAGCCTCCAAATGTATAAGTTTATAGGAAAGCTAAATAACCAAAAACTGGTTCTCCAAAGTACGTGTATACATTTAAAATAACATAACATATATGTCTTACTTTGTGTTTGGTGAGCTTTTGACCTGATCATCTCCCCCAAAGTGGCAGATATGCTTTTCATTGCCTAGGGCTGTGGCCAAACCTGGACATGAGGGTGTGGCTCTGCGCGGAGCCCTTCACTATCTGCTGTGGTAGAGAAAAGAGTGAAATGCATTTTCCATTTGTTCTTAACTCCTGATTAACATTTTAGCTACCATGACATTCTCTACCAAACACCCATGGGTGTTTCCTCTAGCAGAAAGTAGATGCAGTCAGAGTAATGTTAACAAATGCCCAGGTGACCAGTGTGGCTATTAAATTCACTGGGTATGGGAAAACATTGCGTGAGTGAGTGAGGTACCTGGATATGGCATGAGATTCATTTTCTTATGGGCTGGTTGTTCTTTATGTGGTTAAGCAGTGAAGGTATCCTACATACCTATCAGAATGGCTCAATTAAAAAATAGTGTCAGTACAAAAGCTAATGGGGATGAGGACACATTGCTGGTGGAAATGTAAAATGGTATAGCCATTCTGGAAAAGCAGTTTGGTAGTTTATTAAAAAAACTAAACATGTAACTACCATATTATCCATATGCCTCCAGGATCTGAGCAGCAAAGATAAGAATATTTGAGACAGGAATACTTCAAAGGCAGTTTTAAAAGGAATGATGAAAAACAGATAGGCACCAGCAGTAGTTAAGCTCACAAGAGAGAAGACATTAGGCAGCTAACCTAGAGGCAAGTGATGGGTGGTACAGGGGGCAGAATGTCCTTTCTTGGAAGTGTCGGCAGAGCTTCCTTTCGAAGCAGGGACTGTTGCCAAGAGTGAGTGATTCCGTGTGAAGATCATCCTGTTGTGATACGGGGGTTGGCACATCAGGACTGGCTCGGTTTGCACAGCCTTCAGTCTCTAAAGTCTTCTTTTATCAAAGCCTCATATCCAGATAACCCTGGATGGGTTATGATAGAATCCTTGTTGAATAGCTGGCCTCTTACTTGATTGAGTAGATGCTGGAGTCTCAGTCTGACAGGGGGCCTTGCCCTTAGAAGTTATGACATTGGAAAGACCCAGATTTTGAGGCCTGTGGGGAAAGGGATCTACTAATATTCCCTTTGCTCTGTGATTTAGGAGGCTTTCTTATAAGCATCCTGGTTGCCAAATAGCCCTTAGGTAGTATATGATGCCTTTTTTTTTTCTCTTTTCTTTTTTTTCTTTTATTTAGAAGCAACACGGATAAAGATGACAACACTGAAGACAAACTAGATGGCCTCCAGAAACAAGTGGTGAGTCATATGTACTGTATTGGTAATCCCCATGATCTGCCATATGAAGAAAGAAAACCCCATCTTAGCAGTGCTTTGGGGGAACTTGATTGCATTGCGTTTTCCCCAACATTTTATTATAAAAATTGTCAACATACAGACTACATTGTACTTTCATTCTAATGAAACTTGATTTTGAGATAACTGTAAATTTTAGGTGTGACTTTAAGATACAATACAGAGTGATCCCTTGTACCTTTCATATCCATTTCTCCACCGGGGAACATCTTGCAGAACTATAGTACAAGATCACAACCAGGATGCTGACATTGATGGAGTCTTAACATTTCCATGGCCACAATGATCCATCATGTTGCCCTTTTATAGCTACCTACACTTCCCTCCTGCCTTCACCTCCTTTTAATCCCTGGCAACCACTAACCGGTTCTTTATTCCTGTAATTCTATCATTTTAAGAATGTTATATAGCCCTAACCGGTTTGGCTCAGTGGATAGAGCGTCGGCCTGCGGACTCAGGGGTCCCAGGTTCGATTCCGGTCAAGGGCATGTGCCTTGGTTTCGGGCACATCCCCAGTGGGGGGTGTGCAGGAGGCAGCTGGTCGATGTTTCTCTCTCATCGATGTTTCTAACTCTCTATCCCTCTCCCTTCCTCTCTGTAAAAAAATCAATAAAATATATTTTAAAAAAAGAATGTTATATAAATGGAATCATAAACTATGTAACCTTTGGGAATTGGCTTTTATCACAAAGCATAATTTCCTGTAGGTTGTTGTAACTCATTCCTTTTTATTATTGAGTAGTAAGTATTCCATGGTGTGGATGTACCACAGTTTGTTTCACCGTTCATCAATTAAAGGACATTGGTTGATTACAATTTTTGAATATTACAAATACCTCTATAAACATTTGCATACAGACTTTGTGTGAACATACATTTTCATTTCTCTGGGATAAATGTCCAGGAGTACAATTGCTAGGTAATATGGTAGTTACATGTTTAGTTTTTTTGTGTGTTTTTTTAAAGTATATTTTATTGATTTTTCACAGAGAGGAAAGGAGAGAGATAGAGAGTTAGAAACATCGATGAGAGAGAAACATCAATCAGCTGCCTCCTGCACATCTCCCACTGGGGATGTGCCCGCAACCCAGGTACATGCCCTTGACCGGAATCGAACCTGGGACCCTTCAGTCCGCAGACCGATGCTCTATCCACTGAGCCAAACCGGTTTCGGCCATGTTTAGTTTTTTTAATAAACTACCAAACTGTTTTTCCAGAATGGCTATACCATTTTACATTTCCACCAGCAATGTGTCCTCATCCTCACTAGCTTTTGTACTGTCATTATTTTTTAATTGAGCCATTCTGATAGGTATGTAGGATATCTCTTTGTTTTAATTTACATTTCCCAAATGGCTAATGATGTTTTGCATCTTTTTTATGCTTAACTGCCAAATGTATACCTCTTGAGTGAAATGTAAAAGTTCTTCAGTTTTACATTTAACTCTGTGATCCATTTTAAATTAATTTTCATATAAAAGAAGAAAGTTAGGTTGAGGTTCATTTTCTTATTGACATCCAATTGCTCTGGCTCAATTTGTTTTAACAAGCTATCTTTCTTTCATTGAACTGCATTTGCACCTTGGCCAAAAAATCAGTTGAGCATATTTGTGTGGCTCTGTTTCTGGGTTCTCTGTTCTTTTCCATTGATCTATTTATATATTCCTCCTCCAATAGCTTATATATTGATTACTGTGTCTATATAATAAGTTTTAAATTGGGTAGACTGATTCATCTCATTTCTTTTTTTAAATTATTTTAGCTTTTCTTGTTCCTTTCTTTGCCTTTCCATATAAGTTTTAGAATTATCTGTATCTACAAAAATTCTTGCTGGAATTTTGATAGGAATTGCACATTAAACCCATATCACTTTGGGGAGATTTACACCTTTACTATATTGAAGCTTACCACATATCTTTCCATTTAGGAGTTAGTTCTAGGAGGTGTTTATAGGTTTCTTGAGATCTTCTACATCAACTAACATGTCATCTGCAAATTGGGATACTTATATATTTTCCTTTCTGATCTTATATGCCATGTATTTCCTTTCTTTTTTCTTTTTTCTTTTCTTTATTGTACTGTCTAAAACTTCCAGCATTGTGTTGAATAAGAGGGATGAGAGCAGACATCCTTGCCTTGTTCCTGACATTAGGAAGAAGGCATTCAGTTTTTCATCAAGTATAATGTTCTAGATTTCTTATAGATCCTCTTTATTGAAGGTGAGGATATTTCCCTGTATTCCTACTTTCCTAAGAATTTTTGTCATGAATGAATGTTGAATTTTGTCAAACACATTTTTGTACCAAGTAATATGGTCATGTGATTTTTCTTATTTAGCCTATAATATTAGTAGATTACTTTGATTGATTTTCAAATATTGAACCAGCCTTACATCCATGGATAAACTGGGATAAATGCTACTTAGTAATGATGGATGAGTTTTATTGTTGAGTTCTATTTGTTAATATTTCCTTAAGGATTTTTTCATCTCTATTCATGAGGGATATTGGTCTGTAGTTATCTTGGTACCATCTTTAATCTGGTTTTCATATGAGGGTAATTTTAGCCTCATAAAATGAATTGGATATTCCTTTCCTCTTATTTTCTGATAGAGGTTGTCTAGAATTGGTATTAATTTTTTATTTTTATTTATTTGTAAATATTTCTTTATTGATTTCAGAGAGGAAGGGAGAGGGAGAGAGAGATAGAAACATCAGTGATGAGAGAGAATCATTGATCAACTGCCTCCTGCACACCCCACACGGGGGATCGAGCCCACAACCCAGGCATGTGCCCTGACTGGGAATCGAACTGCGATCTTTTGGTTCATAGGTCAATGCTCAACCACTGAGCCATGCCGACCAGGCTTGGAATTAATTTTTTAAATGTCTAGTAGAATTCTTCAGTGAAGACATCTGGACCTGGAGAGCCCTTTTGGGGGAGTTTTTAAATTATAAATCCAGTTGTGAATTTATATTGGGTAAGTTGCAGTGGTTTATGTTTTCTAAGAAATTGATCTGTTTCATCTGAGTTGTCAGATGTATATGTTGAGTTGTTCATAATGTTCTCATATTTTCCTTTTCATGTCTGCAGAATTTGTAGTGAAATTCCCTATTTCATTCCTGATATTGGTAATTTGTGTCTTTTCTCTTTTTCCCCTTACTCATCTTGCTAGAGATTTGTTGCTTTATCTTTTTAAAGAATCAGCTCTTTGTTTCACTAATTTTCTCTATTATTTTTCTGTTTTTAATGTCACTGATTTTTGCTGTTTATTATTCCCTTCTACTTGCTTTCGTTTTCTTTTCCTCTTCTTTTTCTAGTATTTTGGATGGACACTTAGATTACTGATTTGAGACTTGACTGCTTGTTTATTGTATGCATTCAGTGCTATAAATTTTCCTCTTAGCATTGCTTTAGTTATGTCCCACAAATTTTACTATGTTCTATTTTCATTTTCATTAAATTTAATGTATTTCAAAAAAAACTCTCTTGAGACTTCCTTTATGAAGCATGGATTATTAGACAGGTATTACTTAGTTTCCAAGTGGAGGCTTACCTATATCTTTTTGTTTTGGTTTCTAGTTTGATTACATTTTGTTCAGAGAACATGTTCTGTATTATTTCAGTTTTAAATTTGTTAAGGTTTGTTTTATGGCCCAGGATATGGTCTATTTCAGTATATGCTCCATAGGCACTTGAGAGAGAAAAAAGTGCATTGTGCTGTTGTTGGGTGGAGTGTTGCATAAATGTCACTTGGATTCTTCTGGTTGGTAGTGTTGTTGAGGTCTTCTGTATCCTTACTGGTGTTCTGTCTAGTAGTTTCATCAGTTTTTGAGAGCAGAGTCTTGGAGTCTCCAACTGTAATTATGGGTTTGTCTATTTCTCCTTTCAGTTCTATCAGTTTTTGCTTCATGTATTTTGCAGCTCTGTTGTTTGGTGTGTACACGTTTATGATTGTGTGTTCTTGGTGGATTGTCTCTGCTATCATTACTAATATATAACGTCCCTCTCTGTCTCAGCTACTCCTGGTTTCCTTTGATTAATGTTTGTATATCTTTTTCTACCTTTCTGCTTTCAAACTGCCTTTATCATTTGTATTTGAAGTGAGTTTCCTACACACAGCATATAGTTACTTTTTCATGTATTCTGCCAGTCTCTGTCTTCTAGTTGTTGTATTAAGCCATTTATAAACATTTTATTGTTTTCTCTGCTTTTTGATGCTCTGTTTTCTTTTCCCTGCCTCCCTCTGGGTTGCTTGAATGTTTTTAATGATTACTTTTTGATTTATCTATATTTCATTGCTTTTTAGTAGTTATTCTAGATATTTTATTATCCTCCTATCTAATAAAAGAGAAACATGGTAATTAGCCGTACATCCGCTACCCTTCCCATTGGCTAATCAGGGCGATATGCAAATTAACTGCCAGCCAAGATGGCGGCCGGCAGCCAGGCTACTGACACGAACAGGAGGCTTGCTTCCTTCAGTGACGGAGGACTCCAACATTCCCCGCCTGCCGCTGCTGGGCTCTGAGCTGCTAAGAAACATTGTTACAAATATAGAAGCTAAACAAAACCCCAGAAACCTGTTTTCAGTCAGTCGGGATCTCAGAGCTGGAGTCGCAACGAAGTTTCAAATACAGAAAGTAAACAAAGCCAGAAACCTGCTTTCAGCAGCGAGGTCTTACAGCTAAAACCGGCTCTCAGGTCCAGTAACAGCCATAAATCCAAGAATAAAAAAAAAAAATTAAAAAAAGGAGCGGTTGGGAGCTTCAGTCACCCGCCAGCCTGAAAACAGCCCTCAGCCCCTCACCCAGACTGGCCAGGCGCCCCAGTGGGGACCTCCACCCTGAAGGGGGTATGACCAGATGCAAACAGCCATCATCGCCTCATCCAGGCTACCCAGGCACCCCAGTGGGGACCCCCATCCTGATCCAGGACTGTGACCAGCTGCAAACAGCCATCATCCCCTCACCCAGGCTA
>NW_006290680.1:1780846-1819469 GCF_000327345.1 Myotis davidii | reverse complement strand
GTCGTTATCTCCCGAGGGGTCCCAGACTGCAAGAGGGCACAGGCTGGGCTGAGTGACCCCCCCTGCCCCCCAAGTGCACAAATTTTTGTGCACCGGGCCTCTAGTATATAATAAAAGCCTAATATGCTAAGTGTCCAGTTGACCAATTGGCCATTCAACCAATCAAAGCATAATATGCTAATGCTATGCTAAGGTCCATGATCCCTAGGTGGTCTGCCTTATTCTCTTTGCATAAGAGTTTTCTTATGTTTGTTTTATGTATAATGTCCAGTGGTTTTAGCTGTACTTAGAGTGAGGAGTGAAGAAATGTGCACCTCCCCAGAAGCATAAGTGTGCATTGCATTTTACAAATGAATTTCTGGGACTTTGCAGAAGACAACAAAACCTTACCAGGACTCAGGCACCATTTACTATTTTTTCCCTGGCTTTGAGGAGTGGAGCTAATTTCATGAATTCTGGATCCCACAGGCTACTGTAGCATTGTCCCCAACTTACTTCATTGCCTAAATAATCTCTCCTTTTCTCCTGGTCACTACCTAAAAGTTATCAACTCTTTTCTTTTGGTTCTAGTTTGGAGAATGTGTGATATTTACTTTGGCTTCCATCAGCTCTGATTCCTGTAATAGTAATAATGACATCACTTTTCCCAGAATAGGAAATAATTATTTTTCGAAGCTATGTTTTCATGTCTCTCTACGGTGAATTGGGGAGTGGTAGACTGAGGCAAATCAGCATGAAGCTTCAGACCCTGGACCTGAGGAAAATTGAGTACTGGTCTTGACAATTAAAATCCCAAATTCTTCCATTTTGGTCATAGCTTATTCTGCTACTTATTTTGTCTGGAATTTGGGGTGTGTTTTTCATAGACAACTCTGTTGCCAAAGAAATGAAAGCAATACCTTATACTTATGTGGAACTTGACTCTTTCCAAAGAACCTTTTCCCTTTGTTTCATTTGATTCTCACCTCAACTTTGTGAAGTAAACACTTCAGATATTACTGCCCTCCTTTGAGAGCTGAGCAAATTTAGGCCCAGGAAATTAAAGAACTTGGTCAAATTCTCTCAGCTACTAGATGTTAAAGCTCAACCTAGGTATTCTCTCGATATTCTGGTATTCTCTTTTCCAATCAAGTATTCTTTTCATAATGAAGAAGGGAGAAGGTATTTCAGCTGTGCATACATGCACCGTCCTCCCGGCAGCGCTTCTATGGAAAGGCAGTCACCAGACCTCCTGCAGGCCAGGCCGGTGAGAGCTGTTCAGTAAAGTTTACCTGTCTAACTGGTCAGTCTTTGATCTTGGAGACCTTTGAGCACTGAAGGGGTTGCAGCAAAGTTTTCTTATAGTAAGGTAAAACTCCTTTGGAACTACATTTTGATTCATTTATAAAATTGATGCCAATATTATTTCTTTTGCTCTTGAAACCTCTAAAACCTGAGCTATAAATACAATATAATCTAAAGCAGATGGAGTGGAGAGTGGCTTCCCCCAGATTTTGAGGTGGGAAGATTATGTAACAGGTTAAGCTTGATTTCTAGTTCATGTGCTAAAGTAACAAATGCAGAAAAACAGCCAACATCTGAAGCAAGCCTGCTGCCCTACCCCTACTCCCCTCCCCTCAGGAAGATCAGCAAGCAGGGTTCAAGAAGCCCAATAAGCCTATCATCCATACCTAGAGTAATTCCTCTGAATTCAACACCTGGATGCAGAAAGGTTAACAGTTAATAGATTGGGAGACTCTTAGCATTGCAAGAAGCCCTAACAAACGTCTGAGTTTCCATCCCTCGGCAACTTCAATGTCAGGGGGTCATTCAGGTAGGTTCAGGTACTTCCAGGAGTCCATGGGGGAAGAGGAGGAATGTGCTGCCCTCCAGGGAAGCCCATTTCATTGGGTGATGCTCCCTTACACTGACCCAGATATCTGGCTCCAGTTGGTTCCATAGATTGTGTCTGGTTTTCTTTGGTACTGCAAAGAACAAAACTCTTCTTTCTTTCCTCTCTGATAGGATTTTAATTCTTGAGGCCAGTTAGCAACCTTAATCTCTTTAAGTTTGCAGGTGCAGTTTCCCTGGTTTCTCTGCCTTTCTTCATATCACATCGTCTCCAGACCCTCACTACTCTGGTGCCTTTCAGAGCACACTGTGACAGCTGTCCTCTTCAAATGTGGCAGACGAAGAATCATGGAATGGTAGAGTTAGAAGGGACGTTTGAGATGATCTAGTGCGGCAATCACCAACCTTTCCGACCTTCGCGGACCACCGGTTGGTGGCCGCTGCTCCAAAGGTTTCCTTAAACCAGCAGTCGTCAACCTTACAGACCTCACGGACCACCAGTGGTCCACAGACCACCAGTTGGTGACCGCTGATCTAGTGGACTCCCTTTCCCCAATCTCTCCCTCTGTTTAATAGCAGAAGAACT
The DNA here is from genome assembly GCF_000327345.1 of Myotis davidii. Lineage (NCBI taxonomy): Eukaryota > Metazoa > Chordata > Mammalia > Chiroptera > Vespertilionidae > Myotis > Myotis davidii. The sequence continues at coordinate 1,817,053 of NW_006290680.1, read as the reverse complement.
TTGGTAAACAGATTTCAGATGCAGCTGGAGTCCATGAACCTACAGAGACCTTCAAAAGCAGTTGGTCTAAAAGTATACTTGTGTTTAGAATGGCCTGGAGTCTTTCTTTACCACACCCATTATTGACGGAAATTAACATCTCTTAGAACAGAAATAGGAGTAGTGCCTCTGAAATCTCCACGGTGAGCCTGAGAAAGATTCTTACAGGGAAATATAATGCCTAATGGTCTGATCCCATTTTAAGAAAAATTCGGTTTGGAACTGAAAAATCACCCTTTTCTTCTGAGTTAAGAGTTTGAGGGTTCTCTGAACACAACAGTAATATTTGGATGTAGACTACTTCCAGCCTTACAAGCGCGGTCCCCTTCAGTTAGGCATTACTCTTATCCTTGTTCTAGAAAAGAGGAAGCTCAGTTTTGTTTTGTTTTGTTTTGTTTTTTTAAATTTTTTTTTATTGCTTAAAGTATTACAAAGGGTATTACATATGTGTCCTTTTTTTCCCCCCGCCCTTGACAGTCCCCTGGCCTCCCCTATCCCCCAGTGTCTTATGTCCATTAGTTATGCTTATATGCATGCATACAAGTCCTTCGGTTGATCTCTTACGCCCCCCCCCCACTCCCTTCCCCTCCCCTGCCTTCCCTCTGAAGTTTGACGGTCTGTTCAATGCTTGTTTGTTTCTGGATCTATTTTTGTTATGGGTGCATATATCCTTCCTGATTGGTGTTTCTGGTTTCTTGGGATATATTCCTAGACGTGGGATCACAAGGTCAAATGGGAGTTCCATTTTTAATTTTTTGAGGAAACTCCATACTGTCTTCCATAGTGGCTGCACCAGTCTGCATTCCCACCAGCAGTGCACGAGTGTTCCTTTTTCTCCACATCCTGGAAGGTCAGTTTTAATCTGCTTCAAAAAAAGTTAAAGGACAAAAGCAGTGTCTCGCCTGCTCACATCTTTTTCTAAATTCCATGATCTCTCCATTTTATGTTACTGACCTTTGATGTGTATTTACTTTCCATATGAAGTTTATGCAGGAATGGAAGGATGCTTGATTTTCCTGCAAAATGGAAACGGCTGTGGGATCTTTCTAACTCCGTCATTGTACCTCCTGTTGCCTTGACACCGAGAGCTCTTGTCGTCTCCCCCTGGTGAACTCCTGTTTGTTCTTTAGTGTGAAGCTCGGAAGTCACTTCTTGGGTATCTTTCCCTGACCTGATTTGGGTCTGGTAGAGTTGGTGACTCTTGTTTGTCCGCTGTGTTTAGGAGCACTTACCACACTGCATGGCCAGGATAATGTGTCTGTCATGCCATCAGACCACGGGCTCCAGAAGGACCAGGGTTCCATATTTCCCGCTGTCATAGCCCCAGAACCTAGCACAGTTACTGGCACTCGAGACACTCATTGTTTGCTAAATGTAGGAAGACTACTCAGCCAGCCTTTAATGAGGGCATAGAGGGAATTCTCTGGGTCTGCAGGTCCCACAGGATCTGTGCTGCCACTGTTACCACCTACACCTCCACCCAGACCAAACAGGGGAGGCAGCCAGGCCTGGAGGAGCAGCCACGAGCTAGGGAGACTAGACCTTATGTTTTCAGGTAAGAACAGAGCCCTACAACCTCAGAGAAGTAATGGCCTGGAATTAAGTTACGCTTAGTACCGACCATGCTTTGGATATAGCGCAGTGTGCCTTCTACCCCCCCAGAGGTAATGCTTCACAAGGGTTAGAGCTCACCAGTCATGTCAGACCTGGGTTTGCATCCCATGCACCACTTAGACGCTGGGTAATACTGGACAAGTTTGTCAACCTCCCCACTCTGCAATTTCCTCTTGTCTAAAATCCCCTCATAAACAAATGGAAATGTATATAAAGTACAGTATCTAACTCAATAGACTTCTGTTGCTGATATTGTTGCCGTTTTATTATGTTAGGAAACCTTCCTGAGAGTACACATTTTATTTTATTTATTTTTTTAAAGTATATTTTATTGATTTTTTACAGAGAGGAAAGGAGAGGGATAGAGAGGTAGAAACATCGATGAGAGAGAAACATCGATCAGCCGCCTCCTGCACACCTCATACTGGGGATGTGCCCGCAACCAATGTACGTGCCCGCAACCAATGTACATGCCCTTGACTGGAATCGAACCTGGACCTTTCAGTCCGCAGTCCGATGCCCTATCTACTGAGCCAAACCAGTTAAGGCAAGAGTACGCATTTTAGTTGAAAAAGAAATACTGAGTGATTACCTTATAGTTGGGACTGTTAGTATTTCTTCAGTCCCAGCAGCCATTTGTTGGACATTTGTCTTATACCAGCCAATTAAACGCATTATACAATCAACCCATTTACACCCCACAGTCACCCAATAAAAGTATTATCTCCATTTTACAAATGAAGAACTGAGCCTGAGAGAGATGAAAACATCTTGCCCAAGGCCAGATGAACTGTCAGACTCCAAACCATATGCGTGCTCAAGATGGAGAAATTGCCAGTTATAGTCAGTTTCCTTTGTTTTGACATTCTTGTTGTCAGCACTCTCTGGGACCCTTCCCTCTGAAATGATTGACTCGTACCTCTTCAAAGGTGAACATTTCCTTCCATTGTTCCTTGTAGGCAGAACCTGAGATAACTAGTTCAGCCGCTGGGCTTTGGGTGTGCTTGTGTGACCCCCGTCTGTCACTGCTGTCCACACCACACACTCCCATTAGGTGGCTATTAACCAAAGTTATGACATATTTCTCCATTCTGTCCTTTCTAGAGAGGCGACATGCCTCCAAGAGAGGGCAGGATTCAGAAAGGGTGGTTGGTGTATAACTGCAGCAACAGAAACCGTTAGATTGACTGGAAGGGAAACCTGATGTCGTGTGTGCCTGCCTCACACCATGCTGGGAGCCACCCCATTTGTGTGGGGTATGGTGATGCCCACAGCAGCCTCCCATGGGTCATAATAAGGAACGTGTCAGCTCCGGTGCCTGACTCCCGCGTTGTATAGGCTGTAGAACATTCCTCAGTCTGAAAGTGTTGGTAATTACAAATTTCAGCTTTCAGAGGATCTCCGTGGATACTAAGGATACTGGAAAATGTTCTTGATGGCAGGAAAGGCTATAAGGCATGGCTGTGGGCTTTTTTTGCCTATTTTTTAGCTACCTAAGCAGTGGGAGGGGATGAGCTGGCATGTTTAAGTGCTACTTCAAAAGTATATTTCATTCTCCAAAACAGAAGTTTCAGCCGGACCCTCTTGTCCCTTGTTTTTCATAGCCAGTGGCTGAAAGTGTAGGCTCCCCTCAGACTACTGTGTTTGAAACCCAGCTCTGCCACTTACTAGCTGTGTGACCTTGGGCAAGTTACAGAGCCTTTGGAACAACTTGTTTTCTGTAAAATGTGGTTGGTAATACTTTCTCCCCTGTAAAGCAGTTCTGAGAAGTAAATGAGACACCATGTAAAGGGTTTTCCACTGTGCTTTAAGTAACACATAATTCTCAGTAATGTTAGCTCCTCTCACTATTCTAGTAAGAAACAAATGCATTCAAAAAATGCACCCCTACTCCTGTTGCCTTTTCAGAGTGTTCTCTTTCAGGGCCTCCCAAGAGAGTGGCTTGAAATAGTTTTTTTAAAGAGAGATGGGAGAGAGAGAGAGAGAGAGATCAGTTGCCTACTACACACGCCCCAACCGGAAATCAAACCTGAAACCTGGGTATGTGCCCCAACCAGGAATCAAACCCTCCACCTTCGTGTGTATAGGACAACGCTCCAACCATTGAGCAACACTGGCCAGGGTGAGAGTGGTTTGAATTTTAACTATTGTCCATCATAGGTGTCTGTCCATTGCTCTATGCCTGGGTTACTGGCCCCCTGTGCTATGTGTTCGTCCCAGAGGCAGTAAGCATCTTCTGTAAAGGACCAGGTAGTAAATATCTGGGCCAGGGGCCACATCAGTCTGTCACACATCTTCTCCCTCTCCCTTTCCCCTTTTCCTTCTTCTTCCCTGTAAAAATCTAAAACCCATTCTTACCTTGAAGGCTATACAGAACAGTTAGCTCGCCTACCTTTCTCGTCTGACCTGTGCTCTAACATGGCCAAAGTCTTTGCTCCGGGGTCATTCTCCCATCATTCAGATCAACAGATATTGGTCAAAAACAAGTTTTCACGTTAAAAATGGAGTCCAGTGGAAAAACAGCACTCTCTCCTCCCACTCCCACATTCCATATGCCTTATATACAAGGAGCTTTTAAGGTTCCATTCCTGAAACCAAGGAGTTCTTGAAGGAATCCATTAGTGCCAGTTTGAACAATGCTCCAACTTGGATAAGCTTCATGCCTGTGATACTACTCCAGATTCAACCAGAGCCTCAGAGCGAGAATTTATTTTTAAATTCCTGGGACTTTGCACCATCAGTCTCAAACCTGCAGCAGCCATGTTTCAGGGAAATAGCATTTTTTTGTTGTGACTAAAGCAAGCTAACCATAGTGAACATGAGCATGATACTTTTCACAGCAGAAATGTAGGCACAACCTTTGTGAAATGACTATTACATTGCATGGTAAAGCAAATATTTAAATTCACAGCTAAAATAGTGCTTGTAAAATGTAACTGCCAGGGAGAACATTCAACTTCATCATTCTTTGAGCTGTAATTCTCTGCATTCCACACAGTTCAGGGGAAAAGTGCTTATTTTAAATAAACTGCTTTCTGGCTCTTTTACAATTGTGCCTCAGTGAGCCTCATTTCTCAGGGGCCGTGGCCTTGGAGCTGCTCCTGGGCAGATTTCTGCATGTTTGTTCCTTCTGAACAAGGGCTGCCTGGGTGCTTTCCTCGGAGCTGCAGCTTTGCTGATGGCCTCCTTTATCCCCAGGAGAGTTCCAGTGACGGAGGGGATGGCATTTTTGGTGAGAAGAAGGATGACAGCCGGGCAGGTGAGACTGTGACCTTCTGAAGGCAAAGAAAAGTAAGGTCCCGGTTCATAAAATGCTGTTTTTTAAGGAGGGTCTTTTAAAAAGCCACGGAAGTGGTCCTTGGTCAAACTCCCCTGGAGTAGTACACGGAGCTGCAGCTGGGCCCTGACCAGCCTCCTCCACCTGTCATTGAAGTTCAAAACTGAAATCACTGATGGTCTCTGACATCAGGTGGGGTCTGAGGGAAACAAAGGAATTATGGTTTCCTTTCTCTTTTTTTAATTTAAATGTTTGGCGGGGGAGAAAAGTTAGGAGGGTTTGGTTTGGTTTGGATTTTTTTGGTTTTGTTTTTCTGAATTCACACTTCATAGTCTTTGGCAGTTGAAAAGCCCAGCTACACAAAAGCCCATAGTTCTCCATGGGGGAGGTCTCAGAGGGTCTGCTTGTTCCTGGCTTAGAGCAAGGTTCTCAATCAGTTCTACCCCCACAGACAGGCACGTTTGTATTTGAGAGAGACCAGCCAACCACACCAAGCTGTTTCTAAAGCAAAATTGCAGCCCACTAGCTAGGCCTAACACTTGAGCTCAGTCAGTTATTCAGTCACCTCTGTTGGGTTCTGTTTGTAAATACTAATGTCCTCACTGATGTTTGAAGCCCAGGATGGCTCCGACCCAGACAAATCGCCCTGGCCAGTTTCATCTGCGCTCACAGCTCGGCTCAGACGACTGGTCACTATTTACCAGCGTTGCAACCGCAAGGAACTCTGCCGGCCTGAAATTCTGGGACCAGGTAACCAAGGATACTGGGTCCAGGAAGAGATGTTCAGGAGGACTTCTGAAATGGACCTCATCAACAAGGAAGCCCAAAAGAGGTAAAATAAAAGCCAGTAGCCGAGAGGGCATGCTGAGCTGCCCACTGGGGAAAGGGGACAAAAAGGAAAGCTAAGAGCCACAGGGAAGTGTACTTCATGTTCTCTCATGGAGATAGGGGGTCTCCAAAATTAATTAGAGCCAGCCTCCAGATGTTATTATCGTCTTGCTGACTGGGGAGTCCAATGAGATCTAGGAGCCTCTGTTCACAATTCCAAGACGTTTATGATTTTCCAACTTGACCCTCTTTCCTAAATGGGACCCCAGTCTCTAGGGATGGGGCTTAAAAACACCTGCTGGATAAAAGTGACACCAATCAGAAAGGATACATGCACCCAATGTTCATAGCAGCACAAGTCACCATAGCTAAGATTTGGAAACAGCCTAAGTGCCCATCAGCAGATGAGTGAATTAAAAAACTGTGGTACATCTACACAGTGGAAATTATACTGCTGTGAAAAAGAAGGAATTCTTACCATTTGCAACAACATGGATGGAACTGGAGAACATTATGCTAAGTGAAATAAGGGGGGGAGGGTTATGGGGTGATAAGGACACATATGTAATATCTTAATCAATAAAGAAAAAAAATTTTTTAAGAAGTGACGAAGGGCATATATCAGATGTTCTTTTAGCAGCAAAGTGAATAGTGTGCATTGAAGCTGTCTTATTATAGCTGTGCCAGTCCTTGTCAAGCCTTTGAAAACAATAAATACCAAGAAATGCCAGGTGTGGTGGCTCAGTTGACTTGTGCATCATCCCCTACACCCGTGGTTGGCAAACTGCGGCTCGCGAGTGACATGCAGCTCTTTGGCCCCTTGAGTGTGGCTCTTCCTAAGCCTTAGGAGTACCCTAATTAAGTTAATAACAATGTACCTACCTATATAGTTTAAGTTTTAAAAATTTGACTCTCAAAAGAAATTTCAGTTGTTGTTCTGTTGATATTTGGCTCTGTTGACTTTGAGTTTGCCAACCACTGCCCTGCACCGAAAAGTTGTGGGTTCAATTTCTGAACTGGGCCACTTACAGGCTCAATCTCGGTTGCTGCACATATAGGAGGCAGCTGATCAATATTTCTCTCTCTCTCTCTCTCTCTCTCTCTCTCTCTCTCTCTCTCTCTCTCTCTCTCTTCCTCCCCCTCTCCCTTTCCCCTTCTTTCTCCCTCCTTTTCTCCCCCTCTAAAAAAATAAAAAAACATATCCTCATGTAAGGATTTTTTTTTAACAAAGCCAGCCTAGGAGGAAGATATTAATTGGCAGGAGTTACTTTCCTGCCTGAGAATTAAGCTAAAAATGGCTACAGAAGGCCAGGTTAGGAACGATACCACCAGAAAAATTCACAAAGCTGCAATTCTTTTTCTTTTAAATATATTTTATTGATTTTTTACAGAGAGGAAGGGAGAGGGATAGAGAGTTAGAAACATTGATGAGAGAGAAACATTGATCAGCTGCCTTTCTGCACACCCCCAACTGGGGATGTGCCCTCAACCAAGGTACATGCCCTTGACCGGAATCGAACCTGGGACCTTTCAGATCGCAGGCCGACGCTCTATCCACTGAGCCAAACTGGTTAGGGCAAAAGCTGCAATTCTTTGAGTTTTTATATACCTCCATCCTCTACTGTAACACCCAGTGAGTTAAAGCACCACCACATAACACATTCAATTACTTCTTTGCACTCCTGGCTTTATGAAATTTGGTGATACGGGGGAAATAGTTCTTCCGTCTTTCGCAGCTCCGAAGAGAAGAGCCAGAGCCCCTTCTTCCCGTTTCTCACTCTTCCTCTGGTCCCCTTGCTGCACTCCTATCCCCACTTCTTCTGGGGGTGGAGAATGCAGTGCCCAAAGCCCCTCAAAGACTATGGTGGAGTATAATCATCCAACCGTCTTAAGTCATTATCTTAATCCTACAGGATATAAAGACTAGAGAGTCTTTGTGTTCTAGAGAAAATAATTGATATGGGCAACCTGCCTATATGTAACCAGGAAGAAAGCCAGTGAGCAGTAAGGAGTCGGGAGGTGTGTGGCTGAGGAAGGTGCTTTCCTTCTCTGGACCAGCTTCCTATCTGTAAAACGAAGGAGGTGAATTTCAAGGTCTGGAAGGTCCCTCCAGGATTCTGTGATTCTGGGATGTCAAATAGGGGCAAAAAATGTGGCAAAATGTGTAACCATACAGAGGATTATAAAAATCTTTCTCACAAGAGGAAATAAACTAGGTAATTTCTCAAACTGATGAGTCAGGAGATCACAAATAGGCACACAGGGTTTAGAAATGAAGAGGTAAGTACCAGGAGAGAGCTGAAAGGTGTGCAAGTGCAGGTTGGCTGGTAGGCTATGTTCATTATAAGTCTCTCAGCCCAATTTAACTTACATAAAAATAAGCAATAAAATAGACAAACCAGCCCTACCTGCTTTCTTGACTTCACAGTCTCTTTAGGTAGGTGTTTAATAAGTTAGTTGTTGGTTTTTTATAAAGAAAGGGAAACTGCTCACCCTCCCTTTCTGATTAAATCTCAGGTGGACAAGGAGGGAGCAAGCTGACTTCTACAGAACAGTGTCTTCCTTTGGTGTTGTTTATGATCAAGAAAAGAAAACTTTCGACTGGACGCAGTTCCGCATCATTTCTCGTTTGGACAAGAAATCGGATGAGAGCCTGGAACACTATTTTTATAGTTTTGTGGCCATGTGCCGGCACGTCTGCCGTCTGCCCCCGTGGAAAGATGGCGGTGAGAAAATTCTGTCATGGTATCCCAGATGAGACAAGGAAAGAACATGCTTATTTTCCAGGTTCAGAATTATTTTAGGTATAATTATAAAAGTGGAGTCTACCTGAAGATTTCAGGTAAAAACAAGTGGGTTTTCACAAATTTATGAACTCCAAATTGGGTCCACCCTCATAAAATAAAATCTCTCTCCCAAAATGATGTAACTCCAACAAAAATTGAAATTCAGATTAAAACCTCACAGAAATATTGAGACTACTATTAATCACCTTTTCCAAGGTATAGTTTTATTTCATTAAGTCTCATAGACTTATCCTGCTATGAACTTTGCACCTTCTGCAGATTAAATCTTAACTTCATTTATCATGTATTGACATGTAGCTAGAGAAAGGAAGTGGCTGTCATTTAACATCTGGTCTGATAGAGACCTCTTCTGAGAAATTTCTTCCTGCTTGGAATTATTTGCAGCAGTTCCTCCGAGGTCCTCCTCAGCCTCATCCTTGTAGATAAACTTGTTCTGGGCCACGTGACTATATTTTAGAAAAGCTAAAACACACATTGAGCCTACTCAGTTTGGGTGCTGGGCTGTTGGCAACACATACAGATGCCCCAACCCTTGCCCCTGGGTGGCATGATTAGTGTGTTTTCACTAAAGCCGAGGAGCTCGGATAGAGTGGGAAGAGCTGGACCTTGGCATCCCACTGACAAGACCTGGATCAGAGTCCTGGTTCTGCCACCTTGAGCAAGTTAGCTTATCTGAACATGTTTCCTTAACCTTAAAACAGGATGGTGTTGGTATATCTTGGACTTTCTGTGAGAACTAACAGGTGTAAAGCACCTAGTGTTGAGGGCACATAGTACATGCTACTACAGGGGAACTAATCTTACTTCCAGAACTGGAGTTTTTGTGCTCTTTTCTGACCCTCGCTGGGACTGTCCTGTTTCATAAAAAACCTCCCGTTCTCTTTTAGCTTTTCATTTTGACAGGGGCACACACTGCGACTGCCGTGCTGAGGAGCTAGGGAGTTAAACTGTAAGACCAAAGAGCAGGGACTCAGGTGGGCAGCAAGTAACTGAGGGCTCTCTGTTTACCTTCCCAGGTCCCCCAGATCCCACCATCTGTGTTGAACCCATCACTGAGGAACGGGCTGCAAGAACCCTGTACCGCATTGAACTATTACGGAAGGTCCGAGAGCAGGTGCTGACGTGTCCCCAGCTGCACGAACGCCTCCAGCTCTGCAGGCCCAGCCTCTACCTCCCAGTGTGGTGGGAGTGTGGGAAGCACGATCGGGACCTGCTCATCGGCACCGCCAAACATGGGCTGAATCGCACTGACTATTATGTCATGACTGACCCCCAGCTGTCCTTCCTGGACGCCTACAGAAACTACGCCCAGCATAAAAGACCCGACACCCAGGCTCCAGAGAGCCTCTATTGCCTTTACCAGACCAACTCCAAACTCTACGAATCTCCCACATACACGCAAATGAGCAGGACTTCAGAGTCCCTTGAAACTGAACCTGAGAATCTAGGACAAATAGAAGGTAGGGATGATCATCTTGGTCCACCTGGGGGCAGCTTATCAGACATCACGTGTGAGAACTTTATTTCTAAAGTTCAGGATGTCATCTCCCTCACCCATGAGGAAAGCCTGCTGCCTGAGTCCTTGGAGAGCATGATGTATGGTAAGAAGGGGCTCATCCGAGAGCCGGGCTCTTTTCAGGAGAGCCCACATCCCAACACAGAAGCCAGAACAGATGCCCTTGACATTTCAGCAAGCAGAGTTGCGAACTGCCGGCCCAATGGCCACAAGGCAGAAGTAGCTGCAGGCCCCTCTCTTATGGATAGTTTGGAAGCAGGAGTAGCTCAAATGAACATTAAAAATGGAGAACACTTGTTGATGTCTCTTGCAAGAGACAAGGAGCTCTGCTGCAACGAGGCAAAGCAGAGGCCTGAGAGCGTCAGGCAGCTGGAAGCCAAGTTCTTGGCTTCCCCTTCCTTGGATCAAGGAAATGAAAGTGGGTTTGTTGATATGTGTAACCTTAGTGTCTGTGACTCCAAAAGAAACCTGTCATCAGAGCAGCAATTAATTGATTTACTCGAAAACAAGAGTTTAGAAACTGATTTGATACTGAATCAGAACCACAGTGATGAGGAGGAGGAAGAGGAAGAAAACGAGGAGGAAAACTTGGACGTAGCAGCAGGCGGGAGGGGTAGGCCAGAGGTTCTGCCTCTGAGCGAGCCCACCGCTAGTACTCCAGGAGAGAAGGGCCGAGGCCTCCATGCAGAGGAAGCCCAGAAAGGCCGCCTGGGGACCGGGAGCCGGAGTGCTGGGCTGCAGGGAGCTTTTCCTCAAGTGGCCTGTCAGTGCCACTGCAAACACTTGGAGCGGTGGACACGCGGCCTGGAGAATGATGAATTTGAAGTGGAGAAGCCCAAGGGTCATAGCCCAGACCTGTACAAAAGCAAAACTAATAACATCACAATGGAGGGTGAGCTCACGGCCATTCCATTGGAGCCATTTAAAGTGAAGCATGAACTTGTAAAAGAACCTTGGAAAGAAAGTGCAGAAGGGAAGAAAGGGTTCCCTACGTATCCTCCTGAAGGAAGTGAGCTCAAGTCAGAAGACATGGATTTCGAGAGTAAAGATGACTCTGACAGAGATGGAAACTGCCATAGTCAAGGTACAGTATGTGGGACTTTGTGGTATCTTGGATAAGCCAGTTCTCACGTGACAGGGAAGGGGCAGAGGAGGAAGTGGGGAGTGCTAAGAGTTTTATGGCTTCTGAAACAGGTCTACCAGCACTCACCATGTGTTTAAAACTGAAGGTCCCCCAGGCCTTGGTCTGAAAATGAGACAGTAGCTTAACTCTGGTCATTCCAGAAAAGCGAGGAGGGTTGTAGATGATCATAGCACCTTTACCGCATCAGCCATGTGATTGGGGCAGAGGCTGTGTGCTTCTTATCAGATAGATGCTAGGGTTGGCATCAAGGGGAATAATTGGCTATTCCACTAGATAGGGCATTTCAAACTAAGTAGAACAGAACAGCCGGGGAACCTCAGAAACCTGCAGCTTAATATAGATGGAATTTTTCAGGCATTCCACAAAAATACAAATAAATGTGATCTTTATTAAGGTGAAGAAAGATAGCACTGTTTATTCATTCATTGTTGAAACCCTGTGACTTAATGTTGTGTCATTAGTAACTCAGCAGAGTCGTTTAGTAACTCAGCAGAAATTAAAATAAAATTATAAGTAACTCAACAAATATACAGACATACTTGATCTTTTTTGAAATAGGGGGATCTTACATGAGGGTTCAAGTTAGAAGGAATTTTAAAATATTAAGAATCTAGATGCCCCTGAGATTTTTCATGCCTTGCAGGGATATAGATACAGTGATTTCCCAGCCTTTGGTTTTAGTTATTGTGATGTGATTATCTTGGAATATCTTCTGAACCCAAATTAAAGTTGGCACACTAGCTAGGATAAGGCTTGTGGCCCCAGCTGACTCAGAGGAGCCAGTCTGACCTGCCCATCTTCCTCACCCCAGGCCACAAAGGCCAGCTGCCATGTGTGAATTATAAAACCCACTTTGCTTTTTGAAACCCAGGCATTCAAACAAGTGCAGGGTATAGATGAGTATGGTTTACTGGAGAGCTGCGGTGCATTGATGTCCTTTGGTGGCAGTGGCAGCCTTGCTGAGGAGGTGGAGGGGGGCAGTGGCAGCCTTGCTGAGCGGAGGGGGAGGGCCAGCTGCCATGTGTGAATTATAAAACCCACTTTGCTTTTTGAAACCCAGGCATTCAAACAAGTGCAGGGTATAGACGAGTATGGTTTACTGGAGAGCTGCGGTGCATTGATGTCCTTTGGTGGCAGTGGCAGCCTTGCTGAGCGGAGGTGGAGGGGCAGTGGCAGCCTTGCTGAGCGGAGGTGGAGGGGGCAGTGGCAGCCTTGCTGAGCGGAGGTGGAGGGGGCAGTGGCAGCCTTGCTGAGCGGAGGTGGAAGGGGGCAGTGAACTTGATAAGCTTGCGCTTATCAAGTTATATTTGTGGGTGAACGTTCTTTGCACTGATGCTTCTAAAAGTGCTTCTGCAGCCCTCTGAAGGGCCCTCACACGTGTATGATGTGGACTAGGTGGGGTGGGGGTTAGCTGTTTCTGAGACTGGAATTCTACAGCTGAAGGAGCAGTCTTTGGCACGGCTATTGGGCCAGTTCCCAGATCTCCTGGCTCCTTTTTCAGGGTTTTCTCTCACACATCATTTTGCTTTTTCTGAAAACTTAAATCCATTTCCTCTGCTTAACACCTTTCAGTGGTGCTCCCCGTAGGATCTAGAATAAAAGTGGCATTTACTTTCATGGCCTAAAAACTAAGCATGACCTAGAGAAGTCTGCCCCTCCAGCCTCATCCCTGTGCCTTTCCCTAGATGTGTCTCAGTTCCTCCACATGTCCAGAGCACCCTTCCCCATTGCCTCATCTTCTCGCCAATGGGATCCCCTCTCCACCAGCCTTCCCCGGCCAGCATGGCACCTTGTTTCTTTCCCTTTCTAGCATTCACCATGGTTCATAACTGTAGTTATTTGTTTATTATTGCTGTGGTGGTTTTTTATTTGCTGTTTTCCTTTCTTTCCCCATGAAACTGTACGATCCTTGCGGGCCAGGGCCACATCTCTCTTGTGTATCCTTGAATCCCCTGGCCTAACAAGGCCCTGCTCATGGTAAGGGGTCTCTCCAGTTCCCCAAGAGACTTGTACAGTCAAAAGTGAGCTCTGTGTGGTGCCAGGTGGGCACTTCAAATATTGGGGGACCACTTTGTAAAGTATGTGATTGTCTGACCACTATGTTGTACACCTGAAACGAATACAAAATATTGAGTGTAAACTGTAATTGAAAAATAAGATTTCTTTTTTAAAGTTAAATCTGTACCTATCAGAGGATACATATTCCTTGTCATTTCACCAGGAAGAGAGGACCCCCTCTAATTCACTCCCTGTCCTTCCTGGTAAGTGGATCTTTAAAGATCCACTGAAGCTTGAAAGAATAAGTTGAATTTCCATTTCTTTGTATCAGTGAAGTAATTTAAATGTCCTAGGCTCCTTTGCATCATTTTTTACACAAATCGTGTCTGTTTTACCTTCGCAGTAGGTTTTATGACTTTTCATCCTTTTCATTAACAGCCTGTTGCCCTAGCCCAGTGGTCGGCAAATTGCAGCTCGCGAGCCAAATGTGGCTCTTTGGCCCCTTGAGTGTGGCTCTTCCACAAAATACCGACTTCTGCGCATGGGCCACAAAGTTTCAATCGCACTGTATGTGTGCGCCCGCTCGTAGTATTTTGTGGTATTTTGTGGAAGAGCCACACTCAAGGGGCCAAAGAGCTTCATGTGGCTCGCGAGCCGCAGTTTGCCGACCACAGCCCTAGCCGGTTTGGCTCAGTGGATAGAGGGTCGGGGCACGTGTGGGAGGCAACCAATCGATGTGTGTGTCTCTCTCTCTGTCTCTCCCCCCTCTCTTCCATTCTCTCTAAAATATCAATGGGAAAAATATCCTCGGGTGAGGATTAACAAAAACAAAACAAAACATCAGCTTTTTGCTGTGATGCGTTTCATAGACTGTCCCTTCAAATGCAACTAAGGATTATAATGTTTGATTTCCTCTTATCCACTAGTGAATGTGGTCACTCACTCCTCTCACTCTTGGGTCCACAGGAAAACATCCTCTCTCTTCTCTTTCCTTGTTGTTTTTGTTGGGGTGTGGATGCAACTCTTCTCATGACTTGTATGGGTTGCCCTAGAGCACATCTACCTTTACAGTTTAACCTGTGTGGTCCTTCTGGAGATAGAAGGCATGGTAATTAATATTCAATTTAAAATAACACAGAATGGGCTAATTTTAAAAAGAGATCAGCTATCCTGATCTTTCAGATCACTCCTCTCTCTCAAGTATCTAAGTTTTTAACCTTTCTTCCCAGATTACCCAGGGAAATACTCTGAGGAGGAGACCAAGAGCTCGACGTCAGGCCTCACTGGTGACATCGGAGACGACCTGCAGGAAGCCCGGGCCCCGACCATCGCGCAGCTGCTGCAGGAGAAAACCCTTTACTCCTTCTCAGAGTGGCCAAAGGTCTCTCCCAGCGCCTTCCCTCTTCCTCCAGGCCATTCTCAGCTCTGAATTCTTTATATTTACCTTCCAGAGTATTTCTGAGTAACAGATTCAGAGAAAGGTTTAATATCTGGAAAAGGTATTAGTATTGTAACATTTGAACATTTGAAGGTATATGCACTTGACTAATTAGACCATAAGACAAGTGTTAAGTTGTCTTCATATTTACAGCAGCTGTGGCTTTGATTTTTATTGTCCAGACTATGAACTTTATTTTAAGGATTACAAAGTGAGCACTCCTTTCTAATCAGTTTGTTCTGGTTAGAAAACTTGATCTCAGGGGACTTTTCAAACTTGGTAACTTGGTACTTATTCCTCAGAGATTTTGTCTTTTTCTTTTTTTTACAGGATCGAGTGATAATCAACCGCCTAGATAACATCTGCCACGTGGTGTTGAACGGGAAGTGGCCCCCCAGCCAGCAGTATGAGCCCTCGGGCACCCTGCCCGCCCCTGTGTTAGCCAGCACTGCTGGTTCTCGAAGCAGCCTCTCGGAGCCTGAAGTGTCGGAGCACAGCTTCAGCAACGGTGCAGCGTTGGTGGCCCAGATCCAGAAGGTGAGGCCGCAAGAATGGTGTTGACCATGAAACAGAGAGTGGGGGACACATTGCACTTCTCGGCTGAGTCATCCATTCAACCTGTTTACTGAATGGATAGGGTTTTGGGGGGCGGGGGGTGTTGGTACAACCCTTAGTGTTAATTGAACAGTTTGGATTTTTATCCCGTAGGCAGCGAAGAGCCATTACAAGTTTTAGAGCAGGGAAATGCGTGATGAAGGCAGGGTTTTGCAGGTCAGCTGGAGTGGTGTGCAGGCTCACGGGGGCTGGGGTCAGGAAAGAGGGCTGCCTCAGCAGCTGGAGGCCACGTGAGGAGCTGCAGAAGAGGTGAGGTTCTAGACTAGGCCAGTGGCAGAGTGAATACAAAGAAAGGCAAGGAAATTGGCAGGCATATGAGGAAGAGGGGCATGAATGGATTTATGTGTTCAACACATGGAGGAGGAGTAAGGAAGGGTGGCAGCTGATAGAAATTAGGAAAATCAAAGCAGGGATGAGTTTTATTTTATTTTTATAACTTCAAACTTAAAAGTCACAATTAATTGGAGGTACACTAATGAGCACACTTACCCTCACTCTCAACTGCACATTGGAATCCACTGGGAACCTTGACCAGCTGCTGATTCTGATTTAATTGGGGGGGGGTGGGGTGGACTGAGTATTGGAGTATTTTTTAAACTTCCCAGTTGACCCTGATGTACAGCCGAGTTGAGATTCCCTAAATTAAAATCTTGCAACTCCAGGTGTAGGTCATGGACAAGCAGCGTTAGCGGCATATGGCAACCTGTTAGAAATGCAGACTCTTAGGCCCACTGAAGTGGAATCTGCATTTTAACAAGCTGTCCAGGTGATCTGGTACTAAAGTTTGAGAAGGCTTGAGCTAGAAGATGATTAGAAATCATACTCGGCCCAAGGAAGTCGGGCCTGAAGGAACAGCTGGCATTCAGCCACATGTGTGTGTTCACAGGACAGCTTCTTGGCTCCAGTTTTCGCAAAGGATGAGCAAAAGCACAGGCGTCCTTACGAGTTTGAGGTGGAGCGGGATACAAAAGCTCGGAACCTGGAACAGTTCTCTGCCACCCACGGGCACCCCCCCATCATCCTCAATGGCTGGCATGGGGAGTCAGCAATAGACCTCTCCTGCACATCGGAGGGGTCCCCAGGAGCCACATCCCCTTTCCCAGTGAGTGCCAGCACCCCTAAAATTGGGGCTATCAGTTCACTTCAAGGAGCCCTTGGCATGGACTTGTCTGGGATTCTACAAGCTGGCCTGATCCACCCAGTGACCGGGCAGATTGTCAACGGGAGCCTCAGAAGAGATGATGCTGCCGCGAGGAGGCGGAGAGGGAGGCGGAAACATGCTGAAGGAGGGATGGACCTCATCTTTTTGAAGGAGCAGACACTTCAGGCAGGAATCCTGGTGGGTATACAAGGCCTTAAAAACATTGGCCTTTCTACACAGAGCAATAAACCTTCCTCAGGCACAAAACTTTTTGGTTTGTGGCTCTTTTCTCCCTTTTTCAGTTGTCCTGCTTACTTTCATTATGTCTTCATTATAAGTTACCCTCAGTTTTTTCTAGAAATAGATGGTATTAATCCACCAAGGGCCCTTAATCTGCATGCATCCTGGAGAAATGGGCCAGGTGGTCTTAACATTTCAAATGGAAACAACCCAAATCCTCGGGTGTCTCAAAAGAGCCACTGGAGATGAGTGAGCAAAGCGAAACAGCAGGGTGGAGTCTGTGGCCAGTAGTTCCAGGTTAGTGGCTTTCCAGGAGCTGGGGTGGGAAGAAGGATCAGAAGTAGGACTTCTGCAGGTTGATCCTGGCTCTACTGCTCGACTTCCTGGTCAGCATTAGGCACGTCACCACCTCACTTTGCTCCTCCGTGAAGTGGGGGCCACAGCATCTCCCGCAGAGGGTCGCTGTGAGGAGTCACTGAGATCACACTAAGACTTTCTAAACTCAAAGGAGATCATTGTAAAGAACAGGAAACGCTCAGCCGCCAAGAGAGAGACCCCCTTAGACTTTGTTTAATGTGTCAGACCGCTGACTTCTCTTTATATTTTGGTTTTTTCCATTTATTGATTTTTGAGCTCCAAAACAGGGATCACATTTATGTTTTCTTATTTTATTCTTTCCTTCCTTTCTTCCTTCCTTCCTTTCTTCCTTTCTTTCCTTTCTTCCTTTCCTTTCCTTTCCTTTCCTTTCCTTTCCTTCCTTCCTTCCTTCCTTCCTTCCTTCCTTCCTTCCTTCTTTTTGATTTGAGAGGGGGCAGGGGAGGGGAAGGGGGCTGGAGAGAGAAACATTGATTTGTTACTCCATGTATTTATGCATTCATTGGTTGATTATTGTATGTGCCCGACCTGGGATCAAACCTGCAACCTGGATGTATCAGGAGGACGCTCTAACTAACTGAGTGACTCAGCCAAGCATGTCTTCTTATTTTAAAAGGAATAATAATAGCCAGTATTTGTTGAGTACTTACTATGTGCCAGGCACTGTGTTCAAGGTTTTACATGATTGTCCTATGTGATCCTTACAACAACCCTGTGAAGGTGGTATTATTATTCCCACTTTATAGATGAGAAAACTGAAGCTTACAAGTATGAAATAATTAGCCTAAGATTATCCCGCTAGTAAGTGGCAGATCAGGGAACCAAGCCAAGGACTTCTTTCTCTATTCCTCAAGCAGCTTATTGCTAAGGTATATTGTTTGAGATGTGTCTTCCTCTTAGACTTTCTGTATCATTTGGGAAGCTGAAGTGGCAGGTTCTTTCCCTGCCCAACCCTGCAAGCTTTTGGGATGTTTGCCTAATTTTTCAGAGGTGCAAAGCCATAGTTTCTCTGTAATGATGGTGAAATTCCAATGGAATGACT
The DNA here is from genome assembly GCF_000327345.1 of Myotis davidii. Classification (NCBI taxonomy): domain Eukaryota; kingdom Metazoa; phylum Chordata; class Mammalia; order Chiroptera; family Vespertilionidae; genus Myotis; species Myotis davidii. The sequence continues at coordinate 1,798,979 of NW_006290680.1, read as the reverse complement.
GATGAAATTTTCCCCTTGACTTGAGAGTGTTTTTTAGATTTATTAAGCAAACATTTATTTAGCATTCACATTGTACTTTATCAGCAGTCCCGAGTATAGGCATTGGGAATACAGAGATGAGTAAAAGAGGTATTCGAACGATAAAGGGAGAAATAGGTAAGCAAGTTGCAGTGAGGCGCGGAAAGCCTGCGAAGAGTGCTATGGGGAACTGGACAGGAGGGGCCAGTGTTGCCAAGGACTGCCAGTGGGGACAGCCAGTGACGGTGACAGGGGAGGTGACCCTGAACCGGAGCAGATAGGATGGAATTAAAGTTTACCAAGAAGACAAGACAGGGAGAGGCTTATTCAGGTGGAGGGAATGCCCCTCACGTGCAGTGGCGTCTGTGTGGGTAAGTAGTGTGTATGGTTCTCAAGCACCCAGCAGGGTAATGTTCAGGTAGAAATAGATTCAAAGCATTCCTTGCACACTTTCCTTTTAGAAACTAGTTTTCATTCTGGCATGATTAACCACACATACTTATTTTCCCTTCATTCAGGAAGTCCATGAAGACTCAGGGCAGGCCTCCCTGAGCACCTCCCACCCTGAAGGGCCAGTGCCCGCCCCTTCGACCCCGGAACCAGCCCCAACAGCTGGCAGCCAGGCGGAGAAGACCATTCCCAGCAAAAGTCTGCTTGACTGGCTGAGGCAGCAGGCTGACTACTCCTTAGACGTCCCTGGCTTTGGAGCAGTAAGTGCTTTTGGTACTGCCTGGGATTGCTGTTTTACTTCCTGCCTACTTGGTGCTGTTTTGATAAGGAGTATGCTGAGGGAGACCAGGAAGTTTTGGAGAAATCTCTGTCAACTAAGGACATCATTTTAAAGTCAAGAAAAAGTTATAACCCATGTCAGAACACTATGCCAAATAGACATGCAAAATATGAAGACAACTAGCCTACGCTCAGCCCCTTCCCCCTAGAATTACCACACAGTATCGTAAGTTCACAGAGAAATCTTTAGGTTGCATAAACACTGCCACTTCATGAATATGTTCTGTGTGTTCCTTTCAAGTTAGTACATTATCCTTTTATAGGAGTGTGTCTGTTCTTAGTTATATAGTTCTTGCTTTGGGACTTTTCCTCAAGTCCTCTTACTGCCTTAGCCCTAAATCTTTCAGAGGGCTACTGAATACAGATGTCTTCCTGGTTTTTCTTTCCTTATTTGCCCATCTACCCACCACCATCTGTATTTTGGGTACATCTAGCTAATAAGAAACGGAGGTAGAGAGCTCACAGGAAAAGAAAGGGAATGCATTCACAGATGCACACCCTCAAAGGACAGGCAGAGCTTCTGGGTAGGTAGCAGTGGAGAGAAGCTGAGAAAGTGCTGACAAGGAAAGGGCTAGGGATTAGGCAGTGCCCTGGGAAACTGTCTGGACAGCCGAGGTATTGTAGTCTGGCCCCCCACAGCCTGTTTCCCAGCTTGCTCCTGCTTCAAGAAGAGAGCCTAGGTGGGGGCCAGGTGGCTTTTTCCTTCAACATGCCCTGGCTGTGCCCTTTGCAGAGGGCCATTAATGAGAAAATAGCAAAACCAATTGACATGCACCACCCTCCTCAGACTCTGTAACAGAATGTTCTGTAATGTTGATTTCCATTTGTCTCCTAGACTTTTTCAGACAAACCAAAGCAGAGGAGGCCACGCTGTAAGGAACCTGGGAAATTAGATGTCAACTCTCTGAGTGGGGAAGAGAGGGTTTCTGCTGTCCCCAAGGAGCCAGGACTGAGGGTAAGGAAGAGGGGCCTGTCCCTGCAGAGCCCAGCCTTGCAGACTCAGAGAGAGAACGCCGCAGGGAAGCGGGTTTCCCAGGCGGTTCCTAGAGGACAAGGGGCAGCACAGGACATCTGTAGGTGCTGTGGTCATTTGTTTTCAGCCTTTACCTGCAAAACTTTTAGTTATGTATTTAACCCATTACCAAAGCTTGGATATTTTCCCCCATTTGTGGAGTTCAGGGAAAAGATACCTTAACTCATTAGCAGTCTGTTTCCAGTGTTTAACAAACTTCATTATTGGGAATTTTAATTTTCTAAGCTAAGCTTTTCTGGCTGCCATTTAAGTTACTTCCTCCTAGTCCGTCCTCACTGACAATGAGAAACACCAAGCTCGGCCCTTTTTCTATTACAGAATCATGAGCCTGGAAGGGACTTCAAAGACATTTGCAGAATACTTCTAGTGTAACAAATATGAGCTAATTATTATTTACAGATGAGTACAAATTTGGAATAGAAAATTCATAACCTCTAGAGGGCGGCAATATCATTGCAACCTGAAAAAGCGTTGAGCTTGGGAAAATAGTTCCTGAATGTGTTATTAACCCCCTAAAAGTGCATTCTGCTCAAATGGGAAGCCTCTGAAGATCCTCACAGGGGCCTGCTCTTCCTGGGAGTCCCCACGCTCGCAGCCTTCCTGAGTGCCTCTCAGTGCTCGGCCAGCACGGCAGTCCTGGGATCCAAATTCCCTTCGTGAGATTGCTGGAGGTGATTTATTGTTTTAGCTCCAAAAGACCACCCACCCTAGTCATTTCCTCCTCTGTGCAGAAAGAAGCTGTTACTTAATGTTCTCCAAGCTTGTCACTGATTTGTCACCTGGATGATTCCTCTTCTCTCCAGCAACTCGGCAAACATAACTGCTCTCTCATCTCCATCCACTGCAGCCACTCGGGGAGGGAGGCCTGGCCCGTCCCTGTGGCCTGCTTCTTAGAAAGTTTGTCACGTTGAAAAGAGGCCCTTTTTCCAACTCTCTTGTTCTCTCCTCAGAAAATGTCCCTCCCGCCCTCTTAGACTGGCTTGTGCTGGGCAGGCTGATTCAGCTTCGGTTCTTACCCCATCTGTCTCTCTCCAGCCCTCAGGCTGCCTCCTACCTTCTGCACTCAGCAGTGTTGTCCCATAGAGACCTCCAGTTCTTGCTTTGTTGTAACTCAGAGCTCTTGGTTTAGAGACTTGTCAGGAAAACCATGTGGTTTCCCCTTGGCCCTCTCATGTCTTTCTACATGTCTAACAATTTCCCTCATGTTCTCTGGAAATTAATGTTCATCGCTCCCTACAGACACTGACCCCTTGCCAGAAAACCCATTTCTAAGCTGTTCTTGCAAGTCAGCCTCTTACCAGAGATGCACTTTCCCTGCTTTGTTAAATAAACACAGTCCCTGCCTCGGAGGCCCTTTCCTGCAGCTCAGCAAGAACAGGAAGCACTTGTCCACCTGGTCCTCAGGGTTGCGCGGCCTTCCCACGGGCAGGGCCGGCTTGGCTCTGACGTCGACACTCTGCTTGGCTCCAGGAGGGCCCATTTCTCAACCATGTCACCATGTCTCACACGGGAGGAGCCCTCTGGTGCACTGCACTCTTCTCTCCCAGGAGACCCTACCCCTCTAGAGACAGGCTCCCATCCCACGGGGGCTTCTCGCTGCTCTGTGGGCCGTGGCTCACTGCTGCGCAGTAAGGCCAGGGATTCAGCGTCAGAAGGCCCAGTACACAGTGGTTGCTCATTAGATGTATGTGTATACACATACATACTTCATATATTTCATATGTGTAAGTTACATTTGTTTCATGTTATATGCACACATGTGTGTATGGTTTTGCTGTTTGTTTCTCACTGGGCCATTGACATGACACGTCGCCCCAAAATACTTCAGCATGCATCTCCTAACAGCGTTTTCCTGTGTAACTAGTCCCATTATTGCGCATGTGAGTATTAATATCTGGTTCAGATTCAGATTTTTTCATTTGTCCCAAAAATGTTTGGTGAGCTAGTCTCTGTTTTGTTTTGTTTTGTTTTGTTTGTGGGATTTTTAAAATCGGGATCCACACGCTGCATCTAGTTGTTAGGTCTCTTGCCGCTCGCTGGATATTTGTGAGCTGAACCTGCTAACCTTCCTGGGAGGAGCAGGGGAGTTCTCATTACCCCTCCTCCGCCCCAGAGTTGAGTTTTAGAGTTGGAATCTGCAGGTTTTGGAATAAGTGCTACCAGGTGCTGATGAAGACGACATGCTTCTCGGGTGGGAGGCCCCTGTAATCATCTGCAAAGGCAGCTTTGCCCCAGTGCCGCTTCATGGCTGCCTCTCCTTTCCTCGCTCTCCTTGCCCTCTCCCCAGGCCTCCCCTGGAAGGGAAGCAGGTTTGCTCCCAGGGTATAATTACCAGGAGGGAGCGCTGCCAAAGCCCGACTTGCCGCTGTGTGTGGTCGCTGAGCTGCTGGGAGGGGCATCTGATGAGGGTGGGCAGCAGCTGGGTGGCTGGAGCGACTCTCCCTCCCACAGGAAGTGGTGAGAGCCGACTTCCTCTGCCAGCGCGCCTCTGGCTTTGCTGTAGGTGAGAACTGTGCTCGTCACGCCTGGGGCCTTTCGCAGCTACTCTCAGTCTGAAGGGGAGAGAGTGGCCAGCCTGGGCCTTCTTGGCATGTTCCCAGTTCTGAAAGGCCCCAGCGTTCTCTTGGCATCAGTGGTTCGTAACAAGGGCAGGGAAGGGATATTTTTAGACATCTTGGTGCCTGAGGAGTGCGACGTGAACTTAGTGGGCAGGGCCAGAGAGCCCACTGGTCCTGCAGGATGCAGGCTGTCCTAGGTGCACTGTCCAGTCCTAAGTGCCCCAATGAGCTCAAAATCAAGTATGTTAAAGAACATCTGTTGTATAGCAGATTGTTTTAAAATGAGATGGGGGGTGTTATTCACTGAGCTCTGGGTTTTCTTGCTTCCCACAGAAAGACTTCCCCCAGGAGAGTCTTAGGGAGAGCGAGGAGGGGAACGTTTGTGGGTATAAAGGAGAGACCCACCGGCACCTCTCCCTGGCTCTTGCTGTGGGTGGGCTGTAGGAAAGAGGGCTTGGAAAAGCCTTGTGGTTGAGCTTCGGTTACCCTGCCAGGGCCCTGGGCTGAGGTGCTGTGCCCAACAGGGACCTAAGACTGTGGTGGAGTCCAGAATGAGGCAGTTTTCCTTAATGGGCTCAAGACAGACTCATGAGAAATGACGCTTGTAGCCTGGCCCCAATCCATCAAGTCCTACTACCTCAGTTGAGGAATTGTTCCCCAGCAACCCCAGGCCCAGAGTGAGCCGTTGCCCAGCACGCTCCAGGGCAAAGCAGCTGTGCCCATCACAGGTACTGGTCACGGGTGGGGACAAGAGACAGTGTGGTGTGGTTCAGGGCCACCAGGCCTGACCAACTGTGCCCCAGCGTCAAATCCCTGCCCCCTCACTTTGTAAGGAAGAAGGGGGACCACGCACGACAGTGTCAGAGGTTTCTGCTCTTCTAAACCAAAGCTTTTGAGAGATGACCATCATAATGCTCTTTGCCTGGCTATGGTGACCTGGTTTTTCTTTCATATTTTTGGGGAAACAGATGTGGGACTTCAAAATTAACATTATTTAGGGGAGTTGGAAACATTCAAGTGCACGTTTTTCACGTATCTATGAATTTGTAAACACCTTATAAAATGGCTCAGATAACAGTACTAACTCCGTGGGTTGTTGTGATTAATTGCGATAATGCAGATGGAGCACTAAGCTGTTTACCTGACATGGGTAAGTGCTTATTTAACCTACTGTCAGCACTCCTGCTGCTGCTGCTCCTCTTATCTGCTCCCCCTGCGTGAGCACCTGGCAGCCAGTGTCCCTTGCATCTCAGCTGCTCCTCATACACGTGTGTTCTCGCGGCTCATGGAGAACCTGACCCGGTGTCACTAGCACACCCTGTCTCTACAACAGCCCCTTAAACAAAGATCTGTGGGACTTTCTAAGGATTTGACTTAGCAGATAAGGGAGAGGAGAGGCAGTGAACCAAATGGAAACACCAGAGCAACTCAATTAAAGTTCAAAGGAGGTGTCCTTGGGAAGTTTGTAAAGAGATTTCTTAACTGCTCTGATCACCAGCCTTAGCCCTTTGATGTGCTTAGCTGCTCTGACTTCCTTCTCCACACTCACCAGGCCCTAACAGTGTTTTCTGGTCCGTCTGCTGTCTCTTGGTGAAACCTGTCCCTCCTTTCTTGCCCCGAGTGCTCCACTGAAGAGTGCAACTGGATCCCTGCCTCTGAGCTTCAGTGGGCTTACAGGAAGGGAAGGCATTTACACAGATGCCTGAGAATCCTGGAAAGGCAGTACAGCCATCATAGAAAGTGTGGCTCCTCCAGCATTCAGAGGCCAAGCTGAGAAGCCTCACTGTTGAGCTCTCCTACCTCCCACCCAGTCCAGGAGCTTCTTAAACCTATCACGTGTCCACACTCCAGCCCTAACTGACCTGCGTCCCAGGGCAAATCCAGGGTCACAAATCCCACAGGCCACTCTGAACATTTTTTTGCCTTACCATTGCTGTGATCAAAGAGAAGGTTGTAGCCGGCTGGTATGGCTCAGTGGTTGAGCGTTGACCTATGAACCATGGAAGTCATGGTTCCATTCCCAGTCAGAGTACATGCCCGGGCTGTGGGCTTGATCCCCAGTAGGGGATGTGCATGAGGCAGCTGATCAATGATTCTCTCTTATCATTGATGTTTCTCTCTCTCCCTCTCCCTCTCTGAAGTCAATACTTTTTTTTTTTAAGAGAGAAGGTTGTACAAGAACACCCGCTTTGTGACAGGAACCACAAGGAGGAGACTCCAGAGTAGTTAGAGATGCTTCCTCTCACTCGCTCAGAAAGGGATGATGAATGACTCCCTAGGAACCCACAGGGGCAGGGCTGTTCCTTATGCTCCTCTGAGCAAAGAAGACTGAGGCTGCTTAACAACAGAAGTATAAGTGGCCTTTAATACTGTGGACATGCATCACCTTGATTAGCCTAATGATAGCTGTGAAGAGTACGGGGCGTAGGCATTACCCAGAGGGTGTAGGCATTTCAGACGAGTCCTGGAAGAAATGTCGCCCTTTCTGTGAGGAAAACCTTTCTCCCTGCACATGGGGTTATTCTGGCCATTTTTGAAACACATGCAGAGTCCATTACATTGTAATGGCAATGGTTGGTATAATTCTCTGTAGCTGCTGCACTGGGAGAGCAGGTTCTGACTGCATCGTTTCCCCCCAGAGCTCCTGAGCCACAGACACAGGAAGCACGCGTGGCTGCAGCAAACCCACTCTAGGCGGGTGCTTTCTCCCCCATCTGCCTGCCGCTCACTGATACATTAGACAGTAGGTCCTCCTCTGTGATTCTCTGTAGCTAAGTCATCCAGACGTGTGGTGCCAGTGACCTGTGTGCAGGCATAGCTGTAAGTCCAGGCACAGTCACAGTTCAGTCCACATGGAGCAGAGTGCTGAGTTCTGGAGCTGTCCACTAAGTAAGAACACTGGAGAGTACTTCTGAACAGAGGAAAGTAGATCTTCTCCTTGAAGGGGAACCAGAATACTGCTGCTTTCTGATGCATTTCCCCACTGGTAGTCAAGAATGCTTTCATTTTCTCGGCAAACACATAGGTGTGTTAGTCATTGCCCTCCAGGAGCTCACGATCCAGAGGGGAGTGGCCACACACAGCTAATAGTGTCCCTTTAGCAAGACGTCTTCCTGTGGGCCAGGTAATGTATTAAACACTCCACTTTCAGTTCCCTGCTCTGCTCTGGCTGATTGAAAACCTTCCTATGCCCAGCCAGGGTGGCTCAGTGGTTGAGGATCATCCTATGAACCAGGAGATTATGGTTCGATTCCCAGTCAGGGCACATGCCTGGGTTGCAGGCTTCAGCCCCATAGGGGGCAAGCAGGAGGCAGCTGACCGATGATTCTCTCTCATTACTGATGTTTCTATCTCTCCTTTTCCCTTCCTCTCTGAAATCTGTAAAAAATTATCTTCAAATTTTTTTAAAAAAGAAAAGAGTCATGAGGAAGACAAATGTTGGGATCATCTGTCAAGGAGTCGCAACCACAAGAGTCTTGACTGCACACCTTGGTAGCACATATACTACACTTGAGACGATTCCGAGAAGATGAGCATGGCCCCTACACAAGAATGACCAGTCCATTGCACCAAAAGGTGGCAGGCTCAATTCCCAGTTGGTGCACATGTCCAGGTTGTGGGTTCTATCCCCAGTAGCAGGTGTGCAGGAGGCAGCTGATCCATGTTTCTCTCTCACATCGGTGTTTTTCTCTCTTTCTCCCTCTCCCTTTATCTCTCTCAGGAACCAATAAAAACCTATTTAAAAAAAAAAAAAGACATGCAAATTCCTGCAGTATTCCATATGGTTTTTACATTGTACAACCAAAACTAATATGTTATGCCAGTTATACTTCAATAAAATTTTTTAAAAGGAGTCTTGACTAAGACCTGGGCGTCTCCTACTCGTCTCTAGCTCCCAGCACTGTCAGCTTCTCCACAGGGTGGATGCTGCTTTTGCACAGTGAGGATGTTGATGGCACTGCTTGGTGGTAACAGGCTGTCTGTTGGCCTCGGAGGGAAAACGTCTTCAGGTGCAGAGTCAGGAGAGCTGCCTGCTTTCGGCGGGAGGCAGTGCCATGGGGGATCCTTTGCAAGCTGGGGCCGATGATCGATCACACGTCATCCAGTAACCTTCAGCATCTTGTTTCTTTGTCCCTTTTCAGGGGTTTCTCCCAGAAAACAAGTTCAATCACACCCTGACTGAGCCTGTTCTTCGCGATGCAGGCCCCCGCAGGAGGGGGAGGCGGCCTCGGAGTGAGCTTCTGAAAGCTCCCGCCATTGCGGCGGACTCACCCTCTGGAATGGGGCCACTGTTCATGAATGGACTGATTGCTGGGATGGACCTGGTAGGACTTCAGAACATGAGAAATATGCCGGGCATCCCCCTCACAGGGCTGGTGGGGTTCCCGGCCGGCTTTGCCACGATGCCCACAGGTGAAGAGGTCAAGAGTACCCTGAGCATGCTGCCCATGATGCTGCCAGGAATGGCCACCATGCCCCAGATGTTCGGTGTCGGGGGCCTCCTCAATACCCCCATGGCAACTACCTGCACTTCGACTGCTCCAGCGCCTCTGTCAAGCACAACAAAAAGTGGCACATCAGTGACCGAACAGACTGCAGAAGACAAGCCAAGTAGCCGTGACGGAAAAACAGACATGTCTGCGGAAGACAAGCCCGGTCCTAGTCCATATTCCGATCAGTCCGAACCTGCAATAACTACGAGTAGTCCTGTGGCTTTTAACCCGTTTCTCATCCCAGGAGTGTCTCCTGGACTCATCTACCCACCCATGTTCCTCTCCCCTGGCATGGGCATGGCTCTGCCAGCCATGCAGCAGGCCAGACACTCTGAGATAGCAGGGCTGGAGAGCCAGAAGAGGAAGAAGAAGAAAACAAAAGGGGACAACCCGAACCCCAACCCAGAGCCTGCTCCCGGGTCGGACAGGGAGCCGGGCAATGACCAGAACTGCCCCGAATCCAGGGCACCTGTGCCCTCAGATAGAGAACATGCGGCACAGGCCGGGGACGGGGGCCTCAAAGACTCCAACAGTGACACCAATTAGAACTTTTTCATTTAAGAAATGATGTGACTTGTAAGTTTCTTATCCCATAAAGGTTTGTTACTTCCCTCCCTTCACCTTCATAAGAACCTGTGTTTCCATAAGTAATATTTACCTACCTAATTTCCTGTCTGAGAACTATGGTAACAGATGTCAATAGCTGCAGGGTCTTGCCACTTCATTAGATAAGTGTTGTCGACCTAGTCTAGGAGGCACAGAATTCTCCCTCTGTTATCCAGTTGTTCATTCCAGCAATCGTAGTTAATACAGTACTTGGTGACACGCCCTACCCCCTTCTCTTCCAAGTTTCCCACATATTTGAGGAGGAAAAATGGCATAAGAAGGCTGTCTAGGGACTTAACCGTTAAAGGGCCGAAGGACAGACAGAGCAGCTCTTTTTCCGTGAGCTGTGTTGGATGGGAAAGAATGTAATGGGGAACCAAAAAGCACAGGAAAAGGAAGTGCTGGTGCACATTTTTTAGTTAAAGTATTTCCCTATTTTATCATGATTACTAAATGAGTAGTATAGATAGAAATATATAACTAATGATTGAAAATGCATATATTCATTTCTTTATAAAACAAAATCCTTATTGGTAGTAAATTAACTTCCCCCTTTATGGTTTTTTAGCACCTGCAGCAAGAAGAAGTACTGACTAGGCATTATTTTATATATGTATGCTTTCTCCCAAGTTAAAGGATGATTCTCAGTATGAGGACACTTTACACACCTTGAGTTATTGCTGGCGACGGGGGTGGGTGAGGGGCTCACCCTCCGTGGAGCTGCACGCTGCTCACAAGCACATGACTAGCACTCCACTCCCCTCATTCTCCAGAATTGCGCTCGCCACCACTGGGCCTGATGGGTTTTTATTTTGTGCTTTCGTCCACCAAAAATCAGGCTCTTTCTGGAGCTTGCGAGAAAACAGTCACTCAACACTTTTACACTTGCCTAGGTCCTTTTGTCAGAGTCATCTGAGGTTGTCAAAACATGTGTGCCACCTTTTATAAAATGACTATGAAAAGTTTTATTCTCCATTTTTTTCTCTATTCGGTTTTACAGTTGGACCCAGATTCCAAATCATCAAGTTAGTCAAGACTGTTGTAAATTAACATTATTTTTCCTTCTTCCTGCCCGAGCAGCACTTCAGCCCGTTTCCTTTGGCCTTCCCCCTTGTGTTCCAAACCTTCCAATGACCTTACCCTTTCCTGACAGTCCACACTCTGAGACTTGAAATAATAGCTCATGGCTCAGAACTCCAGGGGCACAGGGCGGCGCAGGACCGTTGGAAATGTCGGAAGTGTTACTAGTACCAGTTTCACTTTTTGTTGTCACAATTTACTGTATTTTTTACTTTTTCTGTTACCGTTTTGCTAATTTATCAGAAGGTCCAAAAGTTTGACATAACTATTTCAGTTTGCATTATTTATTTATGATGCTTTTGTCATTGTCTTTTATACATTTGGGATTATAAATTATGTAAATGTTAAAATGAGCATCTCAAAGAAGTCTGTTAAATCGTGACCGAAAAGAATCAAATGTATTTTCAAAAAGTGGAGTCCCAGTTTTGTGAATCAAAGCTATAAATCAGAAAATCTATAACTGATCGTATAAGAAGAAAGAACCCAGTAATTGAACAGATCCTATTTAATTACATCTTTGTAGCATAGATGGTCTGTAATGCTGACAACAGATTTCTTAGAAATGCTGCTCTCTCTATTTAACTAACATTTTGTTCAGTTTTGCCTCCAGTGGAAGCAGAAAGGGTTTTTTCAGCTGTTAAATCCTGAAAATCAATATAATTTATTTATGTAAAAAAAAAATCACTCAATCAATATATTTTTGAACCTTTTAAGTACTAATTTTCTTTTTATCAAGTAGAAAAAAATGTATTTGCCCTAAATCCTTAAAATACAAATGCTATAAAAATTCATGTATCTTGAAAGCCTTACTGCAAATGAGTATTATAGACATCCAGCAGAGCCTGGGCTCTTCGTCGTCGTCGTCGTCCTTGTTTTGTACGGAAAAGCTGCTTCCCCAGGTTCCACTTAGAACCTCCAGTAGGTCACAGGGTTCAATATGGATTTGCTTTTGAAACCCACCAGCATGCGAAACCCCCTGTTACCGCTTCCCGAGCCTGTATGTTAGCTCTCCGGGCGTTTAGGCTGATATTTGACTGCTATTGTGTCCCTGTTTGCAAAATGAAAATGACACTTTGTGGATTATTTTCTCTGTAAGGCATAAGTGCTTCTTATTATTTTGACGTTATCAAGAGCAAAAGCCAAATTTAAACTCTCTTCAGCCAACTTGAGCCTTTTCATCAAATTCCATGTCACTCACAGCCATAAATTCCCTTGATCGTTCCTCACCCCATGTCTTACATAATAAATTGTCTGTGGTCTTGATGCTGGATTTAAAAAAAAAAAAGTTGAAAAGTCAAATTTGTACGTGAGGACTTCAGTGGCACTTGGGTGTCTCTTGCTGCCTGGGCACTTTCTGAAGGAATCATCTGCATGCAGGAATTCGGTCTTTCCTGGGTGCACCCTGTTGCGGGCTCGTTAAATATTCACTCAGGAGGGTTGACTTGACCTGCCGAGAGCACCTGGTTAAAGGAGATGCCATGGAAGGGGGTGCAGCACAGATTCTGGGACTCAGGGCCTGAATGCCTCAGTGAAGCACTTTCTTGAGTGCCATTCCCGAAGTCCCACCTCCGACCGCACAGCTGGAACTTAAGGGTGCAACTAGACCTACGGGTTGGAGCAGGTCCATAAAACTCAGGGATGCCTCGGTAGCTGAAGTTCTTAGGCTCATTGAGAATTTCAGAGTCCTTTGTTTTGAGAAGCATCACTTCTCAGGCTCCAGAAAGTCTGTCAGCAATTGTCCACAAGGCTGGCAGGAAGTGTTGACATCTCGGTGAGACAGAAAAGAGATGACCTCCCTCTCCCTTGCTGGGTCCCCACTGAGTACCAATAAGTTGTGGATGACTAGCCTGGAGGATGGTGGGGCATCCTATCTAATAAAAGACAAAAAGGGTAATTAACCATACCTCTACTACGCCTCCCATTGGCTAATCAGGGTGATATGCAAATTAACCGCCAACAAAGATGGCGGCCAGCAGTCACGCAGCTGAAGTGAATATGAGGCTTGCTTGCTCCAGTGATGGAAGAAGCCAAGGTTCCCTGCCTGCCGCGGCCTGGCTCTGAGCTCCGGAAGCAACACTGTTTCAATTATAGAAGCTAAACAAACCCCAGATACCTGCTTTCAGACGGCAGCGGCCTCAGAGCTGGAAGCACCAGTAACAGCAACAATGTTTCAATTATAGAGGTAAATAAATCCTAGAATAAAAAAAAAAGGAGAGGCTGGGCGCTTCAGTCCTTGGCCAGCCTGAAAACTGCCCTTATCCCCTCACCCAGACTGGCCAGGCACCGCAGTGGGGACCCGCACCCTAAAGGGGGGGTGGCCAGCCTGAAAACTGCCCTTATCCCCTCACCCAGACTGGCCAGGCACCGCAGTGGGGACCCGCACCCTAAAGGGGGGGTGGCCAGCCTGAAAACTGCCCTTATCCCCTCACCCAGACTGGCCAGGCACCGCAGTGGGGACCCGCACCCTAAAGGGGGGGTGGCCAGCCTGAAAACAGCCATCAGCCCCTCACCCAGGCTGGCCAGGCACCCACGTGGGACCCCCACCCTGATCCGGGACACCCTGCAAGGCAAACCAGCTGGCCCCCACCTGTGCACCAGGCCTCTATCCTATCTAATAAAAGGGTAATATGCAAATCAACCAAACAGCAGGACAACAGTTTGCTATGACGTGCACTGACCACCAGGGGACAGACGCTCAACACAGGAGCTGCCCCCTGGTAGTCAGTGCGCTCCCACAGTGGGAGCGCCACTCAGCCAGAAGCCAGGCTCACAGCTGGCGAGTGCAGCAGTGGTGGCAGGAGCCTCTCCCACCTCCGCAGCAGTGCTAAGGTTGTCCAACTGACGGCTTAGGCCCACTGCCTGCGGGGACATCCCCCGAGGGCTCCTGGACTTTGAGAGGGTGCAGGGCCCCCCTCTCCGAGTGCACAAATCTCATGCACTGGGCCTCTAGTTGTTTTATAAGGCTTTACAGTCCTGCTACCATTTTTAAAGTAAGGATTTACTATAGGCTTTGTAGATCTTTAGTTGAGACTTGGAGAACTCTGGGTAGAGGAATAATTCTTCTTTTAATCCTCACCCAGAGATACGTTTATTGATTTTAGAGAGAGAAAGAAAGAGAGAAGGAAACATCAATCAGTTGCCTCCGTACATGCCCCAACCAGGGATCAAACCCACCTTTTGGTGTACGGGACAAAGCTCCAACTGACTGAGCCACCTGGCCAGGGTGAGGGATGATTTATGCAGAATAAGTAGGAAAGGTTTCATTTGTGACCTCAAAGCCTGCCCCAGTAGATGCTTCGTTGGCCAAGGGCAGAGGAGTACAGGTAGCCCCCAGTACAGTACACTGGGGCAGGGTTTAGTGTTTTACGTGTATTTGCCATAAGTGACATCCTTTGTCCTCCTGCTATCTTGGTTGCTGGGTAGAGACTCGGGCATCAATCTGTTAGCCTAATGAGAGCCAACAGAAGGCTGCAAAGCTACCTCATCAGTCACGGAGCACAGAGCTGGGGCTAGACCCCTCAGTCCCATGGCCAAGGCTGGAACACTAGCTTTTATGATAGTCTGGGACCCCTCAGCCTCAGAAACCAGATCCAGCCGGAGTGCACTCAGAGAATTTGAGGCTGGGAAAAGCGGAACAGTCAGATCACACCCCCTGGAAAACTTTATGCTGGTTCATCTGCACCAAGTTTCTTAAAATGGTTTCTTGCAAGAATTACTGTTCATTTGTCTGGTCTGCAGGTCACCGAAGGATCTTTCTCAGGTCAGCAGTGGAGGACTCACCCAGCCCAGAGGCTGACACCTGGCTTCTCAGGACCCCGCCTCAGGTGCAGAAGCACGAGGGCAGGTCCTCCGGACACAGCTTGTGCAGCTCATAGGCTCATTTTCCAAACTGGGCCCAGTATCTGTGGGATAAGATAGGCAAGGAGGGAAAGGGAGAAATTAGGTCCCGGCTCCTACAAGTAGGGTGTTCGTAAGATCAGTTTGGGAATGAAGACCTGAGCATGATGGTGACTGAAGTGGTTGGTCCCGTTGTCTGCACTGTGGCTCAGCCCTAGCCCAGGCCTGGAGGACAGAGGGAGGGGAGAATGGGGAGGAGGGGAGAGGGCAGTGGAAACCTGGGAAGAAACATGGCTTCCCCGAGGGAGGCAGGAGCAAGGTCCCCACCTTCCACAAGCCTCAGTTTCCTCCTCAGATAGAACAGGGGTCATTATAACTTGGACCTCCTATAGGGTTGTTGTGGGGTCAATTGAAATGATCAATGCCAGGTGCTTAAAATTGTGCTTGATATATTTGATTTGTATATCTTTGCTCCTTTGGAGTAGATGGGAGGTGAGGATTAACAGTCCCCTGGAAAGATAAGATAATCAAATCAATGTTCTAGCAAGAAAGTTAAGGAGAAGGAAGATCTTGCTCCTAGCCTCAAGGGATTGGACTCAAAGCACTGCAAGAATCGGGCTTTCTGGCTGGCTCTGTCCTCACAGCCCTGCACACAGCCCAGGAGGGGCCTTTTGCACGTGAGCCCTGAACGAAGGGATTGGAGCAGGGAGGCCCCAGGTCTGTGAAGCCCCCTCAGTGTAGAGTTGCCAGGATGGGGAGGGGGGGCGTGAGGGGGAGGGGAAGAGAAATGACACCTAGTTATATTTGAATTTTACATAAACTATTTTTTTTGGTATAAGTATATCCAATTTTACTCAAAATATTTTATCTGGAATTTAAATTCTTGCATGCAGACATTTTCTTTGGTAACCTTACTCAGTGTAGTAACACATATACTAGGCACTTCCTCGAGTGGGGCTTGTTCTCAGTGCTCCATGGCCATGTTCTTCATCTCCACAGTTACTCTACGAGGTTATCCCCATTTTACAGATGAGAGAACTGAGGCCCAGAGAGGCTAAATAACTTCCCCAATCACCCAGCTGGTAAATGACGGGGCTGGAATTTAGGGACTCAGGAAAACAGGTTTCAGAGCCATAAACTGACCAGTAGGGGAGTCAGGATGGGCAGCTAGCCTGAGGCCTGGGGCTGGCTGTCCCTCTACGGTGCAGCTTCGTAAAATAGCCATGGAGTGATGAGCAAGGGGAGAGGGGCTGTTCGGGCCACACTGCCCCAGGCCTACAGCTGCCAGCCCCGAAACAGAGGGGCAGGGACCCAGGGAGAAGGTATTTCCTTCCCATCCTGCTGTGTCAGCCTAGGGATGTTCTCGGTATCTGGTCTCACCAGCCCAGGTCCAAGGGGCCATGGGAGTTCCTCTGAGGGCCCCTGCTCCCCACCCCCACCCCCAGACCCACAGGGCATCCTTTCACTTGGGAGGGAAAGCTGAGCTGCCCTGCCCTCTCTCTTCACACCACATCCTGTTTGGGATTAAGAAGGGGAGCCAAGGACAGGTCGAAGCTGCTGGTGAGAGAGAAGAGGTCGTTTTCAGAGAGAAGACCCAGAAAGGGGAGGAGGCAGAGGCAAAAGGAGATGCAGGATGTGGGTTTAAGGACCAGGAGGCGGAACTGTCCCTGCTTTGGGAAGGGGCCAGCAAGACCGTCCTGATCAGCCAGGGGCTGTGGGCCGGTTACCTGCATATGAGTAGAAGGGAGGCCTCCCAGGAAACGGGCCTAGAGGATGAGCAGATATTGGTCACCTTCCCGCCTGGAGCTCAGGCAACAGGAAGGCCACGTTTGGGGGAGCTGAGTGCAAGGAAGCAGTGGCTGGGAGCCCAAGGCCCAGGCAGCCACATCCTGGAAGCAGAGTTCAAAGGAAGACAGGAAAAAGCAGCTGGGACCAAGTCTATGCAGGAAAAAGTGAGTTCCCATCTTTTCCTGTCTCATTCCTGTAACTGAGGGCACAGGCCCACCATCCGGCCCAGCCCATGGCCTCCCAAAGGCACTGAGCCCTTGGACACGGCCCCGAGGACTCTAAGTCTCTCCTGCTATCTCAGGGAGACACCACCCTGTCAGGCACCTCAGTCTGGTTGGGGGAATGACCAATCCAGGGGCCAAGAAATCTGCTAGACGTTACCCTCTCCTGACTCCACACCAGACATTGAATGGATTGCACTCAAGTCTCTTCAACCAGTGTGGATTCCGCAGGGAGCAAGGGCCGTGAATGAAGCTGGTGTCGGCCTCAGAGCCGTCGTGAGTGAGGGCCGAGGTGTGGGAGGAAGTGCCACCATTCTCAGGAAAGGAAGACGGGCAATTCAGCTCACCACAGCTTTGTGAATTTGACATCAACCCTGGTGGATGAAATTGTAGGGATGGTTTTTGAAAGGATTGTGCCAAGTGTTTACTAAGGACAAGTCAGGCCAGACATACCTCCATCCCCTTTTGTGACCACTGTTGGGTGAAGAGAGCAGCTCCAGGTGGTTTTCATGGTGATGGGCAGAGTGGAGAGCTGCGGGATTTTGTCCCTGCCTGAATGGCCAGACCCAACGGGAACTAAGAGACGGGTCTGTGTCCATCTGGGCACACCTCAGTGGCTCTGGGCCCTTTTCTCCGTATATAGCAGCGTTTGTAAACGCGCACACATACCAGGTGAGGCAGGTGACGTCCATGAGTCGTGGGCCAGATGTAAGGCACTAAGAAGGGTGCCCTGCTAAAGGGACAGCCACAGCCAGCTGGTGCCACTTGGGAATGTGGGCCCTGTGTTGCCTGACACCCTGATATTTTTTTTTCCAACAGAGGATGCAAAGTCAGATATTTATATAAGATCCCCTGATTTTTAAATGTGTGCAATAAATTCAGATTTTCAAAAAATCCTCTGAACAGACACATATCTGCCTGCAGATTGGATATAGTGCGCAGAGCACACATTTGCTACCTGAGTAACTGGAGAGCCGTGGGCCGTGGCTCCTGGTACAACCAGCAGGCGACCTGAGAATACAGAGTCAGCTTGCATTCCCAGGGCGACGTCCCCCACTGGGATGTTCAGCGGGCTCTCAGGAGCAGAACCCTAGGACAGGCTCAGGAGTTCAGGCAGGTGTGAGGCTGGCAGCAGCGGGCACCCCCGAGGGGTGAGTGCTCCACCCCAGAGGGGATGCCCAGAAAGGTGTGGCAGTCCCATGTGGGGCAAAGCTGGGCACTTGCCAACATTACCCTAGTCCAGTGGTCGGCAAACTCATTAGTCAACAGAGCCAAACATCAACAGTACAACGACTGAAATTTCTTTTGAGAGCCAAATTTTTTAAACTTAAACTATATAGGTAGATACATTGTTATGAACTTAATTAGGGCACTCCTAAGGCTTAGGAAGAGCCACACTCAAGGGGTCAAAGAGCCGCACATGGCTTACGAGCCGCAGTTTGCTGACCACGGCCCTAGACTGCTGTACCGCTCCCTCAGGATGATGCCTGGACCTCACCCATCTGGGTCCCAGCACGTTCCAGTTCCCTGAGAATCCAGGGGCCTTCCAGCGTGTGGATCACACCTAGGGCCCCCCTGCAGGTGCAGTGGGGGAGGAGGGCGGGACTGAGGGGCCAGGCCCAGCAGGGCTGCTGAGGTATTTATTTAGCCTTTTTCCTGGCTCGGACCAGGAGGAGGCCAGACCAGGAAAACTCAAGACTCTGCTCCCCT